>NC_089536.1:5950531-6265531 GCF_963924715.1 Thunnus thynnus | reverse complement strand
TTAACACCCCGCACCTCTCGGGGTTGAGATTATCGCTTGCCAGAGCAGTCACCACCCTGCTCACCACAGATACACGCTAGTCATAAACACCCAGTATAGAACCAGAATGAGCCAGCGTGTTTCTTCTTCCCACTTCAGAGCGTGCGCAACAGAAAAAATGACCCACTTTCTCTCTCCAAACCAAAGATATACAGACCTGATTATCCACACCGATGTGTGTTACTCCGCGTGTTAGGCTTGGACTGTATATTACATGTACATATAATGTGACGGAGGCCAACTGTTTGAGCAGGAGCTTGTGTTCATATCACTCCCTGCTGCACCTGCTCTGCGCCTCAACTGACACCGCCTTGGGGAAAGATTAAGCAAAGGGGGGGGGTGGGGAGGAGACACACGGGGAGAGAGAGAGAGAGAGAGAGAGAGGGACAAAATATTACGCAAGAACTTGGCCCTTATACCTTATTAGATCTTGTACATGTTGAACATAAAGGCAGCTGTGACAAACATGCACAGAACTGCTTTAGATCCCGACATGGGCGTGACTAAGTGAAGTATGACCGGATTTAAGCATTTAGCATTAAATCTTGCAAAGAGAAAAGAGGGATTCATCAGATGCCTTCACATGACCGGCCAAAGAAAGATATCTAAAGCTTGTTCGAATTATCCAGAAACTATACGGTTCAATGGCTTCTTTGTTTTGCAGTCGTGTGTTTATTGATTATTTACATCTGTACATTAACGTTTTATAGTCTAGAAAGTGAGGACGAGCCGGCAGCGATGTTTCAGAATCATTTGGAAGCTGTTGGATGAGAGCGCGTCTCTGTAGATGTATGGTAATTATAATCACAACAAAGGGAAGCCGCCCTCACCAGCAAAAGTTTGTTCAAACACTTCAAACAACAAAGCATCCAGCGAGAGCACACCGGAGACCGCTTCTTCACATCCTCGTCTATTAAAGACAGTCAACACTGGTTTCTTTCAAGCAAAGCTGTTTTTTTTTTTTTAGAGAGAGAGAAATTTAAAGACATCTATTCACTTCCAATGATCGTTGCTGATGTCAGAATGTGTGTGTACGTTTTTGCACTTGTCGCCTCACATATTTATATTTGTATTTCTCGTGTTGCCATGGAGATCAGAAAAAGCTCATATGATTCTTTTTTGTAACGGCCATTTGTAGCGGTTTTGGAAAGCAGTGACAAACCGTCCTGCTGATCATAACACCTTCATATGGTTTGATTTGGAAGTAAATGACAAAGGACCTACTTTGATCTAAGACCCTGCTGGCTGATGCACACTGACTGATTATCCTGCTGTACTAAATTACATAGATGGACACAGAACAATCAGATTATGACTGCAATTAACAATCATCTCCTTCACTTCCTGTCGTTGATTGAGCCATCAACTAATTACAGCCTTTATATCAGCTGACAGAGTGCAACAGACATGAGAGAGAAGTAACAACAGCTATAAATAAGAACTGCAACAATCCAAATTCTCTGATTCCAGCTTCTCAGATGTGGATATTTTCTGGTTCATTTAGTCTTCTATGATAGTAAACAAAATATCTTTGAGTTATGGACGTTTGGTCGACACAAAAGAAGACGTTTGAGGACGTTACCTTGGAGTTTGGGAAACAGTGATTGTCATTTTTCACCATTTTAGGACATTTTTTAGACCTAAAGACTAATCGAATAACAATTGATGAAAGTAATCTTTAGTTGCAGCTGTACTATGAATATATTGTGATGCAAGTAGTCAAGCTTAAATACTTTGTCAAAGACAGTCATATATATGAGTCATATATGGGAAAAAGGTCAATGGTCTTCCTTGACGGCCACACCAGAAACGTTCACCGCAGCCACCGCCCATAACAGTAGCCATGATGTCATTACATCCCTGCACACAGACGCTCCTCAACCATGTTTCATCACCATCTTTATCAGATGTCCTATCATAATTACAAATTAGCACATTACACAATCCCCGTCAGACCCTACAGACATGTAACCGCCACTCAGGGTTCAAAGTGCCGCTTCAGATGGACGCGCTCGTTCCAGGAACAGGTAAACGGTTCAACATGTCTGTGGCTTCAACTCACAGTGAGAATATGTGTACATCACGTATTTTCCAGCAGAGCAAGAAAAACAGAGTGTAACGAACATTTGGTCGACATAAAACAGAGCTAAAGAGCAGCGTAAGACGTTCATACTTTTCCATTATGTAAACGTATTAAAACGTCAACACTTTGAACGTTCGTATTCCCGTCAGACTAGCTGTCACTGGAGTGTCAGGAAACAGGAGCTCCCAGTGAAACTTGTGAACTTAGAACAATGTGTCCAGTCTGGTTTGCTAAAAGAACTCATTCATTGTTAGTTTGAAACCAGAGAGCACTTGATACAATCATATCTGTTTCACACCATGAAATCCAGTTGGCTGCCTGACAGGAGCTGCTGCTGCTGCTGCTGCTGCTGCTGCTGCTGCTGCTGCTGCTGCGGCCAGCGATTCAGAGAGCTCGGTGAGGAACTTAAGCGACGCAAGACATGAATGTAACTCTCAGTCTAAGCTGTGATCACCGGTAATCAAGCGAGGGTTGAAGGGTAGAGCCGCTCAGACAGAAAATTTGCCTTTACTTTTTTTTTTTTTTTTTTTTTTGGCAAACATTACAGCTGTCATCACAACACACGCTATAATCAACATGTCATTCTTGCCTCTGACGCCGCCTTCCCCTCCTGAAATCCACAGTTTTATTTGTGTGATCAAACAAAGTGCACTCACAGGATAAGAAATATACTTTAGTACAGTCAGTCGGTTCTGTGGCGATAAAGCTGCGCAGCCCGTCCTTGAGCTTTTGAAGATGTGAAATGAATGTCGGTGTTAAAAGGGAGCACGACTTATTTTACACATCCTATTAGATGCGGACGTCTTAAAAGGTTCAAGTTAAAAGGTACCGTGTGGAATTTTAAAGTGGCTCGATATTTTGGTCAATAGTAGTCAATTACATAAATATAACATCAATATCAGTGCATCACATTGGCTGATAAGTAACAAGTAATGATATGGAGAAGGTTATATGTATGAGGTCATTGTGAAATAGTGTCACCGTTATATAGTTTATCTACTAGAGAGCACTGAAAAGTTTCCAACTATAAATTGCCCTGCTTCGCCAGCAACAGCAAAATATATCCAAACTAATTGATCGCTGTACTTATGTTATGTGTTTATGTTAAAAAAATAACTATCATCAGTAAGTTTATTGGATTTTTTTAACTCAAATATTGACATTAGCCTAAAAAGTCCAGTATTAATCTGTTTTTGATCACAGCTGGCAGTATGGAGTAGTGTTTAAATGAGCAGATTTGTGGTTTTGGGAGGATCTTTTCGTATCTTGTGCTTACTAGCAAAAATGTACTCACATGTGGGTGACGCCATAAATGTCCCTCATAATGTTTTCACACTATTCCACTGAGCATCAGTGTTAAAGGTTCAATGTGTAAGAACTGGCCAGAATTTTAGTTTAAAACTTTCCAAAATTAACTAAAATCATCAACAGAATGTGAAGAAATAACAGTTTTGATGTCAAAGACCTATATGCATCGTGTTGCAGAGATATCTACTGAGGTTAGCATGCGTACTGTCTCGTAGTACCACTTTTTTACCTGAGTGGCGATAGTGAGTCACTGCAGCGTCCAGTCTGCCTTCAGTCCGACATGAGAGGAAGTAGAAGTGGCGCTGCAGTAATGGCAGAGCCAGGCTGAATGCTGTTGAAATATCTGCTGTAGGACTTTTAATATGTCACTTTATTAAGTTTTTATGTTTAGTAACTTTATAGATTCCCAATATATATGTAATCAGTTTATCCAAATAACGCCTGACATCGTCAGAGCAGCCGGCTGCTGCTGCAGACGAGGAAACGCCAGCTGTTCATCTCAACTGATCCAACAAACTGCACTGAGTTGCACCAGCTATGTGTAAGTTTGGCCATTCGGCATCATAGCACATGGTTACTGGATCGATACTGAAATACGGTATCAATAAATTAGGTCTGTACTTGATTACTGTGTTGCAAAATGTCAGCAATTAATAAAAAACAATGATTCTGTGCGGCAGAAAAAGTGCTGTTTTATCATTAGTGAGTTCTGTGACATTTTATGATTTACACCTACACTTGAGGCGTGTGTGTAAATATTTAGTTGTTACTTGGAATCATGTTGTAACTTTTCTAAGTGGTGCAACTGCTCTCTGATCTGTGCAGCTCTTTTGTAATTTTCCACTGTCTCTGATGTTTCCGTAGCGTGTGTTGCATATGTTGAAACCGCTGTAATGGAGGTGGGATGATGAGTTTTGGGGGGGGGGTGAGGATGGATGGATGGATGGATGGATGGATGGATGGGTGGGTGGGTCGGGGGTGAGGGTTTTCGTTTGTATCAGGTGGCCATTTCTTTCACATTGAACCTTTGAGGAGCCAAGAAACATAACAATGCACCAGCATATGGCAGAGAAGAAGAAGAAGAAGAAGAAGACTGCTTTCAATCTTTCAATATAATTGTAAATCAGCTTGTAATGTATTCAATACTCTTATAAAGCCTCAAGGATACACAAAATGTGTTTTGGTGAAAAAAAAAAAACTGAATGTAAACACAGCAATGCTTGTTTATAAGAAGATTCCACAAGGTACTGTACCTTTAAATATTATGAAACTGGCCCCAACTGGACTCAATCACAAATACCCCTAAACCCTAAACAGTGAAAAATGACTCTTGAATAGACTTTGTAATTACAGCAGTGTTACGTGGCGTTGAGAAGTCTTGTCTTGTATCACTCCTACACTTTGTCAGTGAGGTCTGTGCCATGTCTCCAATATAGCAGAGCCCTTATTTTACTTGGCAACAACCGCTGTTTGTCCTTTATCTAGACTACTGTGGAAGTAGACCGAAATTCCTTTTGGATTTGGATCATTCACAGCACAAACAAGGTATCGAGGCATAAAAATGTGATTCAAAAAAAATATATATAATAAAAAAAAAGAACAATTTACAAAAGGTTCTGGAGGTAAAACATATCTAGCCTTTGGAAATCTCATAATGACCTTTGATTGACCTTTGCACTCCGGAGAGCACAAATCTACTCCAGTCAAAATACGAACACCACAACGTCACACCACAAACACTTTCTAATCTCTGTCAACTGTGGTTTGCACTTTTCCGCTTGAGCCCTCCCGTTGACCCCAAACTGAGCCCGTCTTTAAAACAGATGTCGACGCGATCACATAATAATGAATGAAATAACAGAGTATCGACGGAGAGCTACAAAAGAGGAACATTTTGTGCTTTGCTGAGGAGGCAAAAACCACTTCCTCTCCGTGAATGAGAGAGCTGTCCAAGAAACCGCACAGTTTCACAAAGTACCACCCACTCTCTCTCTCTGTCTCTCTCTCTCTCTCTCTCTCTCTCTGCAATGCTGCAACCTAACATTACAGCTGTACCTTGTTTATCCTGCACTACAATAAAACCATATGGTGTAAAGCAGACGCACAATCGAAAGCTTTAAGTTATAGCGAACGGCATTAAGACGACCACGCTAAGACAAGACTAATTCAGACCGGTATTATCCAGCGTCATTGTTCCGTTATTGTTTCTTCAGTTCCTGGAAATGTCATTCAGCAGCATGCTCGGTAATTGTCTTTCTAAATTAATCCCTGACTTCTTTGCAGAGTTAAAACTAAATTGCAGCTACTCTATTCTGTCTAGACATCCAAGAGCCTAAAGGCAGGTTATTAAGTTAGTTTATTGATAATCAAGAAAAAAAAAAAAAAAACGCTTATTCAAATGTCACAAACAGAAAAAAAGGAGACAGAATTAATATAGCGACAGCCTGCGTGCACAGCAGTCTGACTGCAATGGTTTCAGTTTAAATGTCACCGTGTCTCTCTTCTGCATAGCATTAACAGTCGTAAAGCTTACGTCTTCCGGTTAGTGCCTGGCAGGGCTTGAATGGCCGTCTGAGAAATTCAATTCACTCAAATTGAATTTTGTGGTTTTAGTACGGGAGCCGTACTGTAAAGTAAAGCGTGTGCTGGGATTACAACCAGCCAGGTGGTGAGTCAAACTATCAGAGAATAATAGTAATTCAACCGCAGGCTCCCTTTACAGTTTGCCTATCCTGCTTTACAGATCCCAGCTCCTCCCCAGTTGAAGATAAATGTCGGCGCAGCTCTCAGATTATCTCTGTGTGAATTTGAATATGTGAGACTGTGTGTGTGTGTTTGTGTTTGTCTGTGTGTCCATGTGGGTGTTTGCACATATTTGTCCATTCGATTATGTGTGTGTGCATGTTTGTATTTGCGTCCATGCCCAGGTGGGTGTGTGTTTGTGTGTGTACTTGTCTGTGTTTGCGATTGTGTATGCCAGAGCGGGAAAGTGATCCCCCCCCCCCCCCCCCCCCCGATAGGCATGACAGATGGGCAGGGAGTGGCTCAGCTCTTTCTCTGTGCCACCTCAGCAGCACCGAGGGCGGCATGTGTGTCTGTGCAGCGTCCGTGTTCACCTCTCGTCCCTCTGACGGCAGCTGCTTTGTTTTGATTCATGCTCTAGCCTCTTACAATGCAAGACTGATTGCTAATGATACGTTGTTCAGCACATTATAACAGAAAAGTCAGTCTGCTAATATTAGAGTAGGGCTCCTGTTCCAGGTTGCTTTATTAGCAAAGACCAATGTACAAAACTTATTTATACAGCAACAGGTTTTTAGCAGAAATACACGCAACAACAGTAAGTCTGCAGTTTTTCGCTTGCATGTCAAAGTGCACACCCATTTCCTACCGTAAAATATTGTTTGAGCTACCGGTGAAGAAAGTGGATATCTTCTGGACAAGAGGGGCATGAAAGCGATATGATGATGTCAGCACCCTCAGATTAGCCTCTATATCAGAGTCTGCCGCTGGGTAAACAGTGAATAAACTCTGCCACAGTGCCCGTCACGTCTAAAGTAACCATAGCCGAAAAAAGCTGCTCTAATTCGCTTTCTATCTGCAACTGCCAAACAGTCATTACACACCGTTGTTTTAACGAGGCTGCTTTGACTGTTGATTCACAAAGCTAACTGCTAAGCTAGGCTAAGCACAAAGCTAACTAAACAGAGTAGCAACAAAAGGCTTCCCACTAACGCTAGCGTCTGTGTCATAAAGAAAACTAGCATGTTATGTGAACTAAGCACAGATATATATATATATATAAAGATGTAGCATAATGGCTGGTTTATAATTTTGCACTTCAGATTTCTACTTCTAAAACAGAGATGGCTAAAGGCATTAGACGTGATAGTAGTCACAGCTTTTAGTTTTTACATCATTTTAATAAGTTACAAGACAAACTAACTTGTATAGTTTTGTTAGGCAGATAAAGTATGTTTACATTATGTGATTCTATTTTTTTATGTTAATAGACTGTTCTAAAGTTTAACTTATGAACCCTCTGGTTTCTTCAGGCTTCAGTCATTATCAGGAGCATTATCAAATTATGTACTGTGATAAATATCGATATTGATCAATATGGAAAAAATGATCATGATCATACAGTACTTTTTGCCATTTTGGCCTGCCCTGGATGGAAGATTATATCAGCTGCAGCCAATAAAGCTTCATGCTGCAAGGCTGCAAATCCTTTATCTGACTGCGACATAGAAAAAGACAACTTGCATTCACGTTCTGGACAAGTATTAAAGAAAAAGTCACATGAACGTCTTCCAACAAGCACATTCACTTACATACGTGCAGCCTGGAGAAACTTATAGCTTGTCTTAAGTAACCTGCCACAAGGCCAAAATGAAACCTGGCTCTCTGCAAGCTGCTGTCTACACTCAGCAAAGGACAGTAGGTTAGAGAACGACACACTGTAACGTCACGCTATAATCTGGAGAGGAATGTGTGTGTTTTTGCATTTTAAGACCAACAGAGCGGTGAATCTTCTTCTCTGGTTAAAAAAAAAAAATCTTTCTAATCAACTTCAGCTGTTAGAATCTCCCAGTTAATCACTGATTCATATCATATCAGTAATTTAAGTTTATCAACTCAAGGTCCTGAATATGGATCTCCAGTATCTGGAGCTACACCTACAGGCTACACCTGTTATTTTAATGTGTCACATACATATTTAATCAACATTGCCCAACTTGCGCGGCTCATCTCTCTCTTTCAGCTACAGTGAACATTAATTAGGTTGCCACTCAAAAAGCTGTTTCTGCATCCTCAGGCAACAAAACCTGATTACAGATCTCAAATGAATGTTTGAGTCAGTTTTATTTAACTAATTCTTTAATGGATTCAATACCGGATTCTGATTTGATACAACTCTATCTAACAATGGCTGCTCTGTCTTGCTGCACATCTGTTGATGCACAGTGCAGTTCTAGGCACTAGAGTACACACACACACACACACACACAAAACATGAAAAACGCAACATGAAAAGGATCATCAGTCGACATGAACTCCGCAGAGAAGCAAAAGGTGTGACCTGTCAGCGAAGCCCAACATGTTAGCCTGCGGACAGCATCGATGATGATGAAGTGCAAGTAGTTCGACGTGGCGCGAGATAACGCTTTTCTGGAGGAATGCTGACTGTTGCAACTCGGGGGTCTGTGAACTATAACTTTACAGTGTGCTTCACTGAGCTTTTACCAACAGACGTTAAAAAAGAAAAACTGGCCCAGAGAAAACTGTTGCAGCACCGGGCTAACACCACGATGTCCGTTTACTGTCCTGTCAGCGCTGACTGATTTCTCAGTCCTCTGCATGATGCGCGCTGATGTGGAAATGTTAATCCCTGCTGCACAAGGGTGAGGAAAGGTTCAGAGAATATGCAATACGTAACGCGCTGCCAACACACATTGTTCTTATTTCACATAATATTCTAAGTGTGGTTTGTTTGCTTGTTCATATTCAAAGACATGTGTGGGAGGAGTGTGTGATTACACCTAAGGAGCGTCGGGCACGAGCAAAAAAAAAAGTTTTTTTGACATGCAATTTGAATTGTAAATGAAGGCAACACATGAACCTGTCATCTTTATACGCCTCCCTCGTGCCGCTCAGGTGGGAGAAGAGAGAGAGAGTGTGTTGTGCTCATATATCTTGTCAGGAAAAGCTTTCTGAACAAAAGACAAAGAAATTCCCTCAAAAGAGCTGCAGCCTCCTGGTATTCAACATGGATACTGCGTTATTCCATACTGCATTTTTGATCATTTTCTAATTCACTAGGCTGTCTTGACAAGCGAAAGAAAAGCATAAAGCTGGAAAACATGTCAGTGAGCTGTACATGTGTGGCTGTACATCTCAGACGTACTGTACATACAGGCTCCAAAGCAAAGCAACCCCCCACCCATCTCCCCCTACCCCCGAAACCAAATGTGATATCTGCACCTGTGGAAATGAGACACTATGTTCCAGCATGGAAAAATAAAACCAAACCCCACCTCCCCACCAGTCTTTTGACTTCCTGACACTATCGAGGTATCGCTGTAACTATACACTCACATATCCCATTGATGTAGGTTCACACTTAATTAACTATGTGCGGTAAAAGGAATATTGGGTGACTTCGCAGAAAAACAAGTCAGCTTTCAGGGGTGTACACAAAGCTGTGAAAACATCTCTTACCTCGTTTGTCTTCACGTCAGTGTTGTTTCTTTACATTTGATCCAGGCTTTCATCCCAACACAGGTCTCAGTGAACTCTGTAATCAGAACAGACAATCTGTGATTCCTCCACACCTTTACCAACAAAAGAAAAACATCCAGAAGGCCAAACACTCCAGAGAGTGAAAAAGGCTTACGGATTGATCCTGGGAGACAAGAGTTAGCCAAATCCTACAGACAGCCGCAGCTCTCTGCCCAAGGAAATCCACATGGCCACTGATGCATGCATGTACTGCCAAGTCAGAGATGACATGGGAGGAGTTTCGGAGTTCAAGAGAGGAAAATCCCCGAAGTAGGTGCAAGGTTTTCTTGTCTATGCAAAACGATGTTAGATTTTCATGTGACCAGCTTAACACTAAAAGGCTTAGTAGTCTAATCCTTTAGCCAAATGAAGTGTCTAACTTAAGGCTTAGGCTGGCCCGGGGAATCAAAGGGAGTTTATAGTAGGAACCTTGCTAGACTTTCAAAAAGGGCAGGAGTATGCAGTGTCTGTTGAGGAATGCACAGCTAGAGAGAGATCTCTGCTCTACACGCTTCAGGTATTCCCCTGAACCATCTCTTTGGCTACTTTACTCTCCATACAACAAGGCCCATTATTTACACCTGTGGTGCTGTCATAAAAGAAAGCCTCCAGGAGGTATTAACCAGACAGCTTGGCTGAGTTGGATGTTATCATCACTCATCCTTAAACTAAAGGTGTCACAATCCTGGCAGCAAAAGTGAATGAACAAGCTCTCACCCCTCTACAAATATCATTAAGGCGCAGATGAGAAACGCGCTAATGAACGCGTGAATCTGCATAACTGTTGTGAATGTCAAGTGGGTCGTTGCTGAGAAAGAGCATGCACGCTTGGAATACATGCATGGAAATCTTAGCTTCAAAAAAAAATAAACATTTTTCTCTCTTCAAAGGATATAGAATGAAAAGCTTTGGCATTGATGTATGGCTATTGAAGAATATCGTATTCCACTGTACATCACATTCAATCATTTCATAATGAACAAGACCGAATCTGCCTCTCTGCATTAGATCGGAGAAACAGATCTAACACAGGCCAGTTAAACAATGCTTCACATCTGTTGTTTTACTGGACAACAACACACACACACACACACACACACACACATACACACACACACGCTGATAAAAACTCCCAATACACAGCTCCCCCCCGGGACATAGTTTAGCTGAGATTGTAAGCCATCCAGATCCTGACATGTCTTGTCTTGCGATCTATTTAGTCAGTAGATGACACGATAAACAGAAGCCACGCTCATTAAATATGTGGTATTTGCTGTGTGGAGATTCATGTTGTATTTTACAGAAGTATACACATTTTTTTATGTTAGTGGACGATGCAATATATGGACATACTTTATACGCATAATAATAATAATAATACAAAAACATTAGAGCTGCAATGATTAGTCTATTAATTGATCACCAGAAATTAATCTGCAAGTATTTTGGTAATTAATGCTTTATGTAATTCAAAGTCCAAGAAGAAAAAAAGCCAAACTTTAGATGGTTCCAACTTTAAATTATAGTAAATTGAATATTTTGGGGTTTTGTACTGTTGGCTGGACAAAACCAGACATTTGGCTGCAAGAAATTGTGCATTTTTCACATTTTTCTAATGTTTTATAGACAAAATGACTAATCAAGACAATAACTGGCAGATTAATTGATAATCAAAACATTTGTTTGTTACATATAAATACAAATAATTAATAAACAGTCAAAAAAAAACACTAAGATTTGGGCTGCGACTTAATATTAGTTTCATCATTTATCATTAGTTTGGTGTCTCTGGCAAACTTGATACACTTTTCATTATCTGCTGACATTTAGCCAAGTGGCACGATGACATTCTCACCTTTTCACCTGACTTGGCAGGCGGCACCACGTAAGGCCGCTACTATCTTACACTGGGAAGATAATCGAATAATTCTTCCTGGATGCACACAAACGTGACGGCTTTTTTTTGCAGCGTTATCAAAAGAAACAGAACAAAATCGGCGGCCTTTCAGTATCAAATTACGTCTCACAATCAACAAGTCGCAAGATAGAAGCTGTGCTGCCAAACTTGTGCATTTTAAGTATTTTACCTCTGTATTTGGCATTTAATCTGTAATCATTGCTATACCAGTAAATGTTTTTAAAGAGGTCATAAGAGGTACATTTCCACGTCTGTATTTTTATTCTGGGGCTCCATTGGAATATCTTTGTATGATTTATAGGGGAAAAACTGCCTTTTTTATCTTATACTGGCTCTTTATGCAGCCCCTCAGTTCAGCCTCTGTCTGAAACAGGCCGTTTTAGCTCCTGTCTCTTTAAGGCCCCGCCTCCTGATGAGCCCACTCTGTTCTGATTGGCCAGCTTCCAGAAGCTGCCCCTCAGCAGACTTCCAGTGGCTCAGGAGGCTACGTAAAGAAACAGCAGTAGTCGGATTTCACTTTTATTCTCATTTTTTTACCCAAAATATAAACTTCTCAAACACATCCATATGCATTCAAGCCCAAATCTGATCCGAAATATGTGAGCGGACGACAGAAACAACCCGTGAAACAACCTTAGCAACAAAGGCTACAGACCAGACGGCTGTTTGTGGTGATGTGTGAAATATCTGACGTCAGTTTGATTGCAAAGTAGAGATGACTTTGCAAATGAATGGCTCACAACAGGTTGAAGCGCTGGCTTTTCCACATGAAGTCAGCATTTTTACATACATTCACCTCAAGTTTTGTAACTTGAAACTATAAAAGCTGAAACGAGCTACTCAGCTGAGGTTAAAAAGCACATATGAGATCAGACTATATGATACAGGCCTCTGAAAAGTGATTGCAGCCATATTTACAAAAAACATGGATATTGTCAACTCATACCCTTTTCCATTTTCCTTAGGTATAGCCATCTTTAGGGTAAACAATGTAGGTAAATCTTGAAAAACCGCATATATTGCACACCTAATCTCAGCTACAGTAACCACTTAACAGTGATAATTTCCTAAGTATATGCTACCTCACATATGTGCAGGCAGTGAAGCTATTGAGGGCTTTTAATTTTTAACAGAATGCACTTGAGAGGTCAACGGGTTTCAACACTTTTTCAGAGATTTTTCATTTTTAAACCCACTCCACTGATGGGATGTGTGCTATTTGTCATTATATGGTCGTATATTTCAACATTATTACTCCACAGCTGACCCCGTGACCCATAAGTCAGGTCGCAGGTGAAGCGCTCAGGTGAATGTTTCTTTAAGCCAAACCACTCATTCGTTTCCATTACAAGGTACGGCGATTCAGTGTGGCCATGCATCTGATCCCACGGCTAATCCATATGCTAAGCCAGCTCTCAGCCACTCAGGGAGGGATACATATGCATCGGCACAGGCGGGCCAGATAAGAGGGCCAGCTGCTTGGAGCGGGGTTAAAACCGAGAGCACTCAAGGCTATCAATGCTGTATGTGCTCCGTTTTGTGTGAGCCAGACAGAAAGAGCTGCAGGTCAGTATTGTGTTTATATATCAACATTCAGTCTTGTCCAGAGGTCAGCTGTTCAGCAGCATATGAGCAGCCTCTTATTCACCACTCAGGCTGGGAATCTGACCCTTAATACTTTCATGGTTCAGACCGAAATGTGTCTGTAGCTGCCATCGAATGTCAGGCAAGATTTGTGACGTTCTTAAATTATTCTTCGATTCAAACTGATCCAGATTTGGATTAAAGTTTTGCCAGTTTTTAGATTATTTTATTTAGACAAAGTTTAATAAACATTCACGATTAGGTCACTCGGAGAAAACCTGTTTTTCATTAACAAATCAAAAGTATTGTTTTGATAAAGGTACCATAACTCACTTTAATAGATGCATTGTACATATATTGCACCTCATTTATCATGGTGACAGTGATAGTGATAGGGCAGTGTGTGTGTGTGTGTGTGTGTGTGTGTGTGTTTTAAAGTTCTACAATAAAACCATAAGTAAACATTATTATTTCAGTCATTTGTTTGAGCACATAAAAGATAAGCAGGGAACATAGATCACATGTGACAGAATACATAATCCTTTCATTAATAACCCCACCTGAACAATGATGATAATGTGTGAATACCGACGGCCGCTGACCCGAATGAGCACTGAAGAAAAAAACTCAAACGAGGAGCAGATAATCATAAAAAATATTGCTCCTTCGCTCCAATGGCCAGGAAGAGGAAGACTATTTAAGGTTATTATTATAAGATTGTTTTGTCTACAACTTAACATGCCAACACATGAGCTGCAGTCTTTTGACATGCTCTAATGCACAACAACACACAGCCACACCAATAGGTCGACGCATGATTTCGAGGTTCAACAGATGGACACAAGAGATTACAGTATGGGCCTAACAGCCATGTTTTAGACACATTATAAGAATATAAGTTGTTCATTGACCTCTTGACCACAAACTGAATACTGGAAGGGAAAAACATGTCCCCATTTCATCCCAGGCATGTAATGGATTATTGTATCAATATACTGTAAATACAATGGTTTTTTTACGCTAATTATGTTTGAAAAAGTTATGGTTGTGTTGAAGAGCTCTTGTACATCCTGAGGAATAAAAGGAATAGTTTAATACTTTGGGAAATATGTCTTTAATCTCATGTCTGTACGGAGATGGAGTGAGGAGTTAGCCTCAGTTAGCCTAGCTTAGCATAGCGACTGGAAGCAGATGGACACAGTTAGCTTGGTTCTGTCCAAAGTTAAGAAAGAAGCTAGCTAACTAAAATATGATATTATGTCTGTTTAATAAGTACACTTTTTTTTTAATTGTATTAAATCTATCTGTCAAGGACCATGAAGAAAAACAAGCTCAAACAAAAGAGAAAAGAGAAATCCTTTGTGCCAGCTATAGCTACTAGCTAGTTTCCATCTGCAGTCCCTGGACAGACACAAACATTAAAAAATACAAAACAGAGAAGCAAAAACAACAATATTTCTACAACATGTCTGCAAGATAGCCAGCTGAAAGCTATCCAACAAGCCCAGGGGTTATCTGTTGGCTTGTGTGTTGTTTTTTTTCTGTCATGAAGGAAATAAATTCCAAATGCATGGAAGCATCTCCCAACTGCAAAAAATCGTCAGGGGACAAAATCGAGCCGCCAAAAATTAACAGTGTCACCGAATGTCATGTTACAAAGATAGCGAGTCCAAAGGGACGGTTTTAAAAATCCAACAGTCAGAGGAAATCTTTCTAAAACAGTTAAGTATGTGGGTACATGCCAGATTTAGGCGATGACTATTGCTAAGTGCACTCAAAACATTCTTGGACACGCTCACACAAAAATTGAGATTTATGCTTTGTTGGAAGAGTGTTCAAATCGAATGTTTCATTTTTACAAGAAAAACAGACCTCAAGGATAAAGTGAATCCACGGTCGATGCTGATTCTCTTTGAAATACTCACATTGAGTTAGAAAGAAGGACACTAAACCACAAATGTTAGATTGTTCACCTTGTTCAATACATTTCTTATTTTCAGTAAGTCTATTGAAAAACTGTAACAAAAGGGAGGTTTATATTACTGTACTTTCAAGCCAATACAGTATAAAGACTGCTTGTCTGCTCTGCAATCATCCTTTTCAAAGTATATATTCTGTTGGATTGTTGGAGGAAAAAAGTCTATTTAGGAACAACTTCATCTTCTACGTCTTCAAGGCAACACTGTTTCATACTTCATGTAGTATTGTCCCATTCGCTCCCTGTGAGTTTGACAGAGTATGTCTAACAGATAGGTATGCTCATGCCGCAGACGGATATTTTGTAGATAGACTGAGATGCTTAATCTTCACAATGAAAAAAAAAAAAAAGAAATCCCTCTTGTAAGATAACAGCATCACAAAAACTAGACCGCAGTCACTGTTAATCTTTTCAGACATATCTGATGTCAGGGCTGTTTTTCAGAAGCTTCATATTATAAACAATATCAAGTTTTTTTTCTACTTTAAAAAGAAACTGGACCATATATTGAGGAAAAAAGTTTGACTTTGTGTTGTGGTGGTTTGTTCTGATGATACCTTTAACATGTTTTCACTGTGTTTGAATCAGCATCAGCGTAAAGCTTCAAGCTCTGGTCGGAGTATTTTCAAATGTTATTTAATAATCTCTCTCTCTCAAAACGTGTGAAAGTGGAGCTTCTTAAAATCCCAGATGATTCGTGGAAATGCCGTTGCATGATGGGGACGTTATGATCTCGTTGTGACAAGATAAATACAGATAAAAAAAACCTCCAATGATCCTCCACAGCTCTGAACCCTCTGAGGTATAAGCCGTTTTTTCCTATATTTGATTCGCTTGTGTGTATATATGCTACCTCAACCCTGTAATGCACAATCAATATTTACCTGGGATATCAGAATATGTATGTCACATGAATGTATAAATAGTTACGTCAGCATAAAGATAAAAGAACAAAATGGAAACTTAATCTCACAGAACTTTATTCAATTCACAAAGAGAACAATAGTGAACACAATTATCACCTTTTAAATTGTTCTCCCAAGTCCTGGCAATCCAGGAAATAAACAACACATCAAAAATATTTACATGTTTTCCAAAGAAGTCCTTCTATTTTTATCCAAAAAGTTAGTTGTGCCATGCCTCAAAGCAGTTCAGACGGCCACATCACACTCCCAGGAGGCAGCCTGACTGACCTGCCTGGTTTGTCTACAGTGTACACAGGTCTCGCGTCTATGTGAGGCCTCTCCTGCTGGTATCAGGTTGATCAGAGATTACAGGAGGGACCACAGCTGTGATACCACACACAAATGCAGGAAGGGCTCCTGAAGATCTGGTCTCTCTCACCCTTCTTCCTGTTGATAATCATCACTGTAAATGAAAAAAAAATATGTTAGATCATATATATATATATCATACCAGGAAGTGTTTTTGTATTTCACATCTCACACAGTATATGGCTGAGATTGCTTTGATACCCCCCCCCCCAACCCCCCACTGAAAAACTACCCATTCACATATTTTCATTTTTATTTCACATACACTGAAAATAAATACTTACTCTTCAGCTGGATGGAGTCCGTCTTGGCGAGGCAGCTCGTCATCCGTGAGAAAACTTTCTGCTCCGGACTTCCCGTCGTCCTTTCAAGAATAAGTTCAAGGGTTTTTTTCCGTGGTATATATTTGCCGTGTTGCCATTTTCGAAAAAGGCAGAAATAACCCTCTGTGTGAAAAATGAATTTCTCAAAACAGCAACAGATGGTTCGGCGCGTCCTCGTCTGTGCACTTTTCACAGCCGCTGTGACCGTCTGGAAGTCTGACCGCTGTTACAATGAAGCGAGTTATCTATTGGCTGAGCGAGGCTGCCTTTCTTCTGACATCACTTGTGGTCCGTTTATGTGTCAAGGAGCCAAATAAAACGTGTAAAAATGTCATTGCCCTGATAGTAGATCTATAGATAGGAGGATGGGGTCATGTTATTCCATCGCACATAGCCTCTGATTGGTCGACAGACTCAACCCGAGGCATCATAGGATTGATATCAGCACATGTGTAGATGACAGTGGACGGCTAACAACAACAAGGACTGTTTACAACACAGAAAAATGGATAAATAATCACAGAAGACATTCAGAGTTGGATTTATTTTACAAAGTCTGCAGTTCAAGGCCGGATTACAAAGCTTCTGAAAGGGATACGATCGACACGCCGCGGCGGTAACCGTCCTGGAACAGTTTAAAGTAAGTGTTTAGCGTGCAGCGCTCCAGATAGATTCTAAAAATAGTTATCAGA
Source organism: Thunnus thynnus (assembly GCF_963924715.1). Lineage (NCBI taxonomy): Eukaryota > Metazoa > Chordata > Actinopteri > Scombriformes > Scombridae > Thunnus > Thunnus thynnus. The sequence continues at coordinate 6,248,050 of NC_089536.1, read as the reverse complement.
GTAATTTTATGTCATATACGACATCTCCGATCCCAGATAATCGCCCGTACAAAGTTCTGCTCTGGATTATAACTGTTTGGACTGTTGTCAAGTTCAGCCGAGAAAGATGTTTTGAGCTTATCCGCCATGTTTATCTGATCGATTTTCAGAAAAGGTGATGTTGATCTACTAAAATGCTGCAGTGTTGCATACCTGTAGTCGCCTGCAGTGTGTGTATCGCCGCTAATCCCACTGATAATCAGCTGGTAGAAGTTATAACGCTGTATGTTTTGTGCTGGTGGGCCAACAAAACTTTGTCTTTGAAGGATAAATAATATTAATAATAACAAAATTATAGCCTCGGTTCAGGTTCAGGTATCAAATTCTGCAGGACCAGACGGGTTCAATCAGATTACGTCAGAAAGGCTCCGGTGCAGGCCAGGTCCGGGTCTCGTTTTTAGGCTGGTGCAGAAGTCTAGTTTGCATACATACATTGTAAACACATGGTCTAGTCTTATCTCTTTACAGTAAATGTATAAATAAACTGCCTTGTTTCACTGTTTTGTTTTTTTTTTCTCACTAGATAATGTTGTTGCTGTGGGGGGGGGGGGGGGGGGGGGGGTTCACAGCTGAATGGATTCTGTGGGCACCCTGTCTGCAGTCTGTTTCTGAGAGCGGCTGTCATGCCTACAACTAGGACTTTCTAATAGAAGTGGGCCAAGTGCTCTCGATGCCAGAGAAAGGCCTCAAACAGGAAATGTTGCAGGCTCGCTGACGCTGCGCCAAACCACCTGCTGAATCAATTCCATCTGTTTGCATATTATGCAAATCACCCAGAGTTACTTAAGTGTAAATCAGAGTACATGTGTTCGTTTGTGGGTGTGAGAGAACTCCTTTTTGGAAATCAGCTTACAATCTACCGCATCACTGGTGTCAGGACTCTCTATTTCTATTTCAGCTATTCAACTGGAGCTTCTGTCTGACACTGAATAAACTTAATTTCCTTGATTTTGACTTTGTTACAGATGAGTACGGCATGTATTCCATTAATGCTCATTCCAGCTTTAATCCAATTCATTGTTCCTCCACGGTCCTGTGTATAGAATAAGTAATTTCCACACGGTATTAATCCAGTGAGCTTTACTTTTAGAGCAATCTGCTGGTTTGCATAGTTTAAAAGCTTAGCTGTTGCATGTTGACTCACATACACACACACACACACACACACGGTGCTGCTGTAACTGAGCCAATGGAGAGATTGATCAGCTGGGCTGTGTCCAAATTAAGGCCCGTCCTCTGCAGACATGCCAAGCATAATAAATCTCCCCTCTCTTTGCCTTTTCCTCGGCCAGGAGGAAAGCGAGGAGAGGGGGGGGGGGGGAAACAAGAAAGCAAGAAAAAGAAGGAGAAAAAGAAAGTGCGATTGGATAATGTCTTGACACCCATCGCAGAAAGAGGAATGCCTGGCTCTCAGATGTCTGACCCATTTTCTGCTCTCGCTCTCTCTCTCTCCCCCTCTCTCTCTCTCTCTCCTCCTTTTCTCTCTAATTTCCTTCCTTTCTCTAATCTACAGTAAAAGAAGCTCTGTGATTCATCCGTGTGCTGCAGAGAGCGGTTGCTTTTCTATGAAACGCAGTGCCACAGGACCCAAACCCACACACTGAAACACACACACACACACAAATACCTGCTCCACAGTATAGAACTGTCAATGCCACGCTTCAACTGCAAACGGTTTTATAGTCTCTGTGTGGGCTTTTATAGGAATGTGTGTGTGTGTGTGTACCCTATGCGAGGCAGGCACATGTATGTGTTCATCAGTATGCATAATGAGAGGCCTGTGTTCCAACACAGACGGTTCAATAATCAATTATTCACTTGCTGGAAATACACTGGTGCTCATATCTAATAATAAAATCAGTTGGCAGCAACTGTTAGATGCGACAACAAAAATATGTGTTTACTGCGTTTCTGAGTAATCAAATTGAGTCACATTAAGGCATGATGATGGATATATGTATGTATGTAATTACATACAAAAATGAGGAGATATTTCCCCCCGGTAGTGCTGGGGCGTGTTAGCATTTTTACATCATTTAATAATCTGTGGCTTTCCATATTTGAGAGTCTGTGCTGTTCAGGGTGGTTACAGCACGACTGTGTTTCCAAGAAGTGATATTTATTGTCATTATATGTGCATATAACCAGATTTGGTATCAAAGCAGAACCATCTGTTTGCATGTTTTGAAGTAAATCCTCACTATGATAGCTTTCTGGGTCTCAACAAGTAAATAAACATAGATTCAAATATGTTTTTGACACTTTTACTGTTTTGGGACGGAAGCAGACAAATAGCTCTAAAACCAGAGCATATAAAACCAACTATTTTACTTTTATTTAAGTAAACTGACACATTCTTAACATAGTGATACTGAAAATCAGCAGCCAATGTGAGTATGAGTTATATCTTTCCTTACAGAGTGACGACTATTTCACTTCGTTTCATTTGCTTTGTATTTAATTAAACCTGCATTAATAGATTTTGTGTCCACTTGGACGCGGCGGACACAAGTTGTGAACACAACACTGAGATATTATCAGTTGCTTATTTACACATTGCAGTTACGGAGCAACATTATCATTCATTTGCAGTCGTGTTTTCTGTCCATCTGGTCGATGTAAGTCCAATATTCACTCTTTTTTTTTAACTCTCTATCAACTCCTGAGGGAAATATCTGACTATTTAGCAGCTAAATGCTCCACTATGTTCACCAGCTGCTCGCTAACTGCGTCTGTTTGCCGTTTGGTGCCGAGACAAAACCGACGCTACGAGAGCGCTGAGAGTGAAGCAAAGCAGTAAAGCTGCAGCCGAACAATGAGCCGTCTGGAGCGACGTCTCTCATATTACACATTTGATACATTACATACACAAATATATCAGTTATATTCACTTTAAAGGGGACATATCATGATTTTTTTTGTGATTAGATGTTATTTTATACTGTTATTATGTTGGATGTTTATGTTAAACAATGTCAAATGTCATATGTCAAAGTTGCAAAACTTGAGGTGAACATATTTAAAATGCAAATCAACAGCCAGGGTGATCCGTTCTGTAGCCTTTGTTGCTAACGTTGCTCTACAGGTCGTTCAAGTCGTCTGCTCACACATGTCAGATCAGATCTGGGCTCGAACATGTACGGATGTATTTGAGAAGTTTATATTTCCAGTCAAGAATTAGAAAACAAAGCAAAATCCAACTACTGCTGTTTGTTTATGAAGCCTCAAGAGCCGCTGGAAGCCGGCCAATCAGAACAGAGCGGGGCCTTAAAGAGACAGGAGCTAAAACGGCCTGTTTGAGACAGAGGCTGAACTGAGGGGCTGCATAAAGAGCCTGTATAAGATAAATAAGGAGTTTTTTGAACTGTAAATAATACAGATGTTCCAGTAAAGCCCCAGAATATAAAGACAAACCTGGAAATGATACGTCCTCTCTAAGGCTGCCATCTTGGTTGGTCTGTGCTGTCGGGTTCTTTTCTTCATCTGTTTTGTTTTATTTTGTTAACTTTGTTCTTTTGCATTTGTATATATTATGTATAATAAAAACCTTAATGGAAAAAAAATGATCAAATAAACCAAACTATCTGCTTGGCTCCTCCAGAGTTAAGTAAGAAAATATGTTTGTTTTTTTTTGTAACGTGAGTGACCTCACCTTTTAAAAATCATACTGAGATGAATGGAAACAAACGGCTGCCTAGAAGGTCGGAAACCCTGAATCCTTAATGATTAACAGTAACGTCAAGAATACGCAATTTAGTAGTTAATGGGCTAAGCCATGCAAAACAGCCGGAATGATCTTTTAAGTTAATGTACAGTAGCCACAACAGTAGCGCGGTTTCACAGTAGCCGAGCAGACACGCTTAAGTGACAATCTGTGGAAAAACAAGGGGAAAGACTACAGCAGGCAGAGGGTAGAGGAGACCAGGGGTTGCCTTCGGTCAGCTAATCCCCCGGTGTCAGATAAGGGACTGAGCGCACACACACACACACATACACACACATATATATATACACACACAGGAATAACAAGGGGAAGCAATGGACTGTAAATATATACAGTACTTTCACATGATACCCACACGAATAGTCGCACGCAGACTGTACATTAACTCGCTGTCCAACACATGATCCGTGCACCATCTCTCCATTAATGCTAATTCTTCGCTCTGATGTTTACATCTCCCCCACACTCTCTCTCTCTCTCTCTCTTTCTCTCTCTCTCTCTCTCGCTCGCACACAAACATGAATAGAGGGTCAGTAGGGTCCATGCGCCTGCCTTGGCACAGGAGAGGACTACAGATGTGAAAGTAGGGAGAGAGCTCACTCTGGGGACAGCTGGAGCCCGTCCAACCTGGGCAAGGGTCAGGGACGCGACTGAGAGAAAGAACACAACCAACATTTGGAGCTCTCCTCTCAGGGCCCGGCCCGCTTGTCAGCCTCGTAAGTCCCCCACCCCCCCACCCCCCCACCCCCCCCCCCCGCCGGGCCCCCGTCCAGCCGAATCTTCTCCAAATACTCCGCAAGCCAATTTGATTATTTTGACTGTTCATTTTCACACCAAATTTAGACAAAGTCTCAGTCCTTCCAACAAAAATATGCATTAAATTGCAAAAAAAAAAACATAGTGTTTGCTTGAGAACACGAGCCGTTTAACTCTAAACTACTTGTGACGTTTTCAATTTTCCCTCTCATGAAGATGTTAATAAGTGTTTGTGATCAGATAACAATGAACAATCGCTAATTTGCATCCGTAAATGCATGTCCAGGGTCGGACAATGTACACTGTGTTATTTTCTGAGTTGAACAAAACAGCCTGCTATAAATATACTCATTCTCTCTATTTGTCAACAATCAAATGAAATAATATTCTTTATATCATCGTGCTATAATACCAGCACGTCAAAGTCATTCCCACTAATTATAAATAACTGGAAAACATTCCATTGTCGTTAATGACAAATTTGACAAATGCTTGTTTAGATACTGGAAGCTGTTAAAGTCATATGGGACTGTTGGCAGCATTTTGCTCCACTCAGTGTCATCTTGCATTAAACAAAGTCAACAAACAGTTGTTGGGGCACACAGCATTAAACACTGACTGGAGACAGTTTAGACAGAGCTGTACTAACAGGGGGAGCCGGCCGGGTGAAAAATGAACCATTAGTGCTTTTGTGTATATTCCTATGTACAGTACTGCACAAACCTGAGTGTCTAATGCAAGATGTGTTCTCCATAAGGTAGTGATCTGTGAAAGCCCGACTGATAACATCTTTAACTGAGAATGGCTGCCTGCATGTGTTGGCGAACGCGTGCGCTTTTAGATGTGCGGGTGTGAACGCGTGTCCGTACGTGCATGCATTATCAGCCGCATGAGTGACAGTGCCGGTGTGCAAAGCTCGCATGCAACTTTTCCCTGAATTTCTGTGTCCAGCTTCGTCGGGCCCAAAAGCTGCTGCTGCTGCTGCTGCTGTTGCTGCTGCTGCAGAGCGGCGGTGTGCACTAATCACAGAGTGATTGCCTCACACTTTGCCTATTGAGTTTCCTGCTATCCGGGCCAGCTATGTTGAGGGAAACATGAGCTGCCCTGTGTCCTCTACACCAAACACATGGAGGCACTGCAGAAATACCATGCTCACACAAACAGCCTTGCACATACCCACACACATGCAAACATAAAAGCATCTATATATATATATGTATATATATATATATATAAATATGCACACATGAGCATTAACATGCAACACAGCTCTTACAACTTGCCAACACATGCAAGCATGTAAAAAAAAAAAAGAGGTGTTACTTTCAGGAAGAAAACTGCATGGACTTGTGCCACACTTGCGCTTACTGTATGCTTTTTGTTGATTGGCTGCAGTTGAGACAACTCAGATGAGGAATGTGCACTTCTGCCAGATCAGCAAGTCTCTCTCGATCCTTTTACAAAGACAAATGCATGCACACACAGATGCACACACACAGCCTCGGGGCGCTTGGCATTAAGTTGGCATTCTGGACCTCCCAGTGCGTGGCTCTCCATCCCTCTCTACTTGGCTAGCAGGTAACACTGAAACTAAAGCTAACAGGTAGAGATGAAACACACTCCCCGGCTCTCCAGCGCCTGTTTTAAAACGTCCTTTAGAGCAAATAAAGTGAAAACACAGGGTCGGGTAAAATGCGGAGCAAAGCCCGTTTAGGTTGTGTGTAATATGAGGGATTTTGTGATCTTCTAGTGTTAGGTTAATTATTGTTTAAATACCTCACATTCCTCCCAAACTAGTACTTCAAGTACTTAAAGTCTTAATTACAGAGCGTTCATAAGCAGCAGAGCGGCCCTGCGCTGCTGTTCTGCAGCAGCCTTCTTGAAAATGAGGATTTAATTACATTTGATTGTTTCTTTTAAAGGCAGGCTGCCAACACACAGAGCAGCAGTTTTACATTTTTTTTTTTAATTATTTCGAGTGTCACACCCAGACCTGAACAAATTTCCCTCACTTACACCTTCCACAACGCAATTATTCCCATGATTAAAACAAATTTGCAGCCCCCTTGTGTGAAAAGAATAACCACTGATATGTGAATTACATGCTGTTCATATCAATAATAGCTTATTATTAGGGAATAGCAGCACTTTTTAATTAATAAACCCCCTAAAATTCAGTTTTCCCCTTTTTCCCTGAAGTAGCTTTACGGTCGGAGAAATCATCTTCTTCCACGCCGTCTGACAGTTTCATATAAATACGGCTGCGACTAATGATTATTTTCATTATCTTTTAATCTGCTGTTTATTTCCTCGAGCAACAGAAAGTTTATCTATGAAAAACATTATCGTTTAAAACATCCCAGGCTGACAAATTGCTGGTTTTATTCAACATTTAGTCCAAACCCCAAAGATATTCAGTTAACTCTCCAATATGACGAAGAAAAGCATCTGAGAGGGTCTATATGTAATATAAATATAAAAATAAATCAATAAAGGCCTGTGCTTTTGAGCCACCATGGGGGTTTTTTTAATAACAGGTTAAAAAGATTAAATCCATATAGACGGCGAGCATCAGCAAGTGAAACCTGCAGAGTTGCTTCGGATTAAAAAAAAAAAAAAGGTCACTTTGCCCCTTTTAGCAGCGTTTTGCAGGTGAACTGTGTGTGTGAAGCGCTGCGGTTGATGGGTGAACGTCAGTGTCGTGTTCATACTGAAAGACGGTACCGACGCAGCCCACACAGCCGCAACTACAAAGCCATGGGCACGAAATGAGCATCGACTCTTTTTTATCGCTTATTTTGATCTGGAATTGAAGCGCTGCGATGATTAGCTGGTTAACCAGTTACTGTAGCTGCCAACTATTTTGATAAATGATCGTTTTGAGTCATTTTTTTTTTGGAAGAAGAAGAGTGTTTCTCTGATTCAGCTTCTTACATGAAACTCTCTGGTTTCTTTAGTCTTCTATGACAGGAAACTGAATATTTTTGGCTTGCGGGCTGTTTGAGGGCATCGTCATTAACATTTTTCACCGTTTTCTGACATTTTAAGGATCAAACAATCAACAGATTAATTGATAATGGAAATAATCATTAGTCACAGCCCTGTAGAGCTGCTACAATTAGCTCTTGTCGATTAATCAACTATTTTAAATCATTTTTCAAAGAAAAAAACGCCACAATTCTCCGGTTCCAGCTACTGAAATGTGAATATTTTTTAACTTTCTTATCTTTCATCATTGATAGTAAATGGAAACTCTTTGTGTTTCCGACTGTTGGTCAGAGGAAATGAGACATGTGAAGACGTCATCTTGGGGTTTTCACCATTTGAAAAAGTTAGTTGCAGCCCTATAAATATATATATATATATATATATATATATATATATATATATATATATATTTATATATATATATATATATATTTATATATATATACACACAAATATCCATTCATAAGTATTCAAAAACCACATGATAAAAGCTCAAAATTCATGTTAATCACAGTTATTGTAAAAAGAAAAACTATATATATATATATATATATATAGAGGGAAAAAAAAAATAACGGTCTCAACTGATGAATCAAAGTGACTGGTGTGCCAGCGTGTGTGAGGGTGCAGGAACTGGAGATAATAATCACGAGAAGATGACAAATAACAGGAGATTAATCACAAGCAAGTTTTGGCATCGGAGTCAACAAACTGTCAAAAAGGTGACTCACTATGGGTTTCCTGTTACCAACGTGCCCCTTTCACAAAAAACCGCATCGTTCCCACCTGCCGCTGTAATATAATGGCAGACGATTTCCGCCACCATCATTATTATACCCAAACTACTACTCTCTCTCTCTCTCTCTCTCTCTCTCTCTCTCTCTCTAACGTGCACACACACACACACACACACACACAGGAAGGGGACCCAGCTGTTGGTGATTCCTTCAACAGATGCACCGGCCCCGCTCGCCAAGCGGCCCGACTTCACTTTCAATGTCAAAATGCGATACGCACACGAGGAGGGGAAAATACATGTAACCCTCAGCGTACCAATGATTTCCGACTTCAAGGCACTTTTATGTCAGAAAAAGAAAAAGTTTCCTCAAACAAAAAAAAAAAAAAAATTTAACAAAAAAAAAAAAAAAAAAAGAAAGAAAGCTTGGTGGGCAATAACAGAGCAGACACACTTCAAAGAAGCCCAACTAAACTCTGAAGTGATCTTTAACCTCACAGACAGTCATAACATAAACCAAAGTCTAATTCGTCAGACAGGGGAATATCTCACTCTGTCTCGCACACACACACACACACACACACACACACACACACACACACACACACACACACACTTGTTGCCGCAGTGAGAAAAGGTTCTGACTCGACTACTGTGAACGCCAGACATGTGACTAAAATCTGGGGCAACTTCTCCGACTGAGGAGAACAGCTCAGAAGAATCGACCTGCTGTTAAAACCTTAAAGGACAGGTTCCCAATTTCTATAATCTGTCCTGAAACAAACAGTCAGGTGACCAGACGAGCACTGACACGTCCAAATTAGTCACATATAGTTAATATCTTTAAAAAATTGTGACTTTTTATTGGAGGGGATGACCTCCTGACTAATGTTTCAAGGCAGAAAAATTGTGAGCCTCTCCTATAATAAAGCTTTTATTCTAAGCCTATTTATAAAAGGCATTACCAGTACAGATATGTTATTAAGATACACAATACCTGCACTGTTATAATAAGGTGCTAGATGCTGCAGAACAAGCACATTCATTCATTCAATCCCCCCGTCGTCTGGAGTTAAGAGGTCTACATGTTTTTATTCTGAGGTCTTTATTTCTGTCTTGTTATTATGCAAAAGTAGGTGTCTGGCATAAGTTATGGCTTTAAACCCCATCCCAATAAAGCAAACAAACAAACAAACAAACAAACAAACAAAAAAAATATAACGATCAAGAGGTGGAGTTTTGTAAAAGCTTGCCAAACCATCAGGCGTTGGAACGGGTCCATCCGAGTTTCCTCGAGCATGACGGAATACAAAACAGGGAGCAATAAAACTCGCTGCTTTGCTTCTCCGTAGCCAACCTTTTGTTCAGCCCCCCCCCCTCCAAAAAAAAAAAAATCAGGGACATCTGAGAGGTATTTAAGCAGCGAAAGAGGAAAAAAAAAAAGTTTTATTTACAGCAGCAGAGAAGAAGAAGAAGAAAGAAAAGAAAAGCATCAAAGTCACTCTGATGGGGTGTTATAAAAAGGTCAAATCACTCTGGCTTACAGTAGTGAAATGATGACCTGTGTGAACGGTGCATGTCTGAAGAGCACAATAGACGCGCCGGGATTTGGGTCTCTGCCAAAATTGTAATGGTGGGGGTTTTATAAGCATCTCTTTGCTCAAGAGTCATTCATTACCTCAGCAGATAACGTGTGAGATTTGTTCCTTTACATCTTATCACGTGCTGCGTTTTAACACTTAATCATCAGTCACGCTTTCCTCTACCTTGAGGAAGTGCTTTGACTATTTGTCTACTATATATATATACACACACAACATAGCAAATATGCAGTACTATAAAATGTAGTGTACATACTAGAACTGTGAGCCAAAATACCAAACATTCTCTGCTTCCAGCTTCTCAATTGTGAGGATTTTCTCTCTTTTAAACCATTACAAATTGAACATCTTGGGGTTTTAGAGTGTTAGTCGGACCAAAAAAAAAAAAAAAAACCCTTTGAAGATGTAGCCTTGGACTCTAGGAACTTGAAATGGCTATTCTTCCTTATTTTCTGAGGTTTTATTACCCCGGGTCATTAATCAATTAAGTGAAAGACTAACTGGCAGTTTAACTGATAATGAAAAGCATCGTTTACAGCCCTGATCTACGTGTGTCTGTATGTTCTGTATGTACAGGCTTATCCAGCAAATAATCCAACACTGCATCTGCAAAAACACAAACTGTCTTCACTTTAGTGTAAATCTCCAATTATTTTTTTTATTACTTTAATTTTCAATTCCCTCGTCTCTCATGCCCACATACAGTAGAAACCCAACTCATAATCACACACATTAATTCCTCTCGGGAACTCTACGATTATAAACTGATTATCTTCTGCCCCGAGGGCTCAGATACTGAAATTGTTATTGCCAGTTAAATCTCAAATCCACATGAAGGGAATCCCTACCAACGCCAAAAAACGCCTCGGTGTTTATGACACAAAAGAAAAAGCAGCAACTTTACTATCGTGGGAATCGCTTGTTTTACATGTCTACAAATGTGTAGTGACTTAATTTTCTATTCCACTGCGTAAATCGCAGCAGCTCTCAGAGAGAGAGAGAGAGAGAGAGAGAGAGAGAGAGAGGGAGTGAAAACAGCTCAGTGCCAGCAAAATGTCCTCCTCGTAAAGTGCTCCGCTTCACCCTGGCAAAAATAAACCTCACGGGCCGCCATGCCAAGTATTCCCGTTGATGAAAAGCCAGTTGTGAGTGGCCCCGGTTGTACCCGGGCAGAGCCAAGATGACTGGTATTAATAAGAGAGAAGTGCGGCTGTGTAAAACAGCCTCACTGCTCTCTCTGGCCAATAAAAGGCCTTTTTTTTTTTTTTTTTTTTTGCAAGTTATTATTTTCCCTGGTGATTTTGAAGCTGCTGGAGCAAAGGCTGGCTTAGAGGGCCACAGAGAGGCAGAGAGAGCAGAGAAATAGAGAAGACAACCATCGGCATGGAAACCACTGCTCAACAGAAACAACTGAAAAAAAAAAAAAACACACACCAAAAGAATAAAACGAAACCTAACCTACTACGAGAAGGCGAAAGGGAGGGGCGTAGAAAACACACAACACCGATAGGAAGCCACAAACTTGGCTGACATCTGATGTCATGTGTCGGCGAGTGTGTTTGTGTGATGTTACAGTATCTCGAAGACAGCAGGACCCCCCAGCGGTCTGTGCGAAGACCGGTGCAGAGCACACTGATAATCTCTTGTCGTGTTCACCATGACAGCATGCTTATCAGCGGTGGGGCTTCACGCGCTCCCTGAATGCAACTCAAACCAGCGACAGACATCACACTGAAAGGTTAGCCTCATTCTTCTCGGCTAATGAGGTTTGAAGTGGCGGTGAGGACGTACTCGGTCCTATGTGCGCCAGATATTTCAGCAGGAAACAGCTTGGAATTTCCTTCATGGCGGAGAGGACGGAGATTACACATGAGCTATTATTACTCATACATATATACATATATATATATATATACACATCAGCTAATTTGCCCTACTTTTAGAAGAGTCTGATGTTTTTACTTCATTACATCTCATGTGACTGCACATGCGGTCTGTCCCTGCATTCAATTAGGCCTGAAAACGATGAGTTAATAAATAGACATAAAATGATGTTAAAGCATTTTTTGATCCACTTATCACAAGAATGCTAAACATCTGCTGGTTCCAGCTTCTCAGATGTGAGGATTTGCTGCTTTTCTCTGTTTTATAGCATCGTACGTTGAGTATCTTTGGGTTTCGGACTGTCGGTCAGACACAAAGAAGCGATCTGAAGACATCACCTGGTGCTCAGGTGACCTGTGACGGGCGTGTTTCTTTTTGACATAATCATCAGATTAATCAATACTGAAAAATAATGAAAATTTGACCTTTTGCACCAGAATTAGAACCAGAAGCAACAATTAGTCAATTATAAACATTTTGTTTATTGAATAATTTGTTTTACAAAATTTTTTAAAGCAAAAAAATGCCAAATATTCAGTCATTGCAGCTTCTCCAAATGAGAGTTTGAAGCTTTTCTGTGTCATATATGATAGTAAAGTGAATATCTTTGGATTTTGGACAGTAGATCGGATGTTTGAATTACAACAAGCATTTTTTTTTCTATTTTCTGACATTTTATAGACAAAAAAATGTATCAGTGAGTCAAAAAAACCATCAGCAGACTAATCAATAATGAAATAATAGTTAGTTACTGCCCATATTTATCTTTTTCACCACAAACTGAACATATTACTCTGCAGGCAATATGACCTTTGACCTGCTGTTATTGTAACCTTATTACACAACACTAAGCAATAAAATCCAAATCAATGAGTTTGATTTCGGTATTAGATATTAATTTATGACAGATTAGTCTGGCAAACAGTATTATAGGTAATGTAAAGCATTCATTCTGAATGTAAACGGAAACCATATCTTCAACCTTCGTTATCACCAAACACACACTGACGGGGGGCAAATTAGGACTCAATCTAATCACTCTAGATGCTCTTATTTCACTATAAACCCTGGCGTGTTCTGTGTTATCCGGCTTATCTCATGGCTACCAAACTTTTACCTTTCTGAACTGAATTATCACTCCATCCGCAGGCAGCCCTGACTAACTGAAATTAGTAGGACAGAAGTGAGAAGTGAAGATGGCTTTCAGTCAGTGAATAAGCAGGTCATCATGATTTTACTGATGCCTGAACTCTATTAATCAGTATGCATAACGACGTATAGGCATAAACAGACAAAGACGGCTGATGTTCAGTCAGTCATCTGAGTCGTCTCTTCATGCATAAAGAGGCCAATTTACTTGCTCAAGTAAAAATAAACTGCATCAAATATTTCTACACAGAGTGCTCTTTGATACAGACGGTTTTGTTGACAGGATGGATCTAAATGCAGTATGTTGTAAACACTAAAACTCTACAGTGCCACCGATCTATTAGCCCAGTTTCAGTGCAAAAAAAAAAAAAACCCATCATGATCAGATGACACTTTGTGGTTGGCTGCACTGGCCCTGGCTGAATAGATCCTATGAACAAACCTACAAGTCTATAGCATATGGGTGCTATAATCTAATTAGTCATAGGCGAAAACACAGGCAACGTAGCGGAGCGCCTTGGGGCCCAGCTTCTATAGATGAGCAGAAGTCAGCTGAGGTCAAACAGAAAGTAAAGGCAATAGAATAACAAGCATGTCCTTCTATTGTAGTCTATTACAGCGGTTCCCAAATTAGGGGGCCGGGTCCCCCACACAAGGGGGACAAGATAACAGAACAGAAAATCCTCAAACTTTTGCTATTTTTATTGTGAATCGCTGTCTTTCATCTCCTCGAGCCTCTAAAAGTTATTGAAATAAAACAAAATGAAGACAACGCAACGTGTGACAAAGGGGTCGCAGGTAGTATCTGCTTTATTTTAAGGGGTCACAAGCCAAAAAGGTTGGGAACCACTGGTCTAGGATGTGCATATATGGAGAAAAAAAACACAACATGTGATGCTAACTTCTGCTAACCAGCTACAAATAGCACCTTGACTGAGATCGAGATTGTTATGTGTTTGAAAAAGCCAGAAAAATGTAAATCAGGGCAGCAACGTCTTGAGTATATTCAGCTTGACATATGAGCAAACAATGTAGCTTCTCCCTCCGGACAATTACTGCCATGTCGAGGACATTCCTTACAATGATGTGCATCATTCTCACACGTTCCTTCGAGATTGACGGATGGATAAACAAACGATCTGTATCGTCAAGTCGTTTCGACATCGACCTCCGTTTAAACACCAAAAAATTATTGTGGGAGACAAAAACTAGGAGGAAATGGGAGGCAAATCCTAGGATCAACCCACTAGCCATGCTCTGTTCAGGAATAGCTCTTGACATATTGGCCTACCCAGCATGCCCTCTGCCTCTCTAGACAGCTCTGACATCATTATACAGCAGATACAGACAAGGACATCAGCTGCACACAGCCGAGGTTATATAAGTGAACGCTCTATGTTTCGAAGCATTCGGCGCTGCTGCCCTAACCGACGGGAGTAGGAGGGGATGGAAGCAGACGAGGAGGGTTGCTGTGGGGGGGGAGGAGGGGAGGGGGAGAGAGAGGGTAGGGGGGGTGGAGGGGGAGAGAAAAGAGAACGAGAAGGAAAAGGAAAAGAAGAGGGAGGCCAGGAAGAAAGGCAGACAGAAACGGGGTCACAAAAAGAGAGAGGCCCGCTGGGGTACTCGCTGCTGGGAGAGACTGAAGAAGGTCACCTCTGGCCCCCTAAAGGAGCCCCAACCAACCCAACAGAGGAGGAGAAGAGAAAAGAGAGGAGAGAAAAGAGAGAGAAGAGAAGAGAAGAGAAGAGAAGAGAAGAGAAGAGAAGAGAAGAGAAGAGAAGAGAAAATGTAGACCGGGTCACATGGGGCTACACCCAACCACCTTCTCTGTGTTCTCTCATGTATAATCCTGTTACATCACTCAGTCAGGAGCAAATCCAGCATTTCCTATCCGCCTTCCTACTACACATGGAAAACTATTTACAATAAAAGGGAAAACCGGGGAGGGGGGGGGGGGGGTGAAAAAAATATCACCTATAATTTGGGATGAATTTGTCTATTTGCTACTGACAGAAAACACATCATAACATCTTTGATTACGCAGGTTTTTTAACCCTCTTCACAGCCGACACTCGATCCGTTTCAAACCGTATCCTTAGAGGAAATGTTTATACTTGAACGGTGGATTTGTCCAGAGCTAATAATCAACCCAGGGAGAGAACACTGCGATTTAAACCCATGGCTAATGATTAATGAACATGTGGGCATCTGGGGGCATTACAGTACCAGCTGATGTGACTTACATTAGCTTTGTTTCACCCGGTAGCACACTTTTTGTATAAAATCCCTGCTACAGTTTAAACATTACTAATTATTAATGGTGTGTGCAAACTTCCGGGCGCCTTTTTTTCATTTGAGTGCTTTTGGAGGTGTAAACAGGCTTAACTTCATCTGTTAAGTTTCTAGTTTAATATCTATAAGATGGTAAATAGGCTGTTTTTTTACTGTATATACAGTGAAACAGGGCTGTAAACTTTGCTAAAGCTAAAAAGTTTCCCAAGACATCTAAAAGTCTAAATTATTGAAAGCTTCTGCTGTTAGCATATTGATGGGAAATCCATACATCCAGCTGTGAAGCAGACTTCTACGGCCAGCTTTGACATACTGCTTTTACACTGTCACTCCTTATCAGCGATGGTGCAAGATGCTACTGTGAAAACCAATGCGAGCGAGCATCAGGAGCCTGAGAGGGCTCTGAACAGAGCGGTTACATTGAGTGATTTAATTATTACAGCGCCCTAATGCGGCGATGAAGGCTTCCAAACACACAAACAGCTGCAGATACACTACGCAGAATGTCACCATTATATCCATGATCTGGTTGTGCTCAGTCGTGCAATGAGATTATTTTCACTTGGGGATTTTCACAGTGTCAGCCGTCAGTCAGAGGCTGTGTTTTTTCAAGTGTTTCTTGGCAACAATTAGCATCTCAGTTCCTTTATAGTCAGTGCGTTCATGTCAAGGCAGCTCCCTGGGCAATGTTGTCTTTTGAGCCTTACCCACAAAGTACACCCTATTGTGTTGCGTTGAGCGTCACAGAGTCTATTGTACACTATATTTCAAGAGATACATGAATTATGTGTTATGAGCAAAAAAAAGGATGTATTCCTAAAAAGCGAGCATATGCAAGCTGTCTTTAGGTGAGTTTCCCTTTCATTACAGCTTCACCTTAGTTATAATACTTCATCTAGATGTATAGTTTGGTTATAAACACTAGAATAATACCTATATTATTGAATAAAGTGACGGTAAACATTTCAAAAGTCACTTCTACAACATTTCTAGGAGGTAAAGAGGAGGGGGAACCGAATTAGGGTCAGCTAACTGAATCGATAGTGAGTACCAACACACACTAAAAGCTCCCTATAGGAGTATCATGGGTGTATTATAGCTGGTGATCTTTATCGATCAGTCTATCTGCACTCTATCTGTGCACGTGTGCATGCGCGATTGGACTAAGGCGCGCGCCAGAGTGCAGCAGACATAAATCCAAGTTCAGGCCCCAAAGTGCTGCACACACATACGTATATATATATGCATTATATAATTATATACATTTATATACACACCAAAAACAGGACCGTTACCGCCGTGCAGTTATATCCGGCAGTGTTAGCGTTATTATTGACAACAACCGCAAACCAGAGTGATACGTCAACAACATTGTGGCGGAATGGCTGCAGACCAAGAAGATTAGATCCTGCCTCCCGTGCTGTACTGTAACACCGTGTGTACCTTGGCTGCTGATCTGATCTGTCAAACCACCTCCCCCAGGCCACTACTCCGGCTAGCCCCGGCCAAACAACTGCATGCACACCACGCTGTGGACGGGCCGGGTTGAAGCCCGATAACGACACTTACCGTCGGTTACCCCCACGCGGTCAGGACACCAGTACGGCTTGGATATGCGGGCATTAGGCGGAAATGAAGCGGGAGAAGGTCAGCGGGGCTCCTCCGGTTTCTGCACAAGTGTAGCGGCGGCGCTGGATGGCTACACGTCCCCCCCTCTCTCTCTCTTCTCTTCTCTCTTCTCTCTCTCTCTCTCTCTCCGAGCCCGGTCCCTCCGCCAAAAAGGTGCTGCGCCTCGTACCGTCAAAAATTATCTCCCTCCTTCTTCCTGCAAAAGCTATTGCGTGAAAATGAGTAGTTTGTTGTTTCCCCCCTTTTTTTCCTCTCTTGCTGCTTTCCAATAGCGTTTGGATGGGCTGCAAAGACAGAGGGGGAAAGAACCAAAAAGAAATACTACACGGTCGCTCCTCCCTCTGCTTATGTACAGTACAGTAAGGGCAGTGCTGCTGTGTGACCACTTATTAAAACTATCTACCGCTCTCTACAGGACCACCACTGTAAAGCACAAACTGTACACACACAAACACATGTCGGGACGGTTGAGATGTGAAATGCGGAACATCCTCTGCTTTCCTTATTTATCTACTTCATCACTGCGCTTGAAGCCTACTCCCTCCTCCTCCTCCTCCTTCTCCTCCTCATCCTCCTACTCCTCCTCCTCTTCTTCTTCTTCATCCTCCTCATGCTGCCTTTGGGAAGGACAGATTAGTCCACCTTGATGTTAGGAAGCCTAGATAAGGAATGACAGATTTGGTGATGATGGGACGCGACTGTGGTGTTAAATACTGTAATAACACGTCATCAATAGTGTACAAGAGAAACAGGAAAATAACTAATTGTTAATAGAACCGATAATCGATCATTAGATCTCTCATGATTGGATTCAGTGTTGTCAAGTCTTTCTTTTAATGATAATAAAACTGTGATTAGTGCTGAAATAATTTGCCAATTAAACGATTATTGAATAGAGAGTTGAGTTAAATTGTATTGGGGTTATACATAGTATTTGGATATTTGTTTATAAATTGTATACATGAGTTTATGGATGAGTAGTTGAGAGAGAGGTAGAAATAAATAAGTGTATACTTCTTCCCTCTCCTTTTCACACATTATTAATAATAATAAAGTAATAAATAAAGTAATTAATTTGTGTTTTTATGAGAATTTGTTTATCGAGTTTGTTGTCTATGTCTTGTTTATTTCATTTTATTGTTATTCTGGATCTGTTTCTTTAATTTTTACATGTTCGAAATAAAAAAATATTTTAAAAAAGAGGTAAAATTAACATTTAGCCTGTTATGATAATACATTAATCTTCCATCTTTCATTCTGTATAGCTATTCCCAATCTTGTTCTGTACATTCTACTTGTGCTCGATAAAAAATAATAATAAAAAAAGATAATAGATAAATCAACTAAGTACTTTGTTCCGGCTAATGAAATATGACAACTTTCTGTTTTTCTCTGTTCTATATAATTGTAAATTGACTATTTGTATATATATATATATTGGACAAATCAAGTAATTTGAAGTAGGGCTGCAACTACTGTCTGATTTTTTTTTTCATTAATCAATCAATTGTTTAGTCTCTATGTTGGTAAATAGTGAAAAACACCAATAAAAAATCCCCAGAGCTCACAAAGTACATCACTGTCTAACCAGCACCTAAAAACCCTCCAAACTATTCAATGTACAAGAGAGAAAAGCAGCAAATTATCACATTTTAGAAGCTGGAACCAGAGACTATTTGACATTCTTGTCTGATACATGCCTTAAATGATTTAACAATTACAAAAATAGTCGCCAGTTAATTTCATGAAGGTCGACCTGCAGCAGCTTTGAAAATGTCACCACAATTAAAAGCACAAACTGGGAACAGCATTCTGTGAGCGGTATGACCTTTGACTTAGCTATTAGTTCAAAGAAATATTTCACTCTATTTTTTTTTTTCTTATACATAATAGAACTGAATCTGTAACTTTCACTTACATTGATATTGATGTTGAGTGCAATTCATAAGCGATACTTTGCAACATGTTGATCATCACATCATAAACACAAACAGCGTGGATCAGGACACGCTTATCACTCTAAATGGGCTTTTATTTTGCAGTAATCCCTGGCTTGCTGTGCATTATCCCGCTTACACCACGGCTACCAAAAAACCTATGGACGGGTGCACGGACAGATAAGATTCAAGTGGGTAATGCTTTTTCTCGTCATCATATCAGTATTCAATATTAAGCTTGTGGATAAAAAAAAAAAATTTAAAATTCATACCATCACAAGTCCAACTGACACTGCTCGCCGTGCAGGCTGGTGGGTATTTGTGCTGCACAGACTTCAGCTGTGATTCAAAAGATTTCTCCTTCCTTTTCTCAGTCTTTTAACAAGCTGGGAGAAATTTTTGTGCTGAGTGAGTGTTCTGAATGCATGTCATACAGACCGATATTCCTGTCTGACTAATCAATGCAGGACAAGGCCAGCTATGAGAGTGACGCATTTTCTTAGTATTCAATTCCCAACATGTGCACATTTACATTTGATGGTCTTCAATTGCAGAAGTGGAAGCGCTTGTGGTAGAGAATAAAGGTTTATTTTAAGTGCAAATGCCACTGCAGCACCCGCAGAAAAGATTCCTGCTTTTTTCTCTGAAACCATTATCGATGTGTGTGTGCATGTGTGTGTGTGTGTGTGTGTGTGTGTGTGTGTGTGTGTGTGTGTGTGTCTACATGTGTGTTCTAGGCTAAGATATTTCAGTATGTGGGTGTATGAGTTAATATTTGATTACATGCTCGTGTCGTTTGTGGTCCTGTTTCATTTCCACTTCAATTTCCAGGAAGGATTTATTTTGTATAAAAAAAAAGCAAATAAACCAAATAATGGGCCTAATCATAGGAGATGACATTATTGAGAACCATCACCTGCTAATGAGTTAACTCTGCATTCAGTTGTGTTGGTTTCCGTCCCCTGTTGGAGCCTTCAATGCATGCATACTTGATTTACAGGTTGTTTGGAATGCAAATGTCATCCGTTTCTGTCCGTCTCTGAAGGATACCAATTACCAGATTTCCCACAGGTTTACAGGTTGGAAGAATATGTTAAATATCTTAGAGAAGGTATTTCCGGTCAGATTCGGGACAGGTGGGAGGCAATCAGGTGTGAATCAGCAGCTGATGGTACAATGATACTAAAACGATTCTGCTTCTCACTCTACAATATCTGTGTATGCAAAGTTAAATTTAGGTAACTAAACTGTTTATGATTAGAGTATGTTTACAGATATGGTTCAGATTGTTTTAAGTCTATATTAATACAATATTTAAATGATTTTTTTTTACAATACTTTTAAAACAACACTTACAGGACCAAATAGTATTATACTATTCAAAAGTAATCCAATAAATAGTCCTAGTCTCCTATATCTAACTGTTAGTGTCAGTCTGAATTAAACCAGCGATCCAACGGGGGAAAAAAATGCTAACATTAGCATGCTAACATGCTCACAATAACTATGTTAACAGGCACAATATTTATCATGGTTACCAGCTTTGTTTAAGGTGTTACCAGACTAACATTTGCCAATTGGCACGAAGCAAAGTACATCTGAGGCTGATGGGAATGGGAGTGTCATTAGTTTTGCAGGTATTTGGTTGTAAAACCAAAGACATTTGACCTGATGATGGAACCAGATGAAAAGTTAGGGGATCACAAAAGTTATTACACCTCATCCTTTGGAGAACGTCAATGTTTGTAACAAATTTCATGGCAATACAGCCAATAGTAGTAAAGATATTTTAGTCTGGACTAAAGTGGTGGACAAACCCATCGAGTCATGCCGCTAGTGGGTTAAAAATCCAAATCTTTCCTTTAAGAATGGGCAATTTTTACATCTGTAGACGAGAAAATTTTCATGGTTACATATGAAAAAACCAAGCCAGCACTGAAGCTGCAAACCTCGGCCTCCGGTGTCCAATCAAACACAGTAATTATACGCTCGTCTGCCCCCTGAGCATTGCTTTTTGGCTACACCTTCTTAATACTTCCTGCATTGGCACTGAGTGTTGGCACCGCTGGAAATAAATCAAATACTGCAGAATCGTCCAATGTGAACGTAATTCCCAGGGAGGCCGAGTTGTAAAAGAGCCGGAGGGAAAGGACATCTGGCCTGAAGAATGGATGGATGAATACGTGAATGAGTGCAAGGTTGGACAGATGGATAATGGTCGTACTATATGAATCTACTCCCTCCGCACCGCCGTGGGAGAATATAGACGTAGCACCTGGGGCTTCTATTTGTATTTGCCATTCACCGCCATTACTGAAGCCACAGAATTCAAATCCAGTCAGTGGAAAAGGCCTTTTTATTTCGTTGTTATCTGCCAGTAAAAAATGGTTTGTGTCATTGCTGGCACACTTAAATCTGTCCGTAATGTTTTCTACAAAGTGTCCATTTCCTCAACTGTCAAGATGATTGAAATGTAATTAAATATAATTTTCTCATAGGCTTAAATTGACGCAATATATTTGGTGGATACGTGTTAAAACAGCTATATGCTAATTTAAATTCAGTTAAACAAAGCACATTTCATTTCAGCTCTGCTTTTAATTATCCTTGTGTAACTGTGGTTGTGCATTTAATTGTATTTGAACGTTTTAATCTTTTGTTAGTGTGTTATGTATGCATGTGTATATACTTTATAAAGCTCTTTGCATTTCTTTAAAGCAAAATGTTTTACCCTTACAATGAAATGTGTTATATAGATACAATTCTGCTTGCTGAATAGTGCTGTAAATCATTAAGTCTGGCTATAAAACGTGATTAAACGCGCCAAAATCAGGTCAAAGCACTCAAGAACACTCATACATACAAACACACAATTCTTTACATCTTTCAATCTTGTAACTATTCACGTCTTGGACCTCTTTAGTTTGCAAAAGTTAAATAAGTTAAAGGTAAGTTTAGCATTCACAGCTTTAGCCTTGACCCTCCTTTATTCATTCCATTTCAAGGATTGCACTTGACACTGTGAATGTCGTTGAGGAGATTTGCTTCCATTTGGTAGCAGGATTTAAATTGGATTTAAACACAACAGAAAACACAATCTCTATGTGTGATGAACTGGATTAACCCTTAGATGTCCTCCAACTCTGATCTTACAGTAGCACAGCAGGGTTGTGTCTTTTGTCCGTTACGGTAGCTCTCACTGAATTACCAAAGACTGTAAAAGAATTCATTCTTATACAACCTCTTTTACATTTATCCACAACATTAGACTGATTATACTCTTTTTTTTAAATTAGTTTATGTAAGCCTTCTTAAAATCATGCATGCAGGCAAGCAGGTAAATTACGCTGATGGACCAAACTTGTGAAACAAGTCACAGTCGTTGTTATTCTTCTCAGTATAGCACTGATGAGTAAATGTAAAGGTACGATTCACTGCTTTCTCATCACAAGTGTAGTTCTCATGTTGAAATTGTGACTGGTTTGCTTAAGTGTCGACAGAAGATTAATAATCAACTATTTTGATAATCGATAAATCATTTTAAGCCATTTTTCTAAAGAACTGTTTGGTGTCTTTAGTCCTCTATGGTAGTAAAATGAATATATTTGGGTTGCAGACTGTTTACCAAGAAAACAAGACATTTGAAGTTGCGCATTGGGCTTTCAGAAACTGATTTTCATCATTTCTGACATTTTATAGACCAGAAATAATAATCAACAGATTGAACAATAATGAAAATGATTGTTACTTGCAGCCCCTACTTAAGTGCAAGGTTAAATAAGTCATGCAGAATTTACTGTGTGTTTGTTTTACAAGCCTATTGAAGAGCAGAAATGTTTGAATTGTGCCTGTAACCATTTATATGTTTGGCCAAAATTAAACTGGATTTTCATTCATACGCCCACACAGCTGTACACGGTGGAACTGAGTGCACTGATTCATTAGCATCGGCATTTCTATCACAATGTCCAAATCAGAAATCTGGCAACGCTGAAAGGTAGTTGAATCTGAAATCACTTGTTCAGTCCAGCAATTGTCACACTTGAGAGGACAAAAGGATTTAATGAGCGGTTTAGAGTGGTCATTAGTGACAGTGGCCATGCTTGTGCCCTCAGTTTACTTTAATTTCCTGCTCCTTTGCACTTGTATTCCTGACCTGCTCACTGATTGTGTTACTTTGTTTGTATAACAACAAAAGGGAAAGCTGAACACCATGTCAGGCTGCACCTGTGACATTTGCCAGCAGATCCTCCCCTTGACTACAACAAATGAGCACTCTAAACCTTTCTGAATATCAACGTAAAACCCTGGCAGCACCCGCCATTTCATTTCAACTAAATCTCTAAGAGAGCTTGATGTGTATAGGTTGAAATGTAACACTTTCCAATTAGCCCATACATTTTCCAGCATGAATCCTCCTTTGTCCAAATGCAAACAAGTGAGAGTTAATCTAACAAATGGCTGTCAGAGCCTGATACTGGAGAGGCTCGGCTCTGAATAATGGATCACTCCATCTGCAGCTTGTCCTCTGCCTTAATGGCACCCAGTTCCTAATCTAGCTCATGATGAAGTTCTCTGTTGATTGAACCTAGCATGTTGTTCTCTGGTTTATACAGACTCCGTGTTAAAGGTTATGCGGCAATTAATTGTCCATCAATTGCAGGACTCGCTGTGACCGTGGAGAGATTGTCATTGTTTCAGTCTGTCAAGACAGACCTCTCTTTTTCCACAGCATTATAAGCTTTATTTCATTCATATTATTTCAGATATATGTAATATCTATGTAACTGTTTCCTTTTTGTGTACAAGTGCACCAATCTGTCTCATTTCAAGACTCTGAAGTGTCATCCAAAACAACACATATATGAATGTTTTTTGGTCTGACACCCCGAGTGACACAACGACCTTTGTCTATGCCTTCCTGAATGCATATGACTGTTACTAATATGGAGTCATGTGACTCTTTTCAGATTTGACCCTGCTTTGGTTAGGTTTAGGCAAGCAAAACTACATGGCTATGTTTAGGGAAGGTCTCGCTTACTGCTGGAATATTTATTAGTTCACAAGGTTTTGGTCTATCTGACCTTCATCAGGTTTTTGGGGCAACATCACAACACTTCCATATATACAGTATATATACACATAGAAACTGCTGCAATCATCCAATCAGAACCACAGAAAGTAGCTTGATTGATTAATGAATTGAACTAACCCAAAGCATATGCATCACCATCCAGGTTACAGTGACAAAAAATGACACAAGGGAAAAAATATCAATACATCTGCATTACCCCAAACCCTCCGAAGATCAAAAATAGAAAACGACAACAAGTAAATTAAGAGCAAAAGTGCTGATATCATAAATCTTATACTGTTATCAAATATATTGCAGCAAAAACCATAATAAACTCAATCTATCAAAAAATCTCATAAATTAAGGATAAATGTGCCAATTTATCAAAATTCTTGCAATATCGCCGTGCATTAAATCTAACTACCTCCAATTTCTTCTCGTTGTTTTCAAGTTGCGCTTTCCTTCC
The DNA here is from genome assembly GCF_963924715.1 of Thunnus thynnus. Lineage (NCBI taxonomy): Eukaryota > Metazoa > Chordata > Actinopteri > Scombriformes > Scombridae > Thunnus > Thunnus thynnus. Next base: position 6,223,775 of record NC_089536.1, on the reverse strand, counting down.
TTGCAGCACCGTCACGCTTCTTCCGCCTTTGTCCCTGACATAACTCACCCGGCCACCAGTGGTCCGACAAACCTGTTGTAGTAGGCATTCAAACAAATAAGAAATGCTGTCAGGGATGTCATAGATTTTCTTCACAACAATAAAACATGAAAAAGGGTTTCTGGGCTTGTAATAACAGAATAAATATGTCAAATCATTTCAGATAGACGAATGCTTTTTATTTTCAAAGCTATGATTTCATATGCCGAAGTGCACGCTGTGCAGGGTAGAGACCTGTTGTTATTTCAAATAAAACAATAGCACAGGAGAAGCAGGATGTCTGCCTTGGGCCAGACATCCTGCAAGGCAGTAATTTTAACATGTCATTTAGTAATTATGTTGTGTACATGCCGTTCTTTCATTCAAAGCAATCTTTGCTGAACCACTATTTGCCATATAACAATCTTCAAACCAGCATGACGTTGTGTTTTTCACAACAAGCTGCTAAAGTGCACAGAAGGGGTGGTAACTTGAAATCATGACCCACTGTATTATAAATCTCCGAACTCCTACATATTTTCAGTTGCTAATTTTCCTCTACATCTTCTCTTGATTTCTTGCCATTGTTTTCTTAATCATCCATTGTGTGCCAAGTACTGTAGCTATGAAATACATTTATCTGGATCATTCAGTCTTCAGTGTTGTATGAATGTTTGTAGTCTTCACTGTTCTTTGGAGAATTGCCTATTTTTATGGGCCCATTGGGATTTTCATCTTTCATCTCATCGCTTATTATTTCTGTGCTTTTCCTTTATCATCGTTGCGTTTGAGGAATAAAAGCATCTAAACTACAGACTAAGCTTCTGGACTAAAGGAAGCATTTCCTGAGACTTGAGGTGTACTGAAGGTCAAACAAGCATCAGTTTCATCAGTGACAAAGCCACCTCCATGTGTGCCTCAACAAGTCTCCTGGGTTAAGAAAAATATACTGCTAGATTATCTGCAAACACTCAAAACTAATTACTCGGCTTTGACAACTGATCAGATCTACTATCATACTATCTAAAGTAGTGGATGACATTAACATTGATCGTCTGTGGGTTCTCGCTCTTGGCCTACATGCACCAGCACACTCAAGTGCATCAGCTTGTAAGTTTTTACTGCTTTGTTTTTATTTTGGCAACTAGGAACAAAGGCGTTCTTCTTCTTAGTTTCCTGACAATTTTTCTTGGTCCACTATGGGGCTGAAAAAAGCCAAACAAGAGGAGGATTTCTATTCGCTGTCTTTGATCCATGAGCTGCTAAATCAGCAGAAATCATTTTTCAAAGACTTGATCGAGCAACAGGAAAGAAACTTCAAGACTTTTGTTCAATTATTTATGGACTACCACTAACTATGTATGGACAATATCATTAAAGATGTACAGGACAGTTTGCAATTCTTACAAAAGGATGTAGATGATCTTAACAAAAGACTCTGACCATGCTTTAGTCAACTTTCTGGAAGATCAGAGTATCTGGAGAGTCAGTCAAAGAGGAACAACATCATCATTGATGGAGTCCCTGAACGAAGGAGTGAATCACAGCAAGTCACAGAATCTAAAGTCAAACAACTGCTGGCTGACAAATTGGAACTCGACCCCAAATCAATTGAGGTTGAATATCTACATCACAAGGGAAAATTCGAAGAACAAGCTAATAGGTCAAGGTCAGTTGTGATCAAGCTGCTCAGATTCAAAGATAAACGGGAAACACTGAAGAGAGGAAACAATCTTAAAGGCACCAAGATCTTCATCAATGAAGATTTTACACACAGTGTGAGACAGAAATGAATGGAACTTGCATATCTATTTTATGATCAACTCATTGTTCACCAACCACGCTCTTCATGAATGATTTGATAACATGCTCGTATTTTATCGTAGCAACTGTCTCAGTATTCATTCTGTAATGTTATGAATGAAAATAACATATCAAACATATTATATCACTAAAAGATCTGTAGTTCAGCGTATGAATGTGGTATCTGCAAAAGTGTTATCAACCAAAATGTACACCTGAATTTTCCAAATTATAGTAGAGTGGGTTAATTGGACTTGCCAAAAATGTACATTGGAGTTTTCTTTCCATGATCTTGATAATAATAAGTGATAGATGGCAAAACACTGTATGTTAAAGACAAAACTTGATATAATGAACATGATCCTGATTCGAATTTTCTAACCTTTTTGCAGAGACTGGATATATGTAAATACTATGAAGATTTTAAACTGTTATGCCGAAGTTTAACACATTCTGTTACACTTAAAACATTTTATAAATTTTCATCTCGATGTAAGGAACTTAGCCAAGAATTATGACATTTGACCAAGTGGCAACCTCTGGGGAAGTGCCAAAAACTGCAGTTCCTTGAATGGCCACTTGAGGGTGGCTCCAAAAGCGAGTCAATCCCCATAGACCCCCATGTTAAAATGCCCAACTTTACACCAGAAATACACATGTTTACAACCTGGAACAAAAAACGGTTTTGGTCTCTATAGCTTTTATAACTCACTTGTTTACATTTTATTAAGCTTTAAAGTTATGCATAATGAAGGACGTGGCTGCTTTGAGTGACAGGTCAGACAGCTGCTAGGTGGCTTGTTTCAGCCATTCGGCCCGCCTCTTTGCCCATTTTTGATTGGCTGGGAGTTAGGCAGCGTCACGCACTGCCAAGATGGCGACGGCCAGAGCGGCTCACTTTGAGCTTAAAAACCTCTCTTCAGAAACCAACGGGTGACGTCACGGTAACTACGTCCATATTTTTATACAGTCTATGCATTTGACCCATTATGCCTGGATCATAAATTTTCCATCGTAGCTTTAACTGAAACATGGCTTAATGAATCTGTGGTTTCATTATATGAGCTGCCTGATTGGTAGAAATAGTGATCTTGTGACTTTTCAATCTAATATTGCAGAGTCTGTTTTTATTGAAATTACTTCATATCCTTCACTTTAGGGGAGAAATGCAATTTTGCTGGAGGTATTTACTGACCACCAAGTATAGATATTTATCTTTTTAATCAACGGTTATCAGATGTTCTCAAACTCAAACAAGGAAGAAAATCATCCACAAACTGCAGAATTTCTGAACACTATGTATTCAAATTATTTTTAGCCCCTAATGCATATGGAAATTAGGATCCCTGATACATCTGCAACCCTTATTGACAATATTTTTATAAATTTCTTTGATTGGGATTCCAACAGCGGTATACTGATATCTCTGATCATTTACCTATTTTTAGTGTGGCTCATAAAACAGTGTTCATGAAACAAATAAGAAATCTGTTAATTATTACTACAGAATATACACAAAGAAAAATATGGACAATTTCAGGCCTAAGATAGCAAATATCTAAAATAAATAAATAAAAACGTTCTTCATGACAAAGGTCCCAAATGAGCCTGTTTGAATTTTATGAATTTATTTGGTTGTTTATTCAACTAATGTTTTCCACTCAAAAAGACAAAAAAAAAGATGAACGATTTTCATAAACTTGGTTTACTTCAGGTCTTAAAAAACTCTTCCTTGAAAAAAAATATACATATAGATATACAAAAATATATTTGAAATCCAACTCACCTAAATTAAAAAGAATATAAAACATAAAAAAAATTGTGCGTATTTCACGTTCAGCAAAATATAAACATATTTTTCAAAGTAATTTAAAGAATCAACAAATAATATAAAATCTACATTGAATGTTATTAATCAACTACTAAATAAAAAAGAAAACATTATCAGGCCCTGCTTCTCAGTTTCGAAATGGAGTTAAACTAATTAGTGATACATACGAAATTTCATGTGGCTTTAATAATTTCTTTTGCAAATGTGGGTACTTCTCTCTAATAAAACTGATTTGGGTAGTTCTTTAGATTTCTCAGAAAGACAATATCTATGTAAGTTAAAATTTGAGCCACCAAACCTAAATTAAGTAAGGGATATCATTAAAAATCTAAAAAAAAAAAAAAAAAACCCACCTCTGCTGGCCATGATGAAATCAGTAGTTCATTAGTAAAAGAGGTATCTAATTACATACTGGAACCTCTCTTACATCTGATCTATGTGAACTGGTATTGTTCCCAAGGATCCCAAAAATCGTAACTTTATTTAAAACTGGTGATCGAAGTAACTTAACAAACTATCACCCTGTATGTATTTCACCTTGCTTTCCAAAAATTTTGGAAAATTTAATTTACACCAGAATTTTAATGTATTTAAATGAAAATAACATCTTATATACGAGCATCAATATGGATTTAGAAAGGATAATTCTACCAACCAAAATATGTTTTTTGGCACATTTACAGCTTGTAACTCGAGAAAATACATGTAGCTATAATGATAACAAATTTGCGCTTGTTTTTTTTTAGATCTCTTTAAAGCATTTGACACTGTTAATGATGATATTGAGCCAAATTAAAACACAGTTTCCAGTGTGATACGCTTTAGTGGTTAACTAGATACATGAGTGAAAGATGGCAATATGTATTAATAAATGTTTGTGCTTCAAACACAGTTCATATAACATGTGGTGTACCACAAGGATCTATTCTAGGACCCTTATTATTTCTTATTTACATTAGTGATTTTTCAATAGTTTGTTTTTCTTTTCCAATTTTGTTTGCTGATGATACCAACATAATTTTATCATATATTGACTTACATACTCTAATAAATAATACAAATGAGGAAATGGTGAGTTGCAAGATTGTTTCAACTCAATAAGCTCTCATTAAATATTAAAAAGTCACATTTCATAATATTTGCGGGAAGGTGCAGGAGGTATGTTAGGGATTATGTTAGAGTGTCAGAAAGAAAGCTTTCAAGTCTCTCACAAAAAGTCACTGGGGATAATCAGCAAACTACGTCTCTTGTTAATTAACTTTATATTATTCCATGATTTATCCATATTTTATTTATGGTAACATTGTCTGGGCAAATACATTCCCCTCCAGTCTTCATAAACTTTATGTGCTGCAAAAACAATTTGCAAGATTGGTGACTTTCTCAAACTCCAACAAGGACTCTGTCTGTTCAGAAAACTGAACATTCTTTCAGTATGTGACATAAATATTCATCAGATATGTGTGTTTATATATAAATATATTTTCTTGTCTTTTTCTCTACCATTATTGTTTAGCAACTTCTTCAAATTTAATTCCCCAATTCATTCATATAATATTAGACAGGTTTATTATCTTCACTTTCCTTTTTGCAAAACTAAACATGGCCAGTACTCCCTCAGATATCGTAGCGTACAGATACGGAACGCCAAAGTACACGTTATCAAGAGCTTGTTAGTGTTAGAGAATTTTAAAAAAGGAAATTGTCATAACACTTAATTCATGATGTCTAATTATTTCTTGATGTGTATGTAGTTTTTTTTCTTCCTTTTCCACATATTGTTTTTCATGTATTTCTTTGTTTTTGTTGGATTGTTGTCCAGTGATTGGTTTGGTCTCTCTTGACACATCATCTAAAATAAAATATAAAATAAATAATAATAATAAACTAAAAATAAAAAAGGTCAAAGCATTTACTCTGTGTCATAAGCAACACGCCCTTTGGCTGACGAAAAAATCAACTTTTGAACAAAAAAAAAAAAAAAAAGGGCAGAGTGTAATTTATGATTTATGTTTTCCAGCAACCTTTGCACAAATGCTGTCGTACTGGTTCCTATAAAAGCTCTACTTTTAATAACTGTGAAAGCAGTCAAGCTTTATTCAAACTGCTATGAGGAAATGATCCATTACTCACACAGAGGGATGCAATCTTTTATACCGCTCTTCAGGTTATTGAAATGGAAGCACGTGTGCGGACGAATGCGTTGAGAAAATACAGAAAAAGCCATTCAGCAAAAAAAGAAACAGTAAAACTCTGGTGAAAAATACGAGTAAGAAACAGACAGAAAAGGAAAATATGACTTACAATAACCCCACTTGGAGCACAGTGTAAACACAACGAAAACCCAACTTATCTGTAACACAGAGCACCAAATATATTATGAGAAAAACAGCTTTTCTTTCATATGATTTAAAGATGCTGTAGTTGTTGACTTGTTAATCAATGCGAGGGGCGCTGAGGGATCAGGGGCAGGAACAGCAGAGCTTGAGGCCAGATGTAAAAAAGATGCATACGCACAGAGAAAATATGCATGCACCATTTCCCTCACATAAGCTGGTATTTATGAAAGAAGATGAGATGATGGGAGTGTGTGCACCTCACTCATACTTCAGATCAGGTGTACAGGGTATTATGGGGATAAAAATAAGGCGAGAAATGGAATATAAGTAACAAAACATTGTTGGTTTACGGCTGTTTGAGCCAATTTCACTGATTGTGTGATTATTTAACAGCTTGTACAACGATTTGTAAACTGTCAAATTTATCACTCTTTTATTGGAAGTATCATTTTATTCCCCTGTGTAAATGTGTTTTTCATATTGTACTTTATTGTAAATCACTGTCTGTTTTCATAACACTTAGGGCTGTAACTAATGGTAATTTTCATTATTGATTAATCTGTTGATTATTCTTCCAATTAACTGATTACTTCTTTGGTTTATAAAATGTCAGAAAATGTTGAAAAATGTCAAAACTGTGTCCCAAAGCACACAGTGTTGATATTTACTATCATAGAGGACTAAAGAAACAGAAAATATTCATATTAAATAGGCTGGAACTAGAGAATTTTGGCATTTTGTCTCAATAAATTACTCAAAATGATTAATTGATCATCAAAATAGTTGGCGATTCATTTTCTCTCGATTGAGTAATTGATTAATCGACCAATTGTTGCAGCTCTAATGACAGTGCTATAAACTAAATTCTTGATTCTGACATTCAATATTTGTGATTGAGATATCACCACCAATGATGGTTTACAAGTACATACGATGAATTTATGACACAGGCGCTGACTGTCCCTCTAGCATAATAGAAAATCTTGCGGATGTTGCACAATTGGTAAAAATTGCACTTTTTTTTTAAAGAAGAAATGAGCAACATGACTATAAAACACAGAAAGAGGAAGAATTTCTGAGGAAGAGGAACACTGAGGAAACTCTTGCATGCATAAAATGTGTAAGTGATTCAGCAGTGAAGTAAGTGTTCATGCTTTTATGCATTGCCTTATAAAAGTGAACCTTTGAAAAAAAAATTGGCTTTTCACAAACTCAGGCATGTTGTGAATTGAAAGTTCAACTAAGAAATCTATGAAAGAATTTATTTTTACTCAGTGTTACATTTAAATTATTGTGAAATAAAAAAAAAAAACACTAGAAGCCGACTGATTGAGTCCAAACATCTAATCATCAAAAGCTAATTAAACTGTACGCCCCAATGACATTCCCCCTGTTACCATGGCGACCAGAGCTGGAGTTGAACTCAAGCCATCATCATGATCCTGAAAAGCCAGGGTTAACCTCAGAGTTTGCTAACAAACCCTCTAATCCTGCTTGACACAACAGTGAGGTCAGTGATGACTAATTTTCAGAGCTACAAAGCAGAATCTGTCGCCTTTCATGCTCTTAAAGAATGAACCACTGCCTGTGAACCCTTTGTGCTCATCTTGTTGACTCACTTGTTTATTATATGTGGCTTCATGTGTGTTTGTCTCTTTGTCACGTTCTTCAACAGTTCCATAGAAATACCTGTGACTGTCACTTTTCCTACTTGAACCCCCTGCGGCCTTTCATCACATCATGATTCATATCTGGTTTCAAGCACAGACAGCTTATCTTTGAAGCATATCCATTAACTCGTTTTCAAAACTTCTCAGCTGTCCAAACTTGTCTTATCCCTTTGTACCATGCTCCTGAGGAAGATGACTCATGTTCATCATCGCAGTGGGATATTTGCATTTCAGGCCTATTTCTCATCTGATCTATTTTTCCTCCTCAAAGGAGAGGCACTTTGATGTCCCTCAAATCTCATTACGGCTGGGGCTCAGCACCGGCAAAGGCTGATTTCCTCTGGTTTTGCAGTGGCGGGGAGGAAATGAGGGAGGCAAAATCCCTGTGGAGCAAAATCCAAATGGATATGGCCAGGCACGAGGGGACCCTTTGAAACACACAGCGCCAAGTGCCTCATTCCATCATGGAGGCGGACCTTGGTTAGCGGTGATTAGCAACACCCAGTGTGACAAGTAGATGTAAAAGTTACCTAAAATCAACTACATACATGTACGAACTCAGACAGATATACTGGACAACATAATCTCTACACATAGACACTGTTTCCTGGAGTTTTATATGCTGCACTAGAACTTTAAAGCTGCTATAATCGATATTCTTATGCTGACACTTGATCAAATGATGATGTGTAATGTGACAGGGGTTTGCGTGTATTGACTAAACCGCCGAGAGTTATCATCCAACTATGCAGTTTCCCCTCAGCTCTGTGGAAAGTTTCAGCATCTTTCAGCTCATTGTTTTGGTTTTACGGCCCACGACTTTGTTGTTTAGGTTCAATGTCACCACTATGATTAGCTTTCTTTCCAGCTAATGTTGCTCCATATCTACAATTTGCTTGTTTACGTTGTCCAGCAGATATGTGTAGCAGCTGTAGGATGGTTGCTCACAGGGTGAAGAACACCAGTCACACCAGGAATCAGGATCTGCACATTTTGTAATGGACTCTGTGTTTTTGGACTTTTTTGTTTTTGGGGATTTCTGGACTATTTGTGTTTTGGGGTTTTTGACTTTGTTTGTTGCACGTTGGGTTATGCTTCATGTGTGTTCTGCTATGGTTTTGTGTGCGTCAGTTTATTGGGAAGAGGATTGTTTATTGGGGACTTGGTTTTCTGTTTTCTCTGTGTTTTTCCCCTGTATTCCCCGCCTGCCTTTCCCAGCACATTGTCCTCCACACCTGTCCTGCATCAGTTCTCGTCAGCCCTGATCTGCTCCCACTGTTTTCCCCAGCCTATCAGCTCCTCGCCTGTTACCCTGTCCAGTCACCTGTTCCCCATTCCCTCAGATCAGTTTGTATTTTATCCCTGGTTTTCAGTTCAGTCTTTGTTGGATCATTTGTTCTGGTCTGTTCTGTTTCTTCAGTCTTGTCCTGTATTCTGTTTTGCTCAAATCAGCCAGCTTTTGTTTTTGCCTGCACAATCTCAGAATAAAGTTTCTTCAGATTTCTGCAGACCAGCTCAGTCTCCCCTCCAGTAGCCTTCCCTCCGTACCAGTGGGCCATCCGCAAACACATCCAGCCTCCAAGCCAGCTAACCTGCAGCATGTTAGCCACCAGCCTGTTTCTCAGCCTGCTAGCTTTGGGCCTGCTAGCCTTCAGCCTGCACCCGGGACTGCTTGCAACCAGCCTGCTCTCCAGTCTCTAAGGCTCTGGTTCATGAGACTGCAGCCTGCCGATGGCTCTGGGAGGTCCTTGAAGTGTCAGCCAGATTTCTGGTCTTCATGGCAGATGATGAAACCTCTCCTTGGGTTGCCTTACCACCATGCCTATCTGGTCCAAGACTACTCCAGCGCTCCCCAGCACCGCAGAGTCTCCAATGCCCAGTGCCACAAAGACTCAGCCTCTGCTTCCCAGCTTTCAGCTCAGGCAACAGCCCAAGAAGCCGTCCCAGCCTCTTGAGCCCGAGCTGCAACAATCTCTTGACCCTGTTGAGCTGCAACAACTTTTAGTCCCTGCTGAACTGAAGCAACCTCCCGTCCTTCACTGACCTGCAGCAACCTCCTGCACCTGCTCCGCTACTCCACTTAACACATTTATTCTCCAAGAGTAGCATGAGGCACAGTCAGTACACAGACACACAGTGGCAGGCTCTCTCTCAGTCCCCTGCAGCGAGTCAGAAAAAAATGTAAATGAGGGGAAAATCTGACAGATTTAACAGGAACGCGTTAGCAATGATCTATCATTACATCTGCTTTGAGCCAGAATAAATGAGTTTTAAACATGCAAACTTAACCAACGGAAAGAGTTTTACAACACATCTTATCAGCACAAAAGCTGTCCGGCTTTCGCTGGGATTTTGCAGCTTCATCATTCATGCATCTTTTGTGTGTCATTAATTAAAGCCTCCCTGCTACAACAGGTAAACCGGAACTATGAAGACACATTCAGTCATTCAATATAAGGTTGGCGATACACAGAAATTTTAACTTTATGGCAGAGAATATTACACACAGGTTTTGAGAATATTCACCAAAATGAAAATAACATGAACAACTTATTGACTCAGCTACATATGGAGCAACATTAGCACTCATCTGGAGTTGTGTTTGCATACACCTGATAAATGTACTACTCTCCTTTTAGCTTTGTTTGGGTCTCCACCAGCTCCTGAGGAAAATTTCAGGCTCTTTAGGTGCTAAATGCTTCTCTATGTTAACCAGCTAGTTGTTAACTTTGTCTGTCTGCTGTTTGGTGCTGGGCAGGTAACACAGTGCTGAAAACAGTGTCAGCTGAAAACAGCCGCCTGCGGTGACCGAAAACAACACTATGAGAGCGGTGGGAGTGAACCAAAACAGTAAAGTTGCAGACTAGAATACCAAAACACAGGCTAAAAGATAACGATCTATGAGGCTATCTTCTCAAGAAATAGATTGTAATGTCAGTCGCCCAAAAACGACATATATTTAGACAGATGCCATCTAGCGGCTGTAGTAATTATGACCCGAAGCAGTGGCACAGTTCAGACGACGTATATATACAGTGTGTCCACTATTTTCTGAGTCAGGACAGTTTTTTAAAAAAAAAATGTAACTATGATCATCCTTCATCCTTAACCCTGTGGTTATTATTGTAGCAATGACAACGAAGGTTGCCTAACTTTAAGGAAGTAGTAACTTAAACCCGCACAACATGTTTCTCTAACTTTAACAAAGTGAACCTAAACCTAACCACAGCGTTGTCACATCACAAATCATCATTATTTTTCAGCAGTGATATGTAACGGTTTTGTAAAACAGAGACAAATGATGTTGTCCTCCCAATTTCTGCTGATAGAGGCGCCATATTGGAAAGCACTCCTATGTGTCGTTCTGCAGTGCATGGTTGTTTTGGTCGGATTTGTTGAGATTTATCTACGTTGTAAAAGTTGCCCTCAACTGCTTTGAGAATGTCTTCAAAGGAAATTCTTAGCTGGGGATTTTTAGTGGCATTTAGGAGGACTCCAAGGGGAAAGATAAGATACTTTTTGAGCCCATCCCCAGAGTCCTGAGGTGTGAACCTTTACCAAGAAATTTATCACTGGAGAGATGAGAGCCCTGTGGCCTACACTGGCTGGAACATCAATGAAGGAATGTAGATAGGACCTATGAATAATTAATCAGCATATTCCTTCCACTTAAATCCATTCATAATGACGCTGGGCAGCAAAACCCAATTATAAGTATCATTATATTCAACTTTCATTTCCGCCAATGAATCACAACAATCAACTCGCAGCAGTAGTTACACAGCGTGTGTCAAATGGAGAAACTTTCTGTGGTGATACACTCTCCTCCAAATGTGTGATCTAACTTGGCGAGCGAGTCTGTTTGTGTTGAAATGTTTGCAACTGCACACAGTGTGTTTATTTCCGTTTTAACCATGAAGTTTAGCATTTCAAATGTCAGCAGCGTCCGCCAAGCGTGAACACCAAGCGATTTCAAACGAGCAACATATGGAAGCTTATACGTGATGAGAATGAGTGCGGTTGGACGACGGGGTTTAGAGATGAAGTCAAGCTGCCTCTTGAGGCCTTTTGGGATGAAAGAGTCACAAGAACAAACGTTTATTCAGCGCTGCCATTTTAATGATGAGGATACAATACAAGTCAGGGTTGATGGGAGAGGCCTGGTCACGATCATCATCATCATCATCATCATCATGTCTCAAAAATGTGTAGCTTAGCTCTGATGGGTGGAAAATAATGCCATTCTTACACACTTCTCCCCTACTCCTCTCTGAATAATCTCCAATGTGTCGTCTGCTGCAAGAATATCCGTTTCACACAAACACTGACACTAAGTAAGTGTCTGTCTGTATGTGTGTGTGTGTCCCTTTTCCATCTATTGTGCAGCACCTGATCTTAGACACACACACACACACACACACACACACACAAAGCTTACATTCAATAGATTCTGGTCTGGACACAATCCCAGCATCGATCTCCACTGTTTGTTCTGAACGACAGGGTGAAGTGCACGAAGGCTCAGAGGCTGTTGAGCAGTAAGCAACATCAACATGTGCTCCAAAGTCACATGTCCGTGCACTTATATTGAGAGAACACACACATACACCAGTAACTTTGGGAATAGAGAGGAGGATGAGAAGCGAGAGGAGATAAAATGACATAAAAAAGGAAAGAACAGAACTGGGGGAAATCAGCACGAATGAATATAATGAATAAATATAATATGAAAACTTGTGGCTGGGGATTAAGTAAAAGCACACAGAGGAGGTCGGTGTAATGTTTTAGAAGGAATGCTTTATTTCAAAGTGCTGTTGGCGATGATACTGAACAGGAGTCTGTGTCTGTGCATTCAGTTGATTTTCCTAAACGTTACATTTGTCGTACAATATAGAGAATGTCTGGGTGGAGTTTAAATATTCTTCTTTCAAAGTAAGCATCTGTTACAAAGAATCAATGAACAGAGCTAAATATCTGGAAACTCCATTATCAAATGCAGTTTTAATTTGGGAATTTGTGATGGCGGCACAAAATAAAGAGGATGAAACGTCTTCTGCTGACTTGACTCTACTGATTGTTAAAAGACTCTCGGGTTTGGACAAGAATCAACCATGTGACAAATTGTTCCTGACCTGATGTTACAGTGAGAAATGAGGTGGGAAATTCTGTAGGTATCTGCAGCTTCTTTGAGTTCTTGTGTTTAAAATCCTTTTCTGTGAGTAGTGATTACTATCATATCTTCAGAAGTGTTTTACTTTTCTGTGGAGAGATGCCGTAAGTGGTAGCGCAGAGTGAATTGGCATCTGAATAGATTTTGGAGGGGGTCTTTGCCTGAATATATATTGGAGATAATGATTGTTGAATTGGTTTTTCATCATTTTCAGCGTATCCAGCCGTCAACACAATTTACTGTCAGTGGGTGAAAGCAGAGAGAGAAAGAAGATGCAAGAGTGAAATTACATTCGTATACAAGAAACACGAGCGATAATTTGTTTATGATAATTTGAAGTCACAAACATTAAGCTCTTATTATAAATGTGTTTGCACATTTGCTTTCTATTTATTATTGTGACTGCTTACTTTTTGATCATACAGACAATTAAGCTCAGTAAGCTCTCTAAATAGTCTGCAAGGAATTTCATGCATCAAAGATGTTCAAGGTAACTATTGTTGATTTGCATAATGCCCGGCAATATCATCACCGAAAAAATAATACATCACAAAGCTACAATTTCAATGGGTGTTGAGAATTATGTGGTGACCATAGAAGGAAATTTAGAAGTGTATTTTTTTAGTATGTTGAGTCAAATTGTGGAAATCTCAGTTGATTGATTTCAAATGTTCCAGTATTATTTGATTAAAGAAAGTCTGGAGAGCAACAAATTTGATGATATTTTTTATTTTGTTTTATTAAACCATTCATATAAAGATTGTTACATACAGAAAAGCAATGCAACAAGTGTAATGTAATGTAATGTTCACAGGGCTTTTAGCTGAGGCTAATTTGCAGCCGTGTCTCTGGTTACAGTTTGCTTTTAAAACTAGATTTAAACAATCAAATGAATAAATTGATCAAATTGAATTAGGATAAAACAACAGGACACATAAATCAGACTGTGTACATGCATGTGTCTATATGTGCATGTATTGTGCATGACTGTCTATTCATTAACATATAGAGTACATATAGAGTATAGTCAAAGGTTTGTACACACTTTCTTATTCAAGGGAAAGGTAAGACTGGTACTGTAGGTGTGAGTGTAATTGTGTATATTGAAAAAACATGCATTTTTAAAACAAACTATGTATACGGTATGTAAGAATAGATTAAACACATGAATCCAATCATAATTTATTCAGTGTTCACGTCCTTGTTGTTACATTTGTGTTGTGAAAACCTTAACTTCTGGTGGTGTTTTTAATTCTGGTGGTAAAATGTTGCAAACTTTTTACTGAAAAAGATGTTGGACCAAAAGTTGAACTTACATGAGTGATATTAAAAGGACTAATTAGACCTTTTGGGACATTTTCTTGCTGAGAAAATCACATTTGTGTGTTAAACATGAAGCTGGAGGCAGGAGATAGTTAGCTTATTTGCTTCACTGGAAGCAGAAGAAACAACTACCTAATGACCAAGCGGCACCTCTAAAACTCATTAATCAACACACTGAATCTCCTTCCTTTAATCTGGACACAAACAGAAATGTCAAAACGATAATTCAAGGTTTTAGGGGGGGGGGAATTGTGTGATGCAACTACTTGCTTGATAAGCAGCAGTTTTATCTTTTCATGCAGCACTTCTGTGCAGCATCTACACTGGTTGCCTAGCAACTGCACTGTGACAAGATGATAGGAAGTCACTGAGCTCGGCTGTTGCTCACCATCCTCCATGCTAAGCTAACCTAACTGCTTCCAGCTGCCTATCAGACATGAAAGTGGCATCAATCTTCTCTAACTCTGGAAAACAAGTGACAGTAGTTTCCAAAAATGATGAACTATTCCTTTAATGTTTGGTGGAATGTGTTTTGTAGAAAGTGCTGTAATGGATGAATTTCTTCTTCTTCTTACAGTGTATTTGGCATAAAAATTTTGTTTTGGATTTACACACTGAAGTGACTAAAATAAACAACAAAGGAACAAATAAAAATCATTTGTCATCACTTATTGTCTCTCAGCTGGTTGAAAAAGTTGACATTACTCATTCATGCATAGTTTTATCACCACAACATTGTTATTGTGGTAACATATTTTTTAAATATCCTCTACAGACATGTTTTAAGACATATAAAACACTCTGATTTGAATAATAATTTGAGTCTGATGTTGTTTTTCAAAATAAAAGTTGATTAACTGATTAGAAAAATCCAGAATCTATGAATATCCAAACATTTCAAAAGTACTTCCAAGCCTAAAAACTCAGATTTAAGGTGAGCACAGGGAAACTTTTCCCCCCCTTCAGCTGATAAATGTGAAAACAAACTGTCATCTCGAACACATACATCACTCTGCGCCACGAAGGTCAAACATCCAACCGAAGGAACAAGAAGAAAAACACATTTTTGAGAAGCAGAAGTGTGAAACAGTAACTGCTTGCAGACGTGGGACCGAACTGCAGCACCACCCCTACTGTGAGACTGCCAGATAGAACAGACTTTGCAGCCCGCGTCTGAACTGACAGAGAGAAAAAGTCTGTTTATGATTTCCTTGAACATCGTTCTATAATCTCTCAGAGTGCAATTGCAATAATTCATGTGTTGACGCAGAGCCCGTGATGGAACCGTAATTGAAAAGTAGAGGAGAATTGCAGCTCTGGAGATAATATTCCAGCCGACGTGTGTCTATAATCAAGATTCCTGAGAGAAAAACTGACACTTGATTGAACAGCGGGAAGAAAGATTTCAGCGCCAGATAATGGAGGCTGTATGTTTGACGTGACTTCTATATACTGTATAAGGCATAGTTCGCTCCTACAATCTAGTGATGCAGTCATGTGAAGCTGCGCATACAAATAACAATTGTAATAGCTCGTCCATCATTTATCCTCGCCCCACCGAGGAGCAAGCTGAGAATACACAGACACCACTTCAGTGCATGTAATTCTCTGAGGAATCACTCACTAGATAATAACACCGCACCTCAGCAAGATGTAAACATGTTGCTGTTCTTCCCGAGGAGAAGGTCTAAAGCCATTGTTGGGTGCAGGAGTTACAATAAACACTTCATAATAATAGCGTGGCATTTTTCTTCATATATGACAACAGTGAGAAGTTTGTTTGAGAAAGTTTCAGGAGCTGCAGTGTATTACTGCCACCAAAGCAGCTTGTTTTTAATACGTTAAAACATCCTGCCACATAGATCAACCATAATATATGATTGTTCTAGGCTACAGTGTGAAATAAGTATGAAACAAAACTTAATCAAACCATATAAACTGGTTATTTTCACTTTTTCTAGCTGATGTAGGCTAGAATATCGTCTCTTTAGGCACTGACGGGATGTTTTTCTTCTTTTAGCGGCCCGTGTTGGGCAGTAGGGGAGAACCAGGTTGAGAGAAACACAAAGTAACACAAAGAAACACAAAGTAACACGGCGATTTCCTCCAAGCCCGACGGAGTCCATACAAGTCTGATATCTTTAACTGTGTCAGCACATACAGCACACAACACTTAACAGACGCAAAAAATTGAGTGGATACGTCTTATTTTCAGCAGAGTTTTACACAAAAAGCTGTTTTTGATCATGGTAAGTAAATTCATTAATTCACTTTATTGTTTTATGTGTCATATGATCATTTGACAGATTATTTAGTGCTTTAACACATCCTGAACTTTGCCATGTCAGTGAGTTTTTCAGTGCAGAGGTGATTCAAGTTTAACTGTCAGGAGTCATTTCTGTCGTCCCTCTGCAGTAACAACAAGTGTTTCTTGCTAACGTTAGCCGCAGGTACGCCTACATTCAGGAGTCACATGATGCAAGTTTAGTTCAGAACTGGATGTGAGTCGTGCAGCTGAGGTCGGGAGTTCTGATGTGCTGTGTGCAGTCACAGAGGCTACGCTAACGCTAGCTGTTAGATAATCAGTAATTCCTTCCAAACTTTATCCTGCCGGCTTGTTAAACCACCAAACGTCTGATTTTCTATCTCAACATGTGTTAAACACAAAAGATGCAGCGTGCGGTTGTGGAGGATTCTGAGGCAACTTTGACGGAGCTGACAGCCGAGTAACGAAAGTAAAGTAACGAGTAATGTAGTTACTTTTACTGTGAAATCAGTAATTGATTACAATTTTCAGATAACTTGCCCAACACTGTGAATATATCGAAGTTTCATGTTATAACAACTGTCCATGTTATGAGAAAAGATGGTTTTAATGATATGTTCATTTTGTGAAATAACAAGGTAAAATGGTATGTTGTTATTACAAGAAACATTCGTTAAGATGGAATAATTCAGTATGTATTAATAACAAGAAAAGTAGGTCATTGTAACATGAAACTAACTTGTTATAACATGAAAAGGATCTTGTGATAATATGAAAAAGATTAAAGTGTTAAAACTGGAAAAGTTTCTTGTTAGAACATGAAACTGAGCAGATGTTTGTTCATCATGGTGGCAACAACACCTCTGCACAACAAGTGGACAAAATAAACATTTTGAGATTCCTGCTCCGTCCTGCAGCACAAGTAATAAGATACATTTACAGATTTGTAGAACAGTTGGGTACATGTTGATGAATGAGTTGACACCAACAGTGACAGCTGAGTTATTTTGATAAATTGTCACTTTTTGTTAATATTGTTGATATCTACATGATTTCTCCTCTGTTGAGCACAACAGCTCATGTGGAAATACATTTGAATAAAAGTCAGGAGGTGTTTTGTCATGTATTTTCCTACGATGAATACTTTATGACTGCAGAGACACACACGAATAAGAACCTTTAAAGTTATGTTCTAATATTTCAATTGTTTAAACTGTTTTAAGAGGCAAAATAGATTATTTGTTATAATGCATCAATTCCAAAGCCTCTTTGAAACAGACCGTTTGATCATAAGATGCGTATGGCGCTGCGTGACGCGCTGTGTGGACATTTCAGCCCACTTTAATCACACACACCGCAGACAAGCGAGGGCTGTGTACTGTGAGGGGACTTTCATAGTGTTTGTAAATGTATGTGCACAATGTCCTCCACGGCGACCAGAGACCATGACAGAAAGAGCGAGAAACAATCACAAACACTACAGACAGAAAGTGTTTTTGTGTTGAGGGCCAAAGGACACAAAATAACAAAGTGAAAACTAAACTGCATTAAAACTGATTCATTGTTTGAGTGCTGAGGGATCAACAGTTTTCCTATTAACTGCTACAATCCAGTGAATTTACTGTTTATTTACTCTTCTGCTGTTATAGT
Source organism: Thunnus thynnus (assembly GCF_963924715.1). Classification (NCBI taxonomy): domain Eukaryota; kingdom Metazoa; phylum Chordata; class Actinopteri; order Scombriformes; family Scombridae; genus Thunnus; species Thunnus thynnus. The sequence goes on along the minus strand of NC_089536.1, from coordinate 6,205,705 downwards.
AGTGCAGCTCAACCGTGACTGTGTGAAACAACTATGGGTGATGTTAGCGCTTCAATTTAAAGGGTCAGTTCACCCAAAATTACAAAAGCAAAAAAACGAAACAAAAAAAACCTAGTAGTGACCCGTACACTGTATATAAAGATGGAGGTAGCGAGGCGTGACGTCACTCGTTGGTTTGCATTGGAGCCGGTTTTGAAGCCCAGACTTGCAGCTTATGGTCGGCACCGTCTTTTCAGTTTGGAGCCAGGACCTTCCAAAGAGTGCAGGGTGTTGCCGTTCGAGCTCTGGAAACACGCCCCGCTACCTCGGTCCGAAGCGAACGCTAGCACTGAGCGGTGCACACTTCAGCTAACTTTAGCTAAATTTTGTTAACTGGTCAGTTATCGCAATCAAGTAATATTAAACCTCGTGAAATATTGTCACAATAGTCCGACTCTGTGAGTCCCAGAAGAGATGCAGGTGAGTGAACCGTCAATCACTGCTGTCGATCAACACCCACACGACAGACATCTAAGCTACTATGAGTCTTCAAATCAATGAATGAGAGTCAACTGGAACCAGCATCTAGCAGCCGTCAGTGCACTTTAAGGTATTTCAATACCGGCTGCAGCCTCAAGCCGTGGTAGATGCCACCTGGTCTGATAACTTTTATCTGCCCCTGAAATCTCTGCTATGACCCTAATTCATCGGTAGAAAAGGAAAGTATTGAGAGACAGACTAACACATTGTAGTTTTTGATCTTCTCATGGATAACAATAACAAAAATATAGAATATCACCTACCTTATCATATCATTTAGTAAAGCCAAACCCCAAAAAAGTAGTTCTCCTCCAAGGCGAGCTTCACCTAAGTTTTAACCAGCAGCACCCATTACTTTTAATTCAGTTGTCTCAGATGAAATATGATGGACATGATAGCGGTTTGGCAGGATGAGAATATCATCAGTGGTGTCGTCTATTCTGTGGTGTTGTAGTGGGCAGTAAGTTTAAATTCCTGGGGTAGAAACAGAAATCTCCAAGACATATCTCCAAACATTACCTCATAAAACAAAAACTACCACTGGAGCTAAATGTCTAATTTAATCTCTTACAGCTCCCGTTGGACTTTGACATCAAAATGCCAAACAAGTTAAAAAAATATTACATGTAAATGTGCTAAACAGCCTCTCAAGCTTAAAGGACAGTTGGGGTCACCCGTCATACCTTTAAGTGGCCCTCATCTTTTTTTCAAGCAGGTACAGAAGCATCTCGATCGCCCTTGTTTTGGCTCCTGGGCTCCTCTCTGCATACTAATGTTGCTGTTTGATAGAGTGTACAGCCTCCAGATTCCCTCTGCAATCGCCTTTCTTCTTCTGCCAAGCAGGGTGCCATCTAATACCGAGCACACGAGTGTGTGAGTGACAAGGGAGGTGAGAGCATGATAACAGTATGAGTATGTGTGTCAGTGTTATTTGTACAATTTCTCTGTGTGTGTGTGTGTGTGTGTGTGTGTGTGTGCGTGGGTGTGTGTGAGCACAGAGGCATGTCCAAGACCGGTTTCCCTCTGCAATGCGTCAGGATCGCACATGCAAACCCGACTCCTGGCAGCAGCTTTAAGGCCTGTATGCTGTGCAAAAATGTGCCTCGAACACATGCCAGCCATTCAGCCTGGGAGCTGGCAGCGATCTGAAGAAAATTGTGAATATTTTTGGTCTGTGCATGCGTGTATGTGTGTGCATGTCTAAGATAGAACGAGCGAGCTGCGGTTTGAGGGAGATCACTTCGTTCTGTAGCTGATCAACTGGATTCATTGTTTAGAGGATATGTTTGGTGGTTTTCTGTATTTTTCTTATGTCAACAAATCTCATGTGCAGAGCCAAACCGACAATGAACTGATCGACTTATAAGTATTTTGTGTGTATTTAAAGCCTGATATATCTTATTCCTCTGAGACATAGATTGATTAGTTGCCAACTACTTTGATATTTGGATATTATATCATTTGGAGTCATTTCTAAGAAAAAAAAGGCTAAAATCATCTGGTTCCAGCTTCTTAAATGTGAATATTTGCTGGTTTCTTCAGTCTTCTGTGACACTAAACTGAATATCTTTGGGTTGTGGACTGTTGGTCGGGACAAAAGTAGACATTCGAGGATGTCACCTTGTGCCTTTTTGACATTTTTCACCATTTCCTGACATTTCATGGACCAAACATTCATTCATTCATTCATTTTCTATTCTGCTAATCCTCTGGAGGGTTGCAGGAGGAGCTGGAGCCAATCCCAGCTGACACTGGGCGAGAGGTGGGTACACCCTGGACAGGTCCCCAGTCAATCACAGGGCTAACATACAGTATAGATACAGACAACCATTCACACTCACATTCACACCTACATGCAATTTAAGAGTCACCAATTAACCTAAGCTGCATGTTTTCTGGTGATTTATAGACCAAACAACTAAACAATTCATCAAGAAAACAGTTGAGAGATTAATCAGTAATGAAAATAATGGTTGTTGTCCAAAAACTGTTGAAAACACAGACACAGACTGCTCCAAAGACTAATAACAGCTAGCGATTATAGAGTAAATTTCTCAAAGGTAGCTAGCGCAGCTCTGTAAACAGAACCACGATCCCTCTGCCTTACACAGAACTACTCTCCTGAGACTGAAAACATGATCGCTGTTATTAGTCTTTGGAGCCGTTTCTAAACAAATTACCGAGACCATAATCTTTGTGGTGAAGAAACGTGTCACCCAGTGCAACATTCACGTGTTTTTAACAGTCTTTGGACAACAACAGTGACTGAGGACAATACTTCTAAGTAGATCAATTCATTGTTGATTCAGTGTTTACTATTTACATATTCATAACACAGACTGTAGAGACAGAAATGCCCCCATACACACACACACACACACACACACACACACACAGAGTCTATGTACTACATGCAAATCACTCATCATATTCCCACCAACACTCAGAAAAACAAGGCCGCTGGCTGCGCTGATTTGACGGCACAGAGGATCAAAGCGCTGCTCCATCAGAGTCTTTTGGATACTGGCGCTGCAGGTGCAGAGGATTTATCACGAGGAGACTGATAAGTCCTGCATGATATTCATAGCGAAGGAGAACAAAATGAGTACATGTCCTCCAAAAAAAAAAAGACATCCTGCCTCCATGTTCACAGCAGCTGGGAAATGAATCAGAAAAATCCTCCTATTTAGTCCTAAGCTGCCCTGGTGCTCATGTTTATGCACCACAGGCCACAGGGCTCTCTCCGGTTGGGAATCTGTTTGAATCCTTAAAATGTTTGTCTTTATTACATGTTTTAAAAATCTCATTAAGCAAAGTTGGTAGAATATTTTTGAGGATGGCGGGTGACAACTTCTGGTAACAGTGAAGGCTCACGTTCCATTTCTTGACATGTTAGATGAACCCAGGAGTCCGACATATTAGGACCACTGCTGAGGGGGAAAGAATTTTCATAATGTGATATTATGAGATCATGATATTATGACTATGAACTAATTTTTGAGAAAATAGTATTCATAGTATGAGAATAAAGACCATATAACAATATTTTGATAATAAAGTCTTTACAATAAGAATTACATATATTTAATTCTGTATGACAATGATAAAACGTGCATATTCTCAAAATATGACAATATTTTTCTCTGTAAATGACTTTATTCTCACAATATTATGACGTTATTCTCTTAAAATGACTTTATTCCTGTAGCACTGCATTTTTTCCCTCAAGGTTTCTCTAAACTTTTTGTCTCAAAACATTACAACTATTTTCCAAATGTCTGGTTGGTTCTAAAACTCCATCATACAGCGGAGACACAATTAGCACTATCATCGTCTGAGACGTTACCATGAAGGGTGTGTTATTGATTTTATGGTCAGTATTTCTCATTTCTCCTGAAAAATATTAATCGTCAAGAACTTCAAACATGTTTTTATAAAACCAGTTTTTATATTCTGCCAGATACTTGCCTCTTAGATGAAGTGAAGCAGTCTGTTGTCTCCTTGATTTTTGTGAGGTAGCATGCGTACATGACATGGCCGTAAATAGTGATGGAAGAATTATTCAGATTCATAATGTCAGTAATGAATAATTCATTATACATAAAACCCCTGCCCTGTGAAGTTGAAGTACAATATTTCCCTCTGAAATACAGTGGAGATAAAGTTAAAGTAGCATAAACTGGAAAAAAAAATGTAGTAAAGTACCTCACTTGAGTATAATACTGAGTAAAAGTACTGAGTTACTTCCTGTTATACACTGTAACTTATGGTTATTGATGCAGGAAAGACAACTGTGTTAATAATTATTCTGCTTTCCGATAAATTACAGTAGAATTCAGAGTGTTTTCCAAATAATACAGAACAGTGTAAAAACTGTGTCTCCATACAAGACTTGAATGATTTAATATTCAGTAATAATAAACAATGTCTGTGCTGATTTATAAAGACTCTAGTTTCTGTCTGCTCCTCTTTCAGTTTTGTATTTACTGCAGCAACTTCACAGTGAGCAGAAATCAAACGAATCCACCTCATACGTGCAAAGACACAACAAACATAAAAACATATACGGCGCTGTATGTATTATATGACGGTGTGGAGCAGGGCTGGAGGAACATGACAAACAGTCACGAATATGCTTATTATTGTTGAACAGTTGTGTTTACAAGTATATATATAAAGAAAAAAAAAATCTAAATCCCTCAATAGCAGGAGTACACTGTACAGCCTTCGGAGCCATACTGAGGCACAGGTGTAAAATACTAACACTCAAGGTTACAAACAATCTTTTTCTACAACACTCACAGATGATTTAGAGAAAAAATGTCCTTTTGTGGGAGCGTGTCAATGCCAGGTGAAACGAAGGGTCGCTCTGTATTGATTTCTACATAGTCAGAGTGCTGGAGAACCAATTCAGGAACAATTTTAGTCCCAGTCCATTACATTGCAGAAGAATTGAACCAGTAACCTTGCAATGGTCCTGATCACCGTTTGACCAGAGGGGAACACAGAGAAGTTGTAAAAACATCTGCTGTAACCTCTTGCATCGCTTTTAAGCTCTGCCTCCACAAACAACGTAACAAGAAACCTACAACATAATCACCTCACCTCTTCCAGAGAGTCTGAATTGATAGAGCTGTTGTGATGAATGATGGCTGTCACTCAATCACTGAGGCCTCAACAAACCTTTGTGTTGGGGGATAATGGAAGATCTGCTGGCTTAGTGATTGTTGAGGACAATTGAGGCAGACATATAAGAGCCCTGGGAGAGACTGGGTTAGTTTATACTGGAGCGGCCTTGATTGAAAAGGGTTTTCTGCAGCTGAAAGTGTAGCGCATCCATCAATGCTGATTGTTGACGAAGCAGCCAGGCCGAATTTCACCGGTCTGCATTTGGGCAGGTGGGACCTTATCAGTAGGAAAAACAGAAAACACATCCAAACTGCTGTCTCACTCCTAAGTCTTTTATTTTATGTGGATTAAATTGGTCATCAACCACATATCAATGGCCGAAGAGCAAAACCTCCTGTCTGAAAAATGCACTTTTTTGAGAAAACTTGTTTAACCCTCCTGTTGTCCTCGGGTCAAATTTGACCCGTTTTCAAGTGTTTTTATATCAGAAATATGGATTTCTTTCATCTAATTGCCTGAAAATCAAATGGATGGTACCACACACTTTGCAAGTAAAAGTAATGATCACTACTTTCATTGAATTTTGAGTGTTTTATTAAAGTTTATAGCATCTGTGGACTTTTGTCCTCCCGGGTCAATTTTGACTCAGGAGGACAAAAGTTGCATGATTGACAGGAAGACAACAGGAGGGTTAAAAAAAACTTGTTTTCTTGCAGAATGCTATTTGTTAAGGATATGTGGTATTGTTTACTGTATGTTTGTATGGTTATTACAGTATTGTTAACACATAATATAGTAATTTAGTACAAAAACAGTGTATTATGTGTTGGGTATCCTTCACAAATAACATTCTGCATAAAAAACAACACTTTTTTTTTTAGTTTTCTCAAAAAAGTGCATTTTTCAGATAGGAGGTTTTGCTCTTCAGCCATGGATATCGTCCTCAGGTAAAGGTGAGGCTGTGAAATGTGACATTACCAGCTTCTAATTGGATAATTGGCGTTAGATAATGAGTAAAATACATGTGAGAATATGCCAAATCTATTAATTTCAATTGAATCACAGAGGTGAAGTAAATCTTCATGGATCTTTATCATAGCGACCAACTCTGGTGACACATAAATCTGTAAACTCGACAGTTCTGACCCATAAGGGAAGTGAGAGAGCTGGAGAGTCGACGACAGACAGAAGCTATGATATGATATGTACAGTACTGTGCAAAAGTTTTAGGCGTGTTTGAGGTTTAGCTTCTTATCCATTATGCATTACCACCAGGGAGGCGTCTGATCTGTCCCAAATTTATTCTGAAGCATGACAAGCCCAAACATCCAGCCAGAGTCATAGACAACTATCTTCAGAAACAAGAAGAACAAGTAGACCTGTAACAGATGGTCTGGACCCCCCCGCCCCCAGGAGTCCTGATCTCACTATCATGGAGTCATACTGGGATTAACATGAAGAGACAGAAGCAGCTGAGACATCTAAATCCACAGAACAACTGTGACGACTTCTCCGAGATGCAGGAACAACCGACCTGCCAAGTACCTGAAAAACTGTGCGCAGGTGTACTGAGGAGGACTGCTGCTGCTTGAAAGGCAAAGCTGCTCACATCAAATATTGATTTCACTCAGGTTTCTTCTGTTTACTGAACTCTGCGTGAAGTTAATTAATGAATAAAAACAATTCACAGCGTTATTCTGACAGCATCCTCACATTACTTGTGTACAGTACTACAGGTTAAACCCCCCACAACAGTATAAACTGTTTCACAAAAGAGGTCTGGTTTAGACTTCATGCTACAAATGACGTCCTTGAATGAACAAACTTTATTGTCTGATCATCGAGCAAGCTACATCCAAACTGGCAGTTAGTAAGCTAGCTAGCCCGTTAGCATGTTCCTGGGTAGATACTATGGCATGGGTTAACAGTAGGTAGGTACTAAGTTGAAGAAAAATACTTAATTGAATCTTGCTGGATTAATTTCTGGAGTGACCAGGCAATAAATAGTGATCACATAACTCCTGTGTAAGGCTCATCAGCATGATATTGAAGTATGTAAGAAAATGCAAACAGTGCTTACAGTGCTCGTCCTTTTTTGACTGGTTGAAATCATTTACAATTTAAATGTAATTCTGGTTGAACTTGAGTGTCAAAGTCACAGGTTGTCATTTGTCATTTGTGATTGGTTGCCAAGTCTACGGGTCTTATCTAATATGAGCTTTCCAGAGAGTAGACGCCAAGAGATGGAGATTAGAGGAAGGACAATGAATGAAAACCTTCATCCCTGAGGTATTTTTGGTTTAGTTTCTCTCTATATCTATTTAAGCTAAATAAACTAAAACCGAGAAAGGGATCAGAGCCGGCTGACTCCAACCACGACTGATTCTGTAGGAGGGGGGATGAGTTGAGTGATAGCAGAAAGCTAGATGAGCTAATGGGTTCAGGAAAGCCGTGATTTAAGTCTGGTTGTGGCAATAAAAGTAATTCAGCGTATGTTGTGGCCTGTCAGTAGTTGGTACAGCTGTAAGGCCTACTCGTAATGAAATCTCCTAGTGCTGACAACAAAACATTTCACCGGAGTTACTTGTGCCATGACAAGAAGATGCGATGTAACGTGACAAGACAAAAAGTGTCTACATTTGGACAGGTGGGATCTTAGACAAACAACACCTGCAAACTGCTTCTCATTCCTAATTCTTCTTTTATTTTATGTGGACTGACATTGTTTCAACCACAGATCATCCTCAGGATTAGTTGAAGATGTGAATTAGTGTTAGATAATTAGTAAAAATACATCTGAGGACAATATTTCTAGCATTTCTGACAACAAAATGTCAGAGCAAAATCTAGTAATTTTAATGGAAAAATAGAGGTGATGCAAAAGATGCAAAGGATGATCAAGTGCTCCAAGACGTCTAAAGTCCCACAGAACTGCAACGTCCTTGGTTGAACTCTAGCCAAGATACTTTATCACACCGTTTCCTGTCTTTCTCCATGTTTCCTGTCTCTGTCAATGAAGGCAAAAATGACTTAAAAGATAATCTTAGGGAAAAAAAAGGGGGGAAAGCAGGGAGATGTGATGCAACGAAGGCTGTGATCCTGCCTCGAACTCGCAAGCAAAACTTCTGCTCACCTTCGTGAATTCGGCTGCCATTCATGTGGCCCAGAACTCATAAGATGCCTTATCATGTCGCATGCCTGGAAGCACAGCTGTCATAAACCTCATCTACAACCCCAAGCCAAAACAAACACAGGCTCTGCCGCTCCGTCGCTGGGTTTACTGTGCATTCATTTCTCCCCACATGTCTCTTATTCCACACAAGCCTGAGAAAACAAGACACTGAAAGCAGAGGAGGAAAAGCCGTAGAGGTATGCGAGCAGAAAGAATGTGAGCTCTAATTTCTCATGTGTGCTGCTGCCAAACCAAATGTCTTTGTTGTTGGGAAGTGTTCCCTTGTTTAACTCTCAGTGATTCCAACTGAGATTTAATTTATTATCATCAAATATACCGTGTAATGAACACTTTGGGCAAAAACAAACATACAGTAGGGTGAATGCCAAATGTAAGAACTCCACAAAGGCATCCAATTCTCGCTGGGATGATGCACCGACTTATTTTTATGCCTGCCAGAACGTGCACAGTACAGGGACAATGTAGTAGCTCCCGATCCGACTGTCTCCATATTTGCAGTTCATACTTGGCATGTTATACTTAAGTTATTAAAGAAACCACAGGTAGTAAAGAAGATGTCAAATTGTTGTTACACTGATTAAATACCCTTTTTGTCTTGTGTGCATAGTAACAGGAAAAACCACGCTAGTACAGTACATAGTTCTCACTGACAGTTTTGAATTCGGTGACATTGAATTGTCCTCTGAGGACCGCCCTCGGTGCGCACAACCCCAAGAAATAAAGGATCAGCGATTCAGAGCAGACAGAGGCTCATTGTGTTAACAGGTGATGCCTGTGCACAGTGTGACACAGTCGGTCCCTGTTGTGCACATCTAACCTCCTTTTACTCGCTCAAGTGTTACTCTTTGTTTTTCTTTTTTAACCCACAGATCCAAAGTCTCTTCATGCCCCCTGCGACTTCTTACCTTTTTTCTTAAACTCAAAACTTTATGACTTCCGAGATATTAAAATAAAGCTTTTTGAACAATAAACTTCAGGAGGGACAATAAGCTGGATTCAGCCTCAGGATGTTTTGAAAGAGCGGACAGAGAGGCAGAGCTTTGTAATAACTCTCTGATCCGTACACTGCATATAAAGATGGACGACATGACAGTTCCCCAGAAGTGAAGCCAAAATATATCAATCGCCCCCTGGTGGCTGGTTGCAGTATAGGTCTTAATTGCCGCCCTCTCTCTGTTAGCGGATGGGACGTGGGACTAAAGAATCAAAATACCTAAAGATGGTTTCTGTCATTTTAAGTCATTCTTATCACGCTGATGTATGTTCAAATGCTCAATTTTCTTATAAGTTTGTTTTTAATTAGTTATTTGATGATATAAAAAGGGGGTGTGACATCATGACTGAAAGCTGTGATTGACAGCCGCCCTCACACCTCCGTCAGATGAGCCAAGTGACAGCAGCTAATCTACATTTTAATTTGTGATTCATTACCAGCTTTAGCTACTGGTTACCGGCTGGTTTTGGCTGGTTTACCTCCATCGCAGCTCCTGAGTTTACTCGGCTCTTGGCGGCAGGATGGCTGTCAGTCAAGTTGAGGGGGCGTGTCCCATGGGCTGTTATCCCGCCCCCCTGACTTACTTGTGTGTCTGACTTCACACAAGCAAGATGGCGGCTCCCGAAAACATGATATTTTGGCGATATTTCACTTTTGCATGGCGGTAGGACATCGAGATGCATCATCCATCTTTATATACAGTCTGTGCTCTGATCAGAGTCATTGATGACGCTGAGAGTCCAGCTGATCAACACCGAACTTTAAACTAACTTCAACTCAATGCAGACTGTATTGGGTAAAAACTAGTTTACTTCTCAAAAGTGACATATCATGCTTTGTGATTTTCTATCATTTATATACAGTTATAATGTCAGTTCTCGTTGTCCAGTCATATATTATATGACTGGACATGAGAAGTTTACACCTCAAATAAAAATGGGAAAAAGAAGTGAAATCGGACCACCACAGTTTGTTTACGTAGCCTCCTGAACCGCCAGAAGTCTGCCGAGAGGTAGCTTCCTGTATGTCACTCGTGTTTTTTTCCCCTGGTCCAATCAGATTAGTTGAGAGGCGGGCCTTCTGTGGTTGTGACAACAACAAGTGAAGACAACAATCATGGAGGACAAAATAGTGGCGGCTGTTGTTGGATACCCGGAGCTATATGACTTTACCAACAGCAGTTACTTTGATCAATAACAATCTAAAAAATTAAAAAGGTACAGATCTGTGAGTTAAATAACTGTTAGGCTAAGGACAGGTGATTTGGTGGTTGCCTTGTGTTTTGCACTCTGTCTGATGGAGCCTTAAAACATCCTGTTTCAGACAGAGGCTGAACTGAGGGGCTGCATAAAGGGCCAGTATAAGATAAGTAAAGGGTTTTTAAAACTGTAAATCATGCAAATTTATTCCAGTAGAGACCCAGAATATAAATATAGACCTGGAAATATGCATGATACGTCTCCAAGTAAACCAAGTTATTCCTCTCACATCCCAACCTGAATATGACTGATTGAACTGTTTGAATATACTTTTCTCAGCCTGTAAAAACTTTTTTTTCCCTCCAGAGTTACATTATGTTGATCTGATTAACTGCTGTGAAGTGAACGATGATTAATCAATCACTGTTACCTGAGCTGAATCACATCCTGACTCATTTCATTGTTAATGTACTGAACAGATGACAGCATACATGTGCCTTTTGTCATGAAACGTAGCGTTTCTGTTCTTTTTACCTGAAGATTAATGTTATAAAACCACTTTCACACTAACAAAGCTGTTCCTTTTTTTTTTTAGACCTAACTCCTCCACCACAGAACTGGCAGGAATATTATACTTTTGCTTCAAGACATGCTGCTCTAATATGGTTAAACTCATGATGTGACAACTTTTTATCATCTGGTATTACATGATATGGCACGCAGGCTACTTGATATACAGTGACTTGTAAGTTCTCTGGAAATGTAATTAGAGAAACCTTTTTACAGATAGAATTACCAATCGAAATGCCTGTTTTTGACTAATCCGGTGAAATATGATAATGAAATATCATCGTACTTCATCGCATTAATGCAAAAAAAAAAATCTGTAAATCTAATACTGACATCAAGCATGTCTGCTAACTGATTTGCAATACAAGCACAGATCTAATTTCTGTATGCATTATCATATCGCCCCAAAGATTTTTTCCACTTTGTTTCCATTTCAGAGGAATATACAGTGTATAAAATATGCTGCATATGCTGCTGATGTGGCATCACTGCAGACTCTTGGCACAGCTTGAGCCTCCATCACACACTGTCTAAAGCTTCCACTCTTGGCATGTACTCTAACCCTCGCTGCTACAGCTCTCTCCAATCACACCAATGAAATGTCAGTCTGCCAAAAGGATGAAAAAAAAAAAAAGCCCCTTCAACCTCACCTCCCCCCTCCTCCCTCCTCCTCCCCACTCACTCACACATACTGTAATTCTTCCACCCTCACATGTCTCCATTTCTGCCTTTCACCAGCTCTCTGTTTCTCCTGCAATGCAGACATTTAAAAAAGGCTGGTAGCATGAAGGCCCGTTGCCGTGGAGCAGATCCAGTTAAGTGATTAGAGCAGAGACTGAGAGCATCCCTGTGGCTGACTAATGTACAAGTGTAAATCATCTTGAAGAGAGAAAGAGAGCAAGAGAGCAAGAGAGCAAAAGAAACAGAGGAGGAGAGAAGGTCAAACAAAAAGCAGCCGATAAGGTTAACGGTTAAGGAATAAGAAGACGCTGAGGAGATATTTACTGCGGTTTATAGTCAGAGGAGCAAAAAAATTTTGATCACCACATTTTTCACTTTAGCAGGGTATTTACTAAGACTACATATGTAAATGAGCCTGGCAGCAGATTTGCATGAAGTGAAATAAGATCTGATTCAGATGCTGGGTTGTTTAAGACATCTGTTGTAGCTACACGTCTGGAAAGTAATGGACTGCATAAAGAGACTGTTCTCCATTGCTGAACGTGGAATATTGTTTTAAAAGAGGACACATTTTCTGGGATTGCATGAATGCACTCTTCCTGCAAGAGTAAGGCTAAATGTGGGGAAATATTACTTAAATAGACCAATGTTGTCAGCTCATATTGTCAACTTAACAAAAAGACCAGTGATTGAATTTAAAAGTGATGAAAAACCATTGTTTGACATTTTTGGTAGTTCATAAAACTTTTAAAGTCCTTTTACCAGATTAGTGCTACTTAATATGAAGTTAATTGGCTGCTTCAATCATATCACACTAGACTGGACACTCTGTGAACCATTTAAAGTAAAGGAGAGATAGATATTCAAGCAGAAGGCCAATGAGGGGAATATCAAGTGAAAACAGGCTGCTCTTTTGTCTTGTTTTAGTGCTAAGAGCTTCTGTAAAATGTTCCTTTTATGCATTAATTTGCAGCAATATTCTTTGCTGTTGTCACTACAGTGTTTTCATTGTCTGAAGCCTACTGAAGACAGACCGAGGTTGTCACATCTCTCTTGTTTCTTTCTCTCTCCGGCTCATCTCTCCCTCTGTGTGTGTCCAATAAAACAGTGCAGTAGATTTTCCCGGAAATTGAAGAGTGACTTAATACCAGGCTGGACAGCGGTGCTTCACCGCCCTCTCTGGTTGGAAGTCACACCCAGCATCATGATGTGAGTGGTACAGTAAGGTGTGGTCACAAATGTGCTCTGTCGTACATGAAACTACACCCAGCGGTGATGTCAAAGTGGACCGACGCAGCCAAGAGTACACCTCTATGTCACTGCGGCACTGAGAAGTGGAAGAAACCTCTGAAGACAGAAACTAGATTTCTCAGATGGTGTTTAGCTTTAAATTACAGACACAATTTCCTGCACTCATTCAGTCAGCAATGATAAATCAGTTCAGTGGCTATTTGTATTCATTTCCATTCCCTCTTCCCACATGTTTAGCACACTAGCGGCATGGCTCTAGGAATGGCAATGTTGGTCAGTCAGCTGGTCCAACACTTTGGTTCCACTGAACGGATTGCCATGAAATTGTTTACACATTCATGATGCCTGCTAAACATTAGCATGTTGGTTTTTGTCAGTTTGGGCATGTTAGCATGCTGACGTTAGCATTTAACCCAAAGCACCACTATGTGTAAGTGCAGCCTCACAGAGTCGCTAGCATGGCGAGAACATATATTTTGAGTCCAAACTTTTATTGGTGTTAAACTTCCATATTGCTCTTTAGTAAATACATACAAACATATTATTTGACTGTTTAGTGCCTTCAGAGGGGCTGAAAATGTAATTTTGCAAAGGCTTTCTCTCAGTGTTTTCTCACTAATGAAGAGCAAAGATTCTGCATGTGTCGTCTTGTGTGTTGCAAAGAAAAATTGACATTTGCATGCAAACAGCATGTCACACTCTAAATATCAGCAGCCACCAAAACAGACACATAGCTACAGAAAATGCCAACTGGTCCAAAATCAAAGACATTTTACTCCTAAGCTTCAATGCTGCTGCTCCAGATGAAAGAATTTGACAATTCATTAAAAACGGTGTTGTTCCCCTCATCCTCCGTCTTCAATATCTCTTCTTTCCTGAGCAAAGCCCACACTGATCTTTCCAGCAGCCTTTTATTACAGGCTCTACAGATGATTCCAGAGAGGGCGACGTGAGAAAATCAAAGCTTCACTGATCCGCGGTTCCACAAAGAATCCATGGTTTTTTTTTTATTGCCTTATATCACAAAGTGACCCTTGTCAGATACGGGGGTCAGCTTATGTCCACAGGTATTCTCTCTCTGTGAGCATTGTGTGTGTTGAAAAATCTCAGAAAGAAGCAAAGCAACAGAAAGTTTTTTTTTTTTAAAGAGTCTTCACTTTTTGTTAAGATGATTTCCATTTGTAAATACATAAATAAAATACGGTAGTTACTGACAAAAAATGATTTATTTATTTATTGAATGGGACAGTGTGCAGTTTGAAACATTAAAGATGCACCGCACCAGAGTTAGCTTGAAGCTAATTTGCATCTGTAGTCCCCGACAAAAAAAAAAAAACATACAACAGCACGACAACAAACCTACAGAAAACTCTTATAGAGCTTTTAGAGCTTTCTGTTAATTATATTTTATGATGATATTTCTTGAACATAAGGACGTAGGTTTGGTTTTAACTTCGGTAGGGATATTTTTTGTCGAGTGGCCAAAATAATTGTGTACGTCTACTTGCTCTCTATCACTCATTTCTCTGTCATCGGCACATGTGCGCGTGCACACACACACACACACACACACACACACACACACACACATATATATAAAGAGCCTGACTCTGCAAAATATTAACTGGATATGCATTTGCTGACTTGCCTGAAACCGGACTTGTATCATGATTTATTCTCTGATTTTTACAGTTTATTTTATTGATAGACTACATAACTATAAATCTGAGACCAAAACTAATATTTAAAAATAACATATCACAGACTGTCACGATAGAGTAAACGTATAGAAACCTGTAGGTAATGTGCTGCTCTGTGACTAGATTTAAGCGACACAACTCAAGAGTTTCATGACAGAGACAGTGAGGCATCGCTGTCTGTGCTGCTCAGGCTGCTGACAGCATTTTCATAATAAAATGATGATCAGTTGGACAGGCTGCGGCTAATTTAGCTTATAAATAACGTTTATGTCTTTATCACACATATGCAATAATAACGCTGCTCTTGATCCACTCATAGAAAAGAGGAGAGATGGCGTTAAATAGTAAATATTTCTCCTACTAATTTCAAAGATTAGTGTTAGAAGATTCTTATTAATTAAGCTCAACTGTTACAGACACTTTGGTTCTTTTTTAAAAAAAAGCACCAGATGTCTTAATTTGCTTTTTAAGAGGAATTTTCACCAACAAGTTGTTTAATTAAACAGCATGTCTGAGCAACAATCACAAATTAGCAAACAACAAATAACGCCTCAAGTTAAAAATAATATCAAATGATCTTAATTTTGTCCAGTGAAGCTCAGATTCTCCACCTCACCGACTCCACTGCTGCTGGTCAGCAATGTGTCCAGCTTGAAGTTGCCAGATCATCAGGTTGAGTATCCCCCATATCCTGTTCTTTCACTATTTATCATGATAGTGCACTTTTTTTGTAGAAAACACACAAACTGGCAACTCTGCTGAGATCTTACCATTAACATTACACGGGGTTAAAGCAGCTGGATTGTTTAAGATTGGACATATTAATAAGGATATATCCCTACCATCCATACCCAAATCTACACTCATGCTTGGATATAGAATCACAGGTGTCTCCTTGATTATTTAATGGTGATATTATAGGTTATGTTATGCTTAAATCGTTTCAACCTTGTTTCTGAGAAATCATGTTTTTGTTTTTTTTCTTAATAATACCTATGAGCCTCAGCTACTGTTGCTATGGAGAAGATCACAGTCAGAAGCCAGAAGTCACAGCTGTAGCAACACTTAATTGTTATGACTGGGAAAAGCACACTGCAACATATAATGGCCGAATTCCTACAAAATTAACCTGGAATCAGAGAGTTAATTCACTTAAACTGCTGAATGTTTTATCAGATTTTTCTCTCGACACACCCGACAGTAATTGGATGTTTCTACCAAAAAGCACCATGAGAGTCTTTCTCACCTTATATTTTAAGGCAAACAGACATAAAACCTTTGACATTCTCTCAAATAACCTGATATTTTCTAAAGGGCAACACATACCGCCAGAGTATGTGTCAAGGGAATAGCAGGAGATGGATCCCAATGCAGGACGCAGGCGGTATGAACAGAAGAATAGTCTTTATTTAGCCTCAGGACCAAAAGCACACCTGAACAATACAGAACAAAGGATCCACGGGACTGAAATACTAATGAATGAGGAGGAACGAGGAGATGAAACAGGAGAACGGGAAAAGAAGCTGATAAGCTGGGGAAAACACTGGGAAAAAGGGCAGGGCTAATGAGGATGATACAGGGCAGGTGTGCAGGGAAAAGCAGAACAGACACAGGAAGTAAAACAGAGCAGAGAAATAGCAGAAAAGACAATCCTCTTCATACTTAACCAACATACATAAACCCGTTTAAGAATATACATTCATATAACCCAACCTCAAGTGGGTTTACAATGTTTTTTCTTTTTTTTTCTACATGCTTTATGTTCTTTTATGTCCTTGTCATGTATTTTTTGTTGTAAAGCACTTATTATTATTATTATTATTATTATTATTATTATTATTCTCACATTATATATTTTAAAGTATTTACAATTTCATGATGATACAATTCTTAAAACGTGGCACACAGAGGCTGTAAATGCAAATTACTCATAAACAAATGTTAAAATCATTAGTTATTCAATGTCCTCTGCAAGGGCCTTCTCCCACTCAGTCCAGTATAACAAACAGAGAAAATATCTGAGGGCATTTGGTGAACTGGTGGATAACAGTAACTGTGGAAAACAGACTGTGAGAGGATCATGACAGCATGTTGCATGTGACAACCCCCCCAAACACTCATTGCTTTCTATGTAATCATGCACACAGGTGGCGTCTCTTTCTTTAAGTTATGTCACCGGCCTGTTTCCCAACATAACTACATGTCAACTCTTCAGAAAAGCAGCAGTTTCCTCACATTCTCTTCCTGGATTGGCACTTTTCAGCCACTGTTTGACTACTTCCTTTGCTGACTGAGTGACAGTGGTGTGTGATAGAAGTGACAGGGCTGGTGAGTGTTGCACTTAACAGAGTTTCTTATTTTTTGTGCTACAGTAGAGGGTTTCATGACCGTCCAGCCAACAGAAAATGAAACAGGACTTTTGCTAAAAGGATAGATTCACAATTTTTCCAAGTCTGTCTTAAAACAACAGCCCAAACGGACGTTGACGCATGTTTTTTTTCTTGCTGTAATCATTCCTCTTGTTCATACTGGCCTTTAGGAGATCCCTTCATAATGCACTTACAATGTAAGTGATGGGATACAAAACCCACAATCGTCCTTTTGAGCAAAAATGTATTTATAAGTTCATCTGAAGCTTATATGAGGCGTCTGCCGTCCAAAATCAATTCAATATATTTCAAGGTTTCTGTCTTTTTAGTGTCAAAGTCCCTCTTTTTGTTACAATTCTTCCACTGCAGCTGAACAGGAAAACACTGTCCGTCGCAAAGACGCAAAGAGGGAATTTTTGACTAAACTACTGAAGATATCCACTTTATTTGACTAACTCAGACAGCTGAAGCCTTATATTATCTTCAGATAGATTTATCAAAAGCAGGACTGTGGATTTTGTCCCCCATCACTTACATTGGAAGCACATTTAGAGGGAATCTTCTAATGTTCAGTATGAATAGGAGGAATCATTACAGCGAGCAAAACCCTGTTAAAGTTTTCATATCAGCTCCTGAGACACACTTGAAATATTGTGAATCCTTTAAGAAACCCTGGACGCGAGTTTTTCAGAAACTCTGGAAAGGTTTTGCAGGTTGAAACATTACAGCAATTATTGTTTATTACCAACTGTGTCTCTAAAAAGGAAAAAGAGACGAGAGGAAATGCGATAAACTCGACATCTGCTGTAGTATACGGTGTCGAGTCGAGCTGTTTGCGTGCAGCACAAGAGCACCAGTGTGTTTCCATCTTCCCATCTGTCCATTTTTATATATATATGTGTGAGCAGTATTTACGCACTGTGTGTGAACTTGACCACACTGTTTGTGTGCATCCTTTGAAAGAAATGGGGCTCGATTGCGGTTTAGTGGTAATTGAGTGGCTAAGTGGATGAGGACATCCTGCCAAGTCAGCAGCGGCACAGGAAGAGAGGAAAGAGGGTTTGGCTCTGGGGGGCCAGCGGCTACATTACCCCCCCCCTCCCCTTCCCCTCATCCCCTCCGCCTTGCATATTAAATATTAAACATCCATCTACATTATTGTCAACTGAGGATAAAAATGTGGACAAATTGCAGGAATGAACAATAATTCATGATGTGTTCGCTAGCAGAGATAGTGTACTGTGAAAGGGGGGGGGGGGGGGGGGGGGGCCTCGCTTTTTAAAAATGATGATGAACTCACTGAGGAAGACACAACAGAGAACACATGACATCTCTTAACCTCGAGAAATTATTACACAAACAAAACTCCAGCTGCTCATCAGATATGTTGAATTACCTGTCGGAGGCAGTGATTGTATCCATTTAGGAATCCCCGGGAATAGCCGTAATTTCTGCTCCCTATAGTTTCCAGTTTGTAGACTTCCATTTTAATGTGGCATTTGATGCATCTCATGCATTCTCATGAATATCTAATATCGCATTAAAGTGAAGGAAATCCCTCAACAGTTTTTACAACCAGAGCGTCCGACCGAACACGGTGAGCAGCGTTCTGAGTGAGCATCGATTAGACGGCCGGTGTATACTTAGCTAGTGCATCATTTATGTCCTCCTACTCAGTCTGAAATTCAGCATCTTAAAAAAGGTCACATAGATAATAGCTTAGATTCTTGAAAACAAACACGGATTCAATACTAAACAGCTTTAAACAACAACATGAGTAAGAAGTAAAAGGAGGTAAACATCCTGGAGAAAATATAGTCAAACTTCTCTCTTCATAACAGCTGTTTAAGATACCAAACATGCATCGTTCCCATCAATAATTTGTGTATACCAGAGTGTCTATATGGTACATTTATGCACAACAAACCTAAACTGACGTACACTTTGATTGACCAGCAGCATACAGTATGTAAAATCTTTCTCTAGACCTTATTTACACCAGTTCTTATATCACACAGCCTGAATTTCACTCTCCTTGCTTCAAGTTGTTGGTAAACTTTCATAGATATTATAATTAACTATAAAATAGACTGTGATATGATTTTAAAAAGGCATGCTGGGTGAGTGTAATGGTTTTATATAAGCCTATTTCTAAAGGATGTTAAGTTGAACAAGTGACAAATCCACCTCCACACAGAATTGGTCCAAAGGATAATAACTCTAATTCAAATAATTGTCTGACCAGGGTGTATTGATTGCAACTGAGCAGCCTGTATTTTAAAAATTTAAAATTAACCTTTGCTGAATAATGTTCACTGAAAAGAGAGAGATGACAGTAGGAAAAGTCAAAGCTTTTAAAAACCTTCACGCGATTATTGAAATGGAAAAAAAAATCTGTGTAAATTTATTCACTGAGAGTAAATTTTGCAGGCGCATGCAGGGAAGGTTGATGAATTTTTAATAGTTGTGATAATGTGTAACATTCAAGTGGAGCTGTAGTGAGATGAAGATAACCTGCACATGGCTTTGAAGACGTTTGGGGGGTTTTTGAGGTGACTGGTGGCAAAACGTTGGGTCTTGTTTTGAAGATTTGATCTAACTTTACTACGACTGAACTATTTCTGTTTATCATTTCTTTCTACCGTAGTAAGTACAGAAGGTCAAAGTTGAACTGGAAGTTGGTCATTAAACTGTGACGGATGTTTACAATGGATACTTTGACTAATAATTTCATTGTTCACCTTTGTTTGCAACCTGTCTGAGCAGGAACTTCCTGGTGGCCTCGAGGTTAAAACACATATTAAACAACCACAATGAATTCCCTGATTCTATCTGTACTCTCACCATCAAATAAAGGCAAAAAGCCATAAGAATAGTCTTTAAAGTAAACATATACCATGACTACTGGTGTTTCTTGCCCTGTCTGACTTCTTTTTAGCAATGATGTTGTTTTTAAAATTACCAGTTGAAGATCATCTCTAAAATTAGGTCATTTTTATCTTTTGCTGATCTTCAAAAAACTATACATGCTTTTATATATTCTTGACTATTGCAACGCACTTTTTTCAGGAATCAGCCGGGGCTCCCTTCACCGTCTCCAGCTGGTCCAAAATGCTGCTGCTCGTCTCATTACCGGGACAAAAAGGTATGAGCACATCATCCCCTGTGCTTACCTCCCTACACTGGCTCCCAGTTAGCCTTCGTATTGATTTTAAAATTACTTACCTTTAAGACATTAAACGGCCTCGCTCCCAGTTACGTATCTGCACTACTGAACTGGTTTGTGCCCCCTCGACCCTTAAGATCCGCAGATGGAGGCCTGTTGGTCATTCCCAGGTCACAGCTTGTGACAAAGGGCCAAAAAGCCTCCGACTCTCTGGGACTCCACTGAACTCAGACACATTAGGTCTCTAACTATTTTCTTTGTGAAAGCTTTTGGAAATGTTTGATATGTTTTAATTACTGTTTTTACACCTATTCATTGATGTTATTTTATCATTATTTTATTCCTGTGCGTTCTATTGTCCTATTATTACTATTATTGTGCATCTTCTATTGTTACTATGTACTTCTGCCTTTACCTCTTTGTTCCTCTTTGCTTATTTTATCTGCCTTGTTGGTTTTATTTTCCTTTGTAAAGCACTTTGTAACATTGTTAAGAAAAGTGCTATATAAATAAAATGTATTATTATTATTATTATTATTATTATTATTATTAAAATGATATCAAAACTATAAGACCAACATTATAGATTGTAATAAATATTTCCGATAGCATCAGATTTTTGTGTGCTTCTATCTGAGGGTATCAGTCATGATTATGTATCGTTGTATTTTATGCATCGATGTCTTGAATGTTGGTTACAGTAAAGCTTCATTTATACATCTGTGTGTAAGTATTTCGGGCCGTATCTAAGGCGGTTATGTTCGTCATATCTGCTGTGCTCCTCTTCAAAACAACAAATCCTCCAAATTTAACCACCAAATACGTAGTGTGATCGTGTAGCGGTGTTTTCTAGTATGGCATCCCTAACGGCAGTAATCGTCAGGACAACATCATTTGTCTGTGCTTCCCAAAACCGTTACACATCACTGTTAAAAACAAATGTTTCATGATGGTGACATCACTGTGGTGAAGGTCTGGTTAGGTTTAGTCACAGAAACCGCTTGGTTAGGTTTAGAGAAAGGTCATGGTTTGGGTTAAAATGATCACTTTGTAAAGGTTACAGAAACATGTGGTGAGGGTTAAAGTTAAAGTTAGGCGACTTTCATCGTCTTAAAAAAACCATTCCGACTCGCTGTTTGGAAATGTGTAACTTGCGGTTGGAAACAGGAAACGAACTGCGGTGGCAAAGTGCACTGTTGCGTTAAAGCCTCCGTCCACCCGTCCTCCTCTGAATAAAGAAAACTGTCAACGTATATAGACCTCATTTCAACCGCGCCAACGCTCCGGGTCATAATTATTACGGCTGCTAGATAGCATCTGTCACTCAGATATAACTACAGGTTGTTTTTTGAGTGACTGACATTATGACCTGTTGTGTCGTTTTACTGGGAGGACAGTCTCCCTCAGAAATATAACTCGCCATAGGGTTGCTTGTGTTTTCTCCTACGAGTTTCTGATGGCGGTAAAGATAGTTGAGAGCGAGGAAAAACATGAATCAATTTCTTTTCACTGACATACATCTAGCGAAACCATCTCCAAGCTCTTTATGTTGAATAAAATAACAGCAACTACACAAAATAGTCCTATATTCAGTAGTGAAAAAAGGGCAAACCTTCACACAGTCACTCTTATCACAGAGTAAATGAAAGAATTTAAACACAGTATAGGCTAAATGTATGATCATCCCCTTTCCGATAACCCTTTCCATGAAGAAGAAACCCAGTTAAAATGTGCTCTTTTCAACAGTAAACTAAATGAGCTTTGTAGTGTTATGCTGTGTTTTTCTGTAAAACGGGCTTCGTATCAAGAGGTTAAACCGTGTGTGTTCATCTGTGCCTGTGCGTATACCTGTGTGTAGGTGAACATAATGTACACGACTCGTTTATTCCAATTAACCTCACAGGAGCCGACTGACTGACTGAGTTTTTTCAAGAGACAATCAGTTTTCAGAGTTTTACAGAATAGTCTCCCGGGGTCATGAGATTCAGGGGCTCAAGGTTTTGTATTCTAAGACTGAATACATCAGGCCTACAAGGCTGTTCTCATTTCAAAAAAGCTTCTCTGAATGCAGCGGAAAAACATTTGGAGGACACAACTGGTGTATCCTTCGCAGTCTGCAGCATTTCATGAACCCACTGCAGCCTGGTGAATTTTTTAAAGGGGATGTGTCATGTTTTTTATGATTTTCTGTTATTTTTATACTGCTGTGACGTTAGTGTCTATGTAAAACATGGTCCGAAACTTGTGTGTAAAGAAGCCAGAGCTTCATTTTTCTTTGAGCACTTCGTTTGCAATGTTACCTTTATTTCCTCCTTGTGACATCATATCATATCGCAAACGGCCGTCTGTTCTGTAGACTTTGTTTGTTTATGATGTCTCCTGAGCCGCTGCAAGTTGATGCAGGTGGGGGGCGTAAATAATGCAAACATAAAGCCCCAGAATATAAATATAGACTTGAACATGTGCATGATACACCCCCTTTAACTGTGTCCTCGTCTATTTATAAAGTAAGGACATATCATGCTTTCAGATGGTCATCAGTCACCGATAAACAAATACACAACTGAAATGGACCAAAAAAGTGAATCCAATGCAAGGCGAAAATAAAGGAAGACGAGCACAAACCAAAAATCTTTTGTCTTGTTGTTGTTTACACCTGATAAGTGTCTTTTTTCTCACCTCTACTTACGTGTTGCTGCCCTCCAAAGCACCTGTCACACATTCAGGTGTGCAGAAATATCTTTTCACCGAACCCAGAGTCCACAAAACTGGTGACTCGAGCTTCTGTTTGTGTCCAAC
This sequence comes from Thunnus thynnus, assembly GCF_963924715.1. Classification (NCBI taxonomy): domain Eukaryota; kingdom Metazoa; phylum Chordata; class Actinopteri; order Scombriformes; family Scombridae; genus Thunnus; species Thunnus thynnus. The sequence continues at coordinate 6,182,635 of NC_089536.1, read as the reverse complement.
ACTAACAACATGTAACTGTTTCCCTAAATCACAGTAATAAAGAGCCACTGCAAATCTTATGCCGTCTGCCGTCTTACAAAGTAAATATCAGGAAATGATTACTTGGAAATAAGAGCCATTTATTTGCCGTGTCAACAAAAGCGGGAAAACATATAGCCCAGACGGCACGCTGCATTGTGAGAATTTGGCAGCTGTTCTCTTTGCTATCAGCATGTTGTATGGCTGAATAAACATGATAACAAATGGTGGGAATGAGAAAACCAAAGAAAATAGATTTATAATTTTATGATCCGGATTTTTAACTGAGGCAATATTTAAAAAACAATTATAGCTATTAAAGACATAAAATCAATCATAGCGTATTAATGTGAATAATCTTTCAACATGCCTTATCAAGTGATCTAAACCACATGTTGCCACATCATACTGTTCATATAATCTGTATTCTCACCCAGACTATGGCCACTATCATTCTCCTGTATGTAGCTTCCTACATACATGGATGTATAAAGATAACTGGATACAGGAAGAGCGCCAGGCTTTGAAGCTAAACCGTGTAATTACAACGTTTTCTGAGCGTCACAACCCCCGCGAATTGACCTTTCGCACTGTCAGAATTAAATCCGTTCGGTCCGATCACATTTTAAAAGCCTAGAAGAGCCGCATGATTGAATTGTTTTATCTCCATTCAAGTTAGCTGGAGGGCTAAACCGTAAGTAGCCGACACGGCCAGCGATAGTCACAAGTGCGTATGCTCTATGGGCTGCACAAAGCGGAAGATCTGGGTACTTTCATACCAGGAAGTTGATTTTTTTTTGCTTCATGCGCCACTGAGCAACTTTCATAGGAATGAACGGGGCCCCACCTCTGTGTACCCGGTTCTCTTTATACTTCCATGCCTACATACTGTATTTACACGTTAGCTGCTGAATCATAATATACTGTTCCAAAGTTGTCAACGGAGCATATAGGAAGATAAAAATACACTGAGATACCAGTTTATTAGGAACCTGAGCTACACCTGTACAATTGAACATAATCCAATACAAATCCTGCAATAAGTCTTATTTTAGTAAAGCGCTGGTTTACAGATTTTCTAAGGACTGTGTTGAGTGAACCAGTAAAACTAAGCAACTTTGCTATGGATTTACTTCAAAACTCCTCTCTCGTTTACTAACTGTGGATGTTGCCAAGCCGTGACTCCGTTCGTGACTGGCCAATAGAGGCGTGGCTTTCATCTTTCAGCGAAGGTCCCGCCCACGAAATTCAGCTCAACAGCGAGCAAAACGTTTGGATTCACAAAGAAAAATTTTTGCATTTTAATCACAAATTTATTTTACTTGCACTAAAACATTGTTTTTATTGCAGTGTCAATAGTTTCACTCTCAAATCTATTTTTTGACTGCAAACCTATTCTGTCTGATCGCATAATAAAGACACAAAAAGTAACTCCATACTTTGCCATTTACTGTATGAGAACTGAACTTCAGCATGAACAAAATACATTTTACTCTGCATATTTTTAATTTGCATATGTATGAGAGCTATAGTATTATTCACTATTCACTTTGCAGATTAAGATTTTAAACACACAACCGATCAAACTATCCTACAGTATATGAAGGAGTTAAAGCTGCATTGATCAATATTTTTATATGTTTCCACTCAAAAATGTGTTTTTCTTCTTGTTCGTCCAGTTGGATGTTTGAGCTTCATTGTGCAGAACGATGTACGTGACACAGGAAGGATGTTTTCACATTCAACTGCTGAAGGTGGAAAGTTTCTTTGTGCTCACTAAAAATCTGAGTTTAAGGTATTGTATTGTATTTATTTATAGGGACAGTGTACAGTTTTTAACATAAATGATGCACTGCACCGGAGTTAGCTCAAAACTAATTTACATCTGTAGTCCTCCACAATCAAAACATACAACAGCACAACAACAAACAGTACAAAGCAAAAAACACACAGAACACATTATGCAAAATACAAAGCTACACACAACAGCACATCACAAACACCCACAACGTCAACCAGAAATAAACAATGCAAGCATGTCAAACCAAAACAAGATCAAATCCAGACTTAGTGGCCACAGAGCTGAGCAGCCTTCAACTGTTTCTTCAACTTGGTTCTGAATGTATTGATTGAACTGCAGCTCTTCATATCATCGGGTGAGTTGTGGTTTTCACAGAGAAAGATGACTGTCCAAATGGTCTGGTACAATCATGTATCGAGGATATTCTGGAGGATCTAATAGAACTTACTGAGCGAGTGTTCACAAAGTCAGGAGGTGTGTAGCTACAAGCAGGATTTGTGACATCACAACTGGTCTGGAGGCCAGTCCTGGTCCAATTTGCAACTTACACAAGTAGAAGACTCCACAGTGAAGGAGGAGACATCTTTTTAAATGAAAAATATTTGCATGTTCATAGATTCTGTATTTTTTAGTCAGGATTTTAACATGGTAATTGTCCTTTTCTTGTGGAAATACTATATCAGACAAAGAGTTCTCTTTATGTCTGGAGAGCATCTCTAACAAAGGGTCAAATGACAGTGTTTGCTGTTAAAGCAGCCGCTTGAAGTGACGAACCCCCAGGGAATTCTCCACCGTCTCTACAGTCTCCCTTATCTCTACATTTTAAAGTCTTTCATCTCTCTTTTTTTTTTTTTTTTTTTTTGATGTGTTTTATGAACAACAGCTTTATCGGTTTGGATCACTCTCACTGCTCTCATCAACTCCACATCCAGCGGCATCAAGCAGCTGTTCAGCATATCAGCTGTGATAAACCCACTGTGCGCTACCTGCTCAGCACCAAACAGCAAACAGACACAGTTAGTGACTAGCTGGTGAACAAATGTAGAGTATTTAGCAGCTAAATAATCAGATATTTCCTTCAGGAGCTGGTGGAGACCAAAACAGAGCAAAAAGGAGAGAGAATATCAGACTTCCATGCTCCACAGTGGCCAGAAATATGACTCCAAAATGAATGCTAATGCTGCTCAGTGCCCGCTGGATGTGTAAATATCCTGCTGTTTAACATGAATAAGATGATAAATGTTCAATGTTGTGTTTAAAATCTGTTCCACTGCCTCAAAAAATGAAACTCAACATATTGTTGTTCCACCTAACTGAAACCTAAGAAGTTGTCTAATCAGCAGAATAACCTGTAGAGCCGTTACGTACTGAAACGATTTTCCCGCCATTTTTATTTCAATCAGGAGAGACTCAGTTTTATGTAGTGAACGGTGTTTATTGGACAGCATGATAATGAACGTAAAAGTCTTTGGCGATTAGACTCCATCGTGATGTAGCCTAATATGCGTGAAGAGGATAACCCCCCCGATGGAGTCTAGACCCTGATGGCGGTGATGGAGAGGCGTGGATCGAGGTGGTGAGGTATCGGCTCCTGGAGACTCGGGGGGCCTCGCTGGAACGAGAGGTCGGGCGGACGAATGATGATCTGGGATGGAGAGGCGAGGAGCGAGCTCCGGTATTGCGGCTGTGGAGGTGGACGCGATAATTGCCTGAAATGACAGCTGACAGTAACAGAGAGGGAAACAGTTTTAAAGTTTGACAGCTAGGCCGTAATTGGCTGTTTAGGAATCGTGGAGGAATCTGATTTGTCGACTAGAAGGGAAGCGACTAACAGCTGATGTGAAAGCGGGAGGAGCTGAGAGAGAAGAGTGATATGCTAAGCTTAATTTTTATTAACAAACTGTCTTATTGATGAGTCTGTACTGTATACTTCACTAATAGAAAATCCCTGCACACATTACACGTGTCTAAGGGGAAGCAGGCTGCAAACAAACAAGCTAATCTATGCTCAGCTGCACCATTTATGTCCTCTTATACTTAAGTATATATGATTATTTATACATTTTGTATTTCCAGCGTTACAACCACTTGTGCTGACAGGAGGTGCTGCTGCTAGTGGGGTCAATTTGTTCTGGCTGAATGAATGAGAGGTTAGAGCTTGGAATGTCACGGGTGACTGCGCTCTCTACCAGACCTCTCAGTCACCAGACAGCAGCTATTAGTGCACTGCCTAGGCCCTGAAGGGATGTTCCAGCTCTCATCAGGCAGTAATGAGGAGAAGGAGTGGGAGGTATACAGGGTCATGTCTTTGCTGCTGGTCTGCTCACCATTAATAATATATACTCCGAGATCTGTCTAAGATTAAAGGCGGGCGTATTTTTAGTCTGCCTTGCATGGCATCCGTACACAGGTATATGAAGTCTCTGCAATCTGTGAAATACTGCAGGTTGTCAGATTGTGGGTGGTGAATGTTTATGAGCGAGTTAACCAATGTAGCGTGGTTGGTATAAACAGGCACATTTAAATGGGAGAGATTAAATATAAATATACAGCTTTAAAGGTTTAATGCTCGCAACTTTGGAAGATATGCAGATCTTCAGTAATAAATATAGCAAGTGCCAACCCTGCATATATGATATAAAACATGTTTTTATGCTACGAATTTGCTTGCCAAAGATGATTTATAACAGAGTAGGGATCTCTGGCACAGCTTCATTTACATTCAAGGTGCAGAAAGTCTGAAGAGGTCAAAACTCCAGCAACACTTGTAGGATAAAGAACGCGTTTTCGGGGCTTCTGGATCAGTGTTAAGTGTTTTTCACTACCAGTATGATCATTACTGGAATCAGTAATGACCTTACCAGACAACTGCCCAGAGTTGCTTTAAACCCTGAATATTAAACCAAAGTTAAAATAGATTATAACGCCACATTATAAGAGAGCTTTCCAGGAAGTGTGACTTACTGTATAAAACCATACGCTGGACTTTTTATAGTCTTCTGAAGTATGTGTTTAAAGTTGGGGAAAGATTGTGGTTGTGGTTAAATATTTAAAGAGGAAACATGGTTCATCTCAAGCATCAAGTCAGCATTTTTCATCAAATTATTTTAACCAAAAGTGTGATCTTTCCCCAACCTTAGCCAAGTGCTTTGAGCGGTCTGAATATAATGATAAAAATTGAATTAAACTTTATCCAGGAGATGACATTATAGGGGAAACAAATCAAACATGTTGCCAGTGGACAGTTTTCAGACAAATTTAATATAAATACTTCCTTGTTATGTTGATAAAAGAAACAAACTCATGATGGTATGATATGTAGATGATGCATATAGAAATGTTATTTCCTTTAGCAGTATGTTACAAAATATACATTTTGAATAAAAGCTCACCTTAAAGGGGACATAACATACTTTTTGTGATTTTCTGTTGTTTTTATACTGTTTTAATGTCGGATGTTTATGTTAAACATGGTCAAAGTTCCAAAACTTGAGGTGAATGTATGTAAAAATGCTCCCTGAAGGTAGAAAGTCAGGGCTTCAACCTGCTCTGAACGCTTCGTTTGCAATATTACCTCTACTTCCTTCTCGTGATGACATCAGCAACAGTCGTCCAATCCGTAGCCTTTGTTGCTAAGATTGTTCACTTTGTCCACTTGCATATTTCTGATCAGATTCGGGCTCGAACATGTACGGATGTATTTGAGACGTTTGTATTTTGAGTTAAGAAGAGGAAAAAGCAGCAAAATCCAACTAATCCCATTTGTTTACATAGCCTTCGGGGCCACTAAAAGTCTGCCGAGGGGCAACTTCCTGAAGCCGGCCAATCAGAACAGAGCGGGCTCATTGTCAGTCCTGTAAAGATATTCCAGTAGAGCCCCAGAATATAAATATAGACCTGGAAATACGCATCATATCTCCCCTTTAATTATAATTTCAATACATCTATTAACCCGACTTTCTGCATATGTTTTTTATTTACAAATTGGTTTCAGGCAATATCATATTTTAGGTAAAATCTTCACATTTCAACATGTTGACCTCCAGCGTAAGCAGCAACTACAACAGTATATTCAGCAGTGACACGAAGACACACACACACTCACACATACACACACAGAAAAAAAAAGTTTCCTCCTCTTTCTCCACAATTGCAAACAGACAAACCACATCCCAAAAAGTGGTGGAAATAATGAATTTTATATTGGCTGCTTTGGTTTAGCTCATACTGTATGTACCCTTTACAACACTGACTCCAAAACCAACGGACTTACATCACCGCGGGCAACAGGGCCAGTCAATACAGATGAACAAATACGGCTAAGTGAAATACGTCGTAAATGTTATAAAATTGCGGCAGTTTAGATTATTATTTAATTCAATTTTATTTATATAGTGCCAAATCACAACAGATCTCATATACAGCAGGTATAGACTGCACTCTTTATGTCTAGACCGTACTTTTTACTCTAGTTAATGACTAAAAAAAAGGGTGTTTTCACCAAAACTATTGCCAAACAGGCAGTGCTCTAATGCTCTGATCCCATGGCCTCTTAGCGATGACTCATAGTTTTGAGTCATGGTTTGGCTGAGATCCGTGAGGCAGCGTCTCCGGGATCAGAGATGAGAAGGAGGAGGATGGAGGCCAGGCCAGGGTTGAGATGAGTGTGTGTGTGTGTGTGCTGGGTGTGTCTGACTAAGGATTCATGATCAGGACCTGTCTTATTTTAGTCAGATATCATTATGCAACACACTATGATTGTGCTGCGGGATAAACTCCTCACTATGCTCCGGAGCCAGATGTATAAATAATACTCGTGCCACTTCGCGCACAGAAACCAGCGCCGATGAAAGAGACACATACTGAGACAATATGTGTACTTCCACATATGAGACAGGAAAATAGCATCAAACAGAGGATATGGGTGACATTTTGTTCAAAGCTGTAATAATTTTAGCTCAAAAAAATTAAATTTCCATATAATAACATTTACAGATGTGGACGTTAAACATCCATTTTTATGAGCAGGATTTTATTGAAGCTTGAGTAAGTTTCCAGGAATACGTTTCTATATTGTCGACCGACTTTTACATGTGGAAGAATAACGAACTCCAGAAATTTGACCTGCTTGACCTAAATGGTGAAATTTCATTAAATGCCAAATATATGTTAAAAATCACTGATTTTGGCAATTCTATTGGATTAAATTGTTGTTTTTTTTCAGTTTTAAATGTTGGTGTGACAAGGCCACATGTGACTAACAATATATGATGCAGAGTAATTGTTGTCATCAGTCTATAAAGAGTTTTGTGTGTGTGTGTGTGTGTGTGTTAGGCAGTGAAAATGAGCATAAATGGATACCCTTAAATTTAAAGGATTGCTCGTGCTTATTTCAATTTGGGTCTTATTTTTTGAAGCTGTGGCTGTTTATCAGTTATAACATAAGTCTCACCAAGATAATTGCAGAGTTTGTGAAAGTAAGTATGGTGCTGGATGTTCACAGAGACTATTTAGGTAATAATTTTACTGTTATACTCTGACTTCTGGCTTCTTTCTAGCAATATCGCCATGATCTCAGATTTCAGAATTTACCTTTGTGAGTACAATGTTGTTATTACCAAGTAAATAAAATAGAAATGAGACTAGGATCTCAGATTGCATTTGCAACTGTAATGTATAACTGAACACACGTGGAGTCGGTGTAAAGGATAAGATCTTCACATCTAGATTTAATGTGGTTTTGCATTAATTAAAATCTGATAACCCAGCGGGCTCGTTAATGTGAGGTGTAAACAGTGTAGGGGTTTGTTATTAATCGATTGGAGTCACAGACTAATGAGAGTTTTGCTGTTCGTCTGTGTGATGTACACAGCTTTCTGCCGAGAGAGAGAGACACAAAGAGCACAGATAAGGATGCCCGCAAGACAAGAAAAATGAGAAGAGAAGCTGGATGCATGATGGCTTTAATTATTCTCAAGATGTTAAATAGCTTAAAGGTGATATTAGTAAATATGTGAATCACATGAATCCCACATGTAGTATAAATGTACATAAAACAATGGGCCATTAGACTGTAGGAGCTGTTGTCTTGGGGCTTTCATTAAATATGCTTCTCGCTCCTCCGTCCTCCATCTGTGACCCGGAAATCAACCATCATGGAGGATTTTCCAGTCACTCGTATTGAAAAGCGTTCCTTATATTTTGCCACCATCATGTATGTTAATGGAGTGGATAAAATATTAGGAACACTCGTTTATGGCTTTTGTTATTTTGATTGTACAGCACATTGGTCAACTGTTGTTGTTTTTAAATGTGCTTTATGAATAAATATGAGTTGAAGTGAGTTGAGTAATGCACTCTAGTACACAACCACAACCACCCACTGCCACCTCTATAATTAACATAAAGTAGAATTATCACCTTTCTGTTTATGTCAACAAAAACTGAAAATGTATAAGCTTCGTCAAAGTAGAATTCATGGCAGAGCTGTTGTATTGGATTGCGTTAAATTGCACAGGTGTTCCTAATAAAGTGCTCGGTGAGTGTATAATTAGTTAAAATTAATTTTACACATATCTGTAAATCAGCTTGTTGAAGCCCTGCACTAAAACACATCGGTAAAATAAACAAGATTCCTCCAGTAAGTTAGTTTAGTTTTGCAAAGTTGTTGTTTTTTTTTACATTTAATCTTAAGGACTTAAGTAGTGAATTGACCTATTGAATTGCCAACGCTAGAGCCCCACAGCTAACGTGGCTAACAAACAGTAGTTTGGAGTGTTGGCTGCACCAAACCACCACTAGAACAACGGAGAGTAAGGGGATGTAATCATTGATTGCTGTTGATTGTTTATATCTTAATGTCTGTCGTTCTCATGTTCCCTTAAGCAACTCATGTTTTAGCAAGCGATATTGATTTAATGGCAAGCCTGCCCCCTCCGCGTCTCCCAGTTCAAGACCCAATAAAAGCCCTAACAAGGTTGTTTACAAATAAGAATTCCCTCGCTGGTCAAGAGACTTTTCTTAGACGTGTCGGAATCGAAATATTGACCTTCTGTTTTGATAGTTTGGTGCAGCTACTTTCAATTTTGAGCGTTAAATGTGATAATGAATGGATCGCTTCAGACCTCATTATGGTATCGAGCACAAGTTGGGAGTCTGTTGTGCCCTGCTGGAGGAGAGATGATGAAGCGAAGCCCATGCAGCCTTCACTCGATAAGCTGAGCCAAATAGAGCATGTTAACAGAGTCTTTAGGGACTACAGATCATTGTTATTGATCGGGTCTTGGTCTGCTTAGAGCGCCCAATTAATTTAGTTCATTTAACTTAAAATATGTATTAAAACTACTGCTGATAGAATAATAGACCCCTTAATTTAAGAGATTAGATGAACCAGATGGCGTATTTATGCAAAACATCTCCAGGTTCTTTGTAAAGAATTTAAACTGAGCTAAAACCCTGAGAGACGCGCGCAGAATAAATCATTTAACATGAGGCTCTGAGAGACCTTAACAAACAAATGAAACATATTACACATGAAAAATCAGATTACAGTGGAGACGGATGTTTTGCTGTCGACCTGAAAGATAAAATATACGGCTATAGTCCCCCAAGAGGGAAACATTTTCCCATTGAAAGTATTGTAAGCTCAGCATTTAGAGGCAATATTTCTAAAATGTCATTAATCTAATGAGATGAGTCGCATTGTTCCTCCTGTGAATGTACTGAATGAGACAATGTACTGCGATCTAACCAGCAAAGATTATCAACTAGCTGTCAGGGATGATTACTGGCTATCATCAATATTATCATAACTCATATTACATCTGTATGATCTGTATGTAGCAAATATATATAATATATATATAGTCCACATGTTATTTGTTGTCTTGCAAAAACTACTGAAAGCATTTATTCCTCTAGTGGAATGATGTCAAGAAGACACATGAGCTCAGATTCAGACTAATGGAGTCTAAAATAGTGGATCAGCATCTTCCTCCGGTTAAAACGCCATCGTTTGGAGCGTCCTGGCCGTCACAGCGGTAGTCGTGTCCCCAGAAGATTCCCAACTGTTTCCGTGTGTTCCCACTGCTCCCCTGTCTGTCTCTCTCTCTGTGCATGTGTGTGTATTAGCGAGGTCTCCCTTCCTCGTTTCTCTTGCTCCCGGCTCTGCAGTCTCCCAGTCTCACCTGCCTCTCATCAGCCTGCAGTATATCTACCCCACCTCTTCACAGTGGGTCATTCCCTGCCTGTCTGTCTGCCAGCCTCCAAGCCTCCAAGCTATCCCTACATGCCCCTCACTCTCTGCACGCTCCTCCATTACCTTCACTCATCCCTGCTATCAGCCCCTCATCCAGATCCTCCTCCACAATAAAAACTATTTTCTCACCGCACCAGTCTGTCCGTGCCCTGCGTTTGGGTCCCTCCTGTGTTTGTAACACCGGTAGCCGAATGGTTACAAGCCACACAGCTGCAACATCCCTGGTTTGATTCTAGCCACGGACTTTGTTGCACATCATAACCATCTCTCTCTCCTCTTCACTATCCTCTGTCCAATAAAGGCGAAACTGCCAAAAAAATATTGTTTCTCTGTTTCACAAGACAGACTTCTATGACTTGCTAAATTAGGCCCCCAACAACAAATCCATGACACCAAACCCACCAATTCCCACAACTTGTAATCACTCATCCTGGTACAATACAAGCTGTATGAATGTGGACTTATATTTTTTTTTAGATCAGTTTTAAGGGTACCCTTTTTTATAATAAGATATGAGGCAGTTGTACTGTAGAGGTGTATTTTCACCCGCGAGGTTTAGTTTTCAGTCAGGCAGCTAATGTAGAATGGATCATTATGTGAATGTAGAAGACTGTGGTCAGGAGGTAGCCTACGTGGTGATGGTAATGACTTCCCCTGAGAGGTACGAACACTCCTACAGGTGGACGTGGGGCTAATGAAATGCTGAACAGCAGCAGAAAGTTATAATATAGCTTCCAGTTGAGGCAGCAGAGGAGTGAAGCTGTGGATATAGAGAGGCGTTTGCCATGTTTATGTAGCAGCGAATTAAGAGTAGATTGCCTGAACAAGCTTGCAGGCTTTGCTTCATTTAGTTAATGTTCAAACAAATTAAAAGTAGTTTTAACTTGTAAGACTTGCTGTTCATTTGTTCCATGTTACACTCGGAAAGAAATAACCCGTTCTGTACTGGCTACACAGTACTGAAGTTAAAAGTAAATTATTTGAATTGGAGTCAGGGGGCTAAGACTGTAAATTAAACAAAACAACCTGCACCTGACAAAATGTTGCAGAGTGAAAAGACCCTGAAAAGAAAATTATGGTAATAAGCAATAAAAACTCATCCAAGCAGAACTTGTGTTTTTTTGGGGGGGTTTTTTTGCACCCATCGTCCCCTTTTCAAATCAATTTAATGTTTGCATAATTAATTAGAGTTTCACTGGGAAAGTAATAGATGAAGAAAACGAAAACGAATTAAGTTTTAATAAATGGAATAATAATGTTGATAGTATTTCAATAATTATTGCCTTACTTCCACAAAGAGCAACAAGAAAAATTGTTGAAAAATGTCTACAACACTCCAATATATTTTACCCTCACAATAAAACAGGAGAAAACTGTGATGAACTCCAACATGTGGATTAATTTTACTGTAAGACGCAGCATCAGTCAAGGCTGAGCTGCTTGTAACGGCCAGAATGACACGAGACCCACATGTCAACATCACTGACGTTTCTCTTTGAAACAGCTGAAGCTTTCATCTTTTCTCTTTCACATGCTTTTGGTTCTCTCCCTGTGCTTCTCCACGCTTTATGTTCTCCCATGTACTTACAGAGAGCAACTGATGCAAGAATTTATCATTTATAATTTTTTTTTTATATACGAGGACTTGTGTAAAAGTGCAGCTCAGATTAAAAGAGGGCATTGTTCGGGGGTTGTTGTATGGAGGGAGAGGGTACGTCAGCTCTCTGAAATCAAACAGGCAGTTTTTATCACTGCATCTGTGACCAATCTGGCTGTAAAACGTCTTCCAGGAAATTGTACTAAATGGCGGACAGAGTGGTAAACACCGTTTACAAGTTCCAAGACTTTCATGTTTACGAGTCGTTGATGTGTCATTTCAATACATGAATCACAACTGCAAACGACGTAGCTGATAAACATAATAAAAGGAGGTGAAACAGGTGGACACATCCATTTAACTTTCACTTCTCTGTTGTAATTTGTGCAGATATCGTGATAGCAGTTGCTGATTGCAGTTGCTTTTGCATTGGTCCAGTTTGTGTAGTATGTTTGCTAGATATATCAGCCAATGTTAGCTTACCATATGTCAGCCAATAACTAACAAGAAATGAAGCTTAGCGTAAATTCAGGCAGGAAGACTCTTAATCATTCATTCATTCATAATTTCACTCTTCTCTCTCAGCTCCTTTCACATCAGCTGTTAGTCGCTTCACTTCTAGTCGACAAATCAGATCCCTCCACGATCCCTAAACAGCCAATCATGGCCTAGCTGTCAAACTTTAAAACCGTTTTCCCTCTCTGTCGCTGTCAGCTGTCATTTCAGGCAATAATCGCGTCCACCCCCACCCCATCCACCTCCACAGCCGTCACACCGGAGCTCGCGAGACATTTGAGGCTTTGGGCAACAGTGACATTTTATGGACCAAGCAACTGGAAACTAATTGACAGATTAATCGATAATAAAAAATAATCATTTGTTGCACCTCTACAGTCGAGAAACACTCTTTGTCCTTCACAGTGCCGCAGGAAACTTGGCATGTGCAGGTATGAACGTGGCGTCACGCATGACAACAAGACAAGGTCAACTCTGACTTTGCATACTGTACTGTTAAGGTGCCAATAAACACAATACATTTAAGGATATGCACTATTTGACATACAGCAGGATGTTTGTACTACAGGTGTAGCAGGATCGGGTGTCAGTCAGCAAAGGCCCGTCGGGACAACAAGATTTACCTTCATCCAATTAACCTGCGATGATTGTCCTTCCGCTTAGAGACTGATGAGTTGCTGTAGAGGGTTAAGTGTTGGGTAATTGAACCAGACAGCTGCTGGTTTTCTGTTCTGCTATTTAATTATATATATATATTCAGCTGGCATCACAGGTGTAAATCAGTCTTTGATTAGGACAGCAGTGAGTGAGCCAAGGGCCCCAAAGACAATGACTGAAGTGTTGCTACAGAGAACCAGAAAGGCTGTGTAGTCCACGCTGCCATATCAGGTACATTAAAGGTTCATATGGCCCAAATTATGCAATGAAAAAAAAATATCACCATCCATGTATATAGCTATGGTTTTATATAACACTACAAAGGTTTGACTGGTAATGCATGTAAAAAAAACAAACTCCTAAATATCAATATCAGTATTGGCCAAAAAATCCAATATCAGTCGGACTGATGACCAACTGAGGCTAGATATCTTGGCTGCTCTTAGACACGACTTTGCAGCAGCACAGCCTAGTTGATCTGTTGTGCCGTATTCAGTGTTGAATTTTTGACTTTCTGGTGCCTCTTTGATTTCTAGGAAGGTTTTGAGGGAGGATTTAAACAAACTGCAATATAAGAAACAACTTGTTCTGTGGCTTATTCAGAGTAAAAGAGATGTTACAGTTTTTGTTTTCTTTCTGTTTTATTGCATCAACAACAGAATAACTCAAACAGACAATGATCTTGTCAAAAAGCAGAGGTAATAAAGTGAAGACAAAGCAGGTTGCAGCATTAAGTAGGTGATTGTGATTCGTAGATATTTGCTATTAAAAGCAAAACCTTAATAGATAACTTATGTTCTCAGGTGGGATATTAAAAATAAAAAGTGAAAGAGTCAAATTAATACCCCAAAGCAACTTAATTAACATTTTGCCAATACTTTCTTTCCTTCGTAATCCTACAATATGCAACCCCTCCAACACACTTCAGAAGAATCAATATATCCTGTCATAAAAAGAGTAAAAATACCTTTCATTCAAATTCTCTCTTTTTTCCACGTTTAGCTGTTTATTATTTTAATGTAACTTTTCACTGCTGTGAACACCACAAATGAAATCCTATGAGCCTTGGTAGTGTTATATAAAACCATAGCTATATACATGGATGGTGATTTTTTTTTTTTTCATTGCATAATTTGGGCCATATCGACGGCCGAAGAGCAAAACCTCCTATCTGAAAAATGCACTTTTTTGAGAAAACTAAAAAAAACTTGTTTTCTTGCAGAATGCTATTTTTTAACGATACCCAACACATAATACACTGTTTTTGGACTATATTATTATATTATGTGTTAACAATACCGACTAGATATTAATGCCTCGCAAAGTGCAGATAGGACCTTTTGCACTTGGTGCAAGTTGGAAGAGGTTCTACAAAACGATGCTCTAAATTAAGTTAATAATTAAAATTGAATTAAAAATAATATTAAGTTTGTTCTCAGATAAAAAGATGTAGTAAATATAATAGTTACTACATTGTAGTATACTAGGGTCAGAATTCCTTAAATTCAGTGTATTTGCTTCCTTGTCCACTGGAAATGAATGTTCAGTGATTGTGTAACCCACTTGTGCTGCAGCCTCTCTACACATCCAGGGACTCTGTGTTGTGTTTTTGTTTTGTTGTGTGACTTTTCTGTCACAACGAAGGGCGGGATTATCTTGCAGACAGACTGAATATGAGCAGCCTTCCTTGTTCTCATCATCAAAAGTGAAATCCGCCAATCAGAAAATTCTGCAGATAGGAGCTTTTGCGCTTTGACCATCGATATGAACCTTTAATGTACCTGATATGGCAGCGTGGACTACACAGCCTTTCTGGTTCTCTGTAGCAACACTTCAGTCATTGTCTTTGGGGCCCTTGGCTCACTCACCGCTGTCCTAATCAAAGACTGATTTACACCTGTGATGCCAGCTGAATATATATATATAAAATTAAATAGCAGAACAGAAAACCAGCAGCTGTCTGGTTCAATTACCCAACACTTAACCCTCTACAGCAACTCATCAGTCTCTAAGCGGAAGGACAATCATTGCAGGTTAATTGGATGAAGGTAAATCTTGTTGTCCTGACGGGCCTTTGCTGACTGACACCCGATCCGGCTTCCACCTGCTACGCCTGTAGTACAAACATCCTGCTGTATGTCAAATAATGAATATCCTTAAATGAACGGTTCATTAGCACCTTAACAGTGCAGTATGTAAAGTCAGAGTTGACCTTCTCTTGCTGTCATGTGTGTCACTGTGGCGTGACGCCAAGTTCATACCTGTACATGCCAAAGACTCCTGCTGCACTGTGAAGGACAAAGAGTTCAGGGGTATTAGCCATCCTATAATACCAGATATATACACTATATTGGAGAAAATTTCTTTGTTTTAATCTGTGTCTTCCTTTTTTTACATTTATATTCTGCTGTTGCCCCGCTGCCTGTAGTCAAAAGGAGATGACATTGCAAATTGATCTGGGACTAATTGGTTCAACAAAGCCAACTAGCCAGATGTAATCGCTCACCAGATAATGTAATCAAGCTAATTCATGGCTTGTTTCAGGGCTCCTAGCCTGAAGCAAATATAGAAGTCCTCTGGAGTCTAATGAACAAGGGCAGAAAAGCAATCCGCATGCTCGGAAAAGATAATGAAGTCACAGACATACGGAGGCTGACTAATCCCTGTGAGAGGGAATATACACCGCTGTATGTTCTCATCTGCCTCTGCCACAAATACTGACTTCTCCTCCTTAGTGAACGGTGTAACGAACAAACAGTAGCAACTGTTGTCATCAGGGATCATGGAGCAGTAGAGCTAGGTACTGATGCAAATGGAGAATCAACACTTTTTTTTCATTGAATGGTGGCAGAGATATAAACAATTTTCTAAATTGCATGATTGATCGATTTAGAGTAAATATTAAAAACGAAAGAGACAACTTAAGTAAAGGTTTGGAAATAATAATAAGGTCAGGGGAATAAAATGATCCAATCATTTTTCTGATGAGAAATAACTAGAAGTTTAAACGCTCAAAGGAAGAGTTCAACATTTAAAAATATGCTTATCCGGAAGATTGATACCCCTCTCATGTCTGTATGATAAATATGCAGCCAGTTAGCTTAGCTTAGCACAAAGACTGGAAACAGAGGGAAACAGCTAGCATGGCTCTGTCCAAACATAACAAAATCCATCTACTAGCACCTCTAAACTTGATAAGTGGATTTCTTTTTTTTATTCCTTTAAAGTTACAATCCAAACAACTAGTACTCTAAATTAAACAACAAAATATGTTGTTGGTCTTTGACCTCCAGAACAACACGTACAATCGTTTTCTGATCTGGCGCCATTATCGACATCGAAATGCAACCATTTTGTGACGTGACAACGCAACTATATGGTTAAGGTTTGGTTAGGTTTAGGCACAAAAACAACTTAGTTACAGTTAGGAAAGATCATAACTACATGCTGCACTGTAAACATACTTTACATGTGTAATTTTTCATCTGTATATCAGCGTTTGTGTATTTTTTCCGTCTCTAGTTCTCTCAGCAGCTTTTAAGAATCCTATTTTATGGTGAGATTCGTGATTAAAGTGGATTGTATGTTAGGCTTCTACTTTATATTTCTTCCTTCCATCGCTCCATCTTGATTAATCAATTCAAACAGTGGGGGGTTTTGATGTGATCCAAAAGTGATTTTTCTTCTCTCTCTCATATTAGAGGACCTTTGCAGTAGCACTCGAGTAATGTTTTGTGTGTTATTTTCCCTTTATAGGCTGTAAATAGAAATCTGGGACTGATTATGGAGAATGCGACAGAGTGTGCAAAAATCAGTGACATTTGAGATAGCTGGTAACGAGCAGCAGAAATGATGGTTCGGACCATCACACACACAAAAAACTGTGTATAAAAATACAGGAAAAGGAAAGTGAAGTGTTTTTTAAGATTCCATTTATTTCAAGGAGAATCAACTGAGCGCCTACAGCAAAACACCACCATCAGGGAACTAATATCCATCATCAAATATGTCATTGAATACCAGATTCTGCAGATGACAGCTTCAAGAATAGACATTATGTTTTCATACATGAAGATGAGGATTTTTTTCCTTTTTTTTTTAAGTGTGTGTTCATTACATGATGCTCTCCACCTCTTGGTTTCAACCTTCCCTGTCTGTTTGGATTTACGAGAGAAGAAGATGGGAGTGAGAATAACTGAATAATAAATAGAGAGGAGGCGACAGGCAGAATTGTCTCTGAATATGGTCAATAAAGTTCTTTGAATATGACAAATGAGTGATCCAGATTGAACTACACCTAGAGTGCTTT
The DNA here is from genome assembly GCF_963924715.1 of Thunnus thynnus. NCBI lineage: Eukaryota > Metazoa > Chordata > Actinopteri > Scombriformes > Scombridae > Thunnus > Thunnus thynnus. Next base: position 6,165,480 of record NC_089536.1, on the reverse strand, counting down.
CCATTTATCTAACGTGGCTCCTCGCTTCCCAAGAAAAACACCTGATGCTTGATTGCTGCTGGTCCAACACTTAAGTCTAAAACAAATAGAAATAGTACGAATGTGTTTATTATTCAAAGGATTGAACGGACGTGAGGAAACAATAAAAACAGCTAGAAATGTTCTTAATAAAATCTATAGCCTAATTAGTTTGTGAGAGGCAGCAGATGCAGTAAGTCAGACGTCCTTCTCTGGCTCGGTATGATATAATAGCTCGTTAATATTAGAGCTATTATTGATAACAGCGACTGTGCAGCTGTATGAAACTGAACAGTTGTTTATTTGAATGAGATGCAATTGGAATGGAAAAATAGAAAAGAAGAAATGAATGAAAAGTAGACAAATTTGCAACAATGTTTTTCATTATTCATTCATGATTCAGATTTAACAAGTGTAATGTTTTTATTTTATGAATAAATACATAAAAATACACTGAATAATATTTTGTGTCTGATATGTTTTTTTTTTTTCCACACAAAGTTCAATTACTTCCTACCTTAAAATTATGGGTTATGTTTTCTTTCTCCCTCATTGAGAAATCCAAATATATGCAATTTGCAAATATGTTTCATTTCAAAAGTTTAACTGCTGGACACAAAATGTTTCCTACTTCACTCAGTTGTGCGCTGGAGGCTTCATGTTTCCTCATCACACTTGTTGTGTGTCGTATACCGGACGTCTATTGGCTCCAAATAGTTGTGATGTCACGAATCATGCTTGTGGTGTTAAACTCACAGAGAAACTTTCCCCCCCTCAGCTGATAAACGTAAAAACAAACACATCCATCATTCTGCACAGTGAAGCTCAATCAAGAAGAGAAACACATTTTTGACTGTAGGAGGACTTTCAATAAATATAAAAGCAACTATAAATCTTCATTCATTCTTGGATGTAAACTTCTGAGACTGTAAATCCAGAAAGCTTGTTTTCATTTCCTGAGAAAGTTAATGTCACAGAATCGCTGAACACAGAAGCGGAGACAGAAAACATCCAGCAGGTATTGATCAGATCAGTTTGGCACTCAGATGGGTTTCCATTAACTTGAGTTACCTGAGTGTTGGTACCAATACCACAATGATAGTGTCTTGATACCTTTCTTTGAGAAATATAACAAATATATGTAATGAAAAAAACATTTTTTCCTTATAATAAAAGATGCTACAATATTATTTAAACACAAGTAGCCGTACAAAGACTTTCTCTGAATGAAAAAGTTGAAAACTGGGGAAAAAAACTGGTTTAAATCTCATTTATTATCACAGAACAAGTAGAACAGGATTATAAATCTGCTCAGACTTTCAGTGTCAGCTGAGAGGAAGCATTTGACAGTTATCAGCACTCTGTGGTACAAAAAAACCTAAACCAACCCCAAATGTGATGTGACACCGATTTTCAGAGAACACCTAATTATTAATTGATTGAAAAGATCCTAAACTATGTAAGACATACAAAAGAAGAGATGAAACCAGAGGGTTGCTGTTTTTTTTTTTACTGTCCCTAACAGCTCGTCTGCGGTAAAAGATCGGTGAACAGAGGACAAAAACATTGAACCTGACCGTCAGGACACCTGGAGGAAACCTTATCAAAGCTACACAGTCAGATGTCCACGGAAATATGATGAAAAACATTACATCCTCTCACCCAATTTACTCTGAGATATGAAAAAAAAGAGCTGAAAAAAAAAAACAAAGACTGACGGGTTCTTGTATTCTGTTGAGGGTGGGTGGATTAAAGACGGCGAGAAGACGCATGAAGATGAGAAGCGAGGGAGGAAGAAGAGAATGAGAAAGAGACTATCTAAACGAGCCCTTGCAGCGGGGCAGATTACTTACGTCTATGGTGTTCACACAGATTTCATGAAGTTAATATCAAAGTAACAGCTGGAGGAAAAGGCCAAGCACAGGAAGAGACATGAGGACAGCCGCGGAAAAGAGAATGTGAAATGCCATCTCCGTAATGGAGGAGGAGCACGCCATCGACTCTGCGTGTGTGTGTGTGTGTGTGTGTGTGTGTGTGTTTCCATGTATAAGCTATATTCATGCACAGCTCCTCTGCCTCTTTAACTTTAAAGGAAATTTTTCTTGTGAAGCTCACTTGGTTAACTCTTCTGGGCTAATATTTTATACAGCAGCAAACTAAAACCTAGGGATGAATTCAGAAGCTGTCTGATTGAGAACATCTTAAAAAATGCAAACCCCATCAAAGAGCTCCACTCCGAATCCATATGAAGATGCAGCTGGCTCTCACTGAAACTCCCCCCCCCCCCCCCCCCCCCCCCCCGAACAGTTACTTTGTTCTCTGGCCTTAAGCTCGTCCCATTCTTAGAAAAAAAAAGAAGCTTTGCTTTAATCATTTCCTTCGACATATTTTTCTCCGAGAGAGGATGTATGTTTGTGTTTTTATTCTCACCATTTGTTTATTGTTCTCATTACTGCACGTCATAACTTACATTATGTAATTATGCCTCCTCTGGATCGGATCTCAGAGGTGCATCTTAAACCGGTTTAATAGTGAGGCAGATTTAATTTCCTGTGGATGATAACCTAGCCCTAAACTAATAGAGAGTTCATACTTAAAAAATACGGGAGACATCACATTACAAGGTGCTCTATTATTAAGATACGTCAGCGAGAAACAGTTTCACGGTAACACCAGTCAAAACAGAAACTCACTGTGTGTTATTATTATGGCTGAGTATCTGTGAACACAAACAACTCGGCTGCAAAGGTCAGAAACAAGAGAAAAAGCAATAATATAGTGTGTAATGTCACTGCAGTGTGTATTCTGGAGCTGCTTCAATGTCAATAAATGGAGAAGTGACTTTGCTGAATGTTTGAGTTGAAATCAGGCAAACTAATAAGCTTCTTAAAATATCATTATGCCTGCAATTATCAATATTACAAATGCATGTGTCATTTATCTATTATTTTAACAGGACAACAGATTGATCGTGAACAACTCTGTTCAGGAGAATAAAGCTGCAGCTAACAGTCGTTTCCTTTCCTGATTAATCAACTATTTTCTCAGTTAATCTATTAATCATTTGGTCTCTAAAATGTCAGAAAAGAGTCGTATGATGAAGGTGATGTCTTCTAAAGTCTTGAAAATGAAAAGAAAAAAAGCAAAAAAAACGTTTGACAAGCTGGTCGCTTTCGTTTGAAAGATAAACAATTCATCAATTATTAAAATGGTTGCCAGTTAATTCTCTGCTGATGAATTATTCACAGTTGTTTCAGCTCTGTAGTCAAATTTATGAACTCAAGTTTTGAAGTCAAATGCTTTGTGTCATTGTAAACCAGCAGACTAAATAAAGTTCAGCGTTCTGCCACATTTAAAGGATTTTTCTTATTGTCAACAAACCTCATGTGCAGAGCTAGCTAGCTGCTAGCTTGTTATGCTACATATTACAACTTCTAGACTTTGTGCTGCTTTGTACTGTGATGAACCCTCCTCCTCCCGTTCTACCTGCTCCTGGTTGTGTTTTCTCCTCCTGCTCTTTCAGGAAGTAGCCGGCAGAGTGGAGGTGGTCAGTGGGAGGAGGTTCACCTGGGTACTGGTTTATAGAGCCTACATACAGTAGCTCAGTCTGCTTCCTGCTCTCTCAGCTCCCACATGCTCTCCTGGTTTTAGTTTTGTCTGATTTGTTGCAGCATCCAAACCTTCCTGCACTATTTTAAACTCACCCATGCATCCATGTACATCACAGATTTCACCTTATTTATTATCTTTTATAAATAATTTCCTTTAATAAATAGTTTAACTTGTTGTCCTCCGACCTGCTGTGAGCTCTCCCTCCTCCTTTGCCTGAACCGTGAGCCGGTTCATGACATTAAATAATGTAAATAAGCATAAAATCAAGACGTTGTGAAGCCTTGCAAGCAGAACCGCATCTCTGCACACGTGCAGTGACATCTGCCGTACACGCACAACTCTCCAGAGACTGACAACATGATCACTGTTATTAGCCTTCGACGCCGTTTCTAAACAAACTAACATGACATGTAATCTTCCTGGTGAAAGAACATGTCACCTTTGTGGCGGATTGACATGTTTTTAATATGATCAGTTCATTGTTGATTCAGCTCTGCACATGAGATTTGTTGACAGTGAGAAAAATACAGAAAATTGCCACGTTTATCCTTTAAATGACATTTCATGTTATACAGTATAAACTTGTGGAACTGCTGCAACACAAATAATGGTTAGAGAGGTCCTACTGGGCAGCAGAAGGTGGCTGGTTGAATACAGTTTAAATTTGCACTCCTGAAAACCTTCGTTATCAATTTATGCAGTTTTGTTTTTATATAAAAACAGTAGTTTGTCCTATAAACAGAAGCCATGAGTTGGTTTGTGATGAAACCAGGCTAATTGGCTGCTTGGCTGGCAGGATAACCCAGCATGGCTTGAATTTTACTTTATAGAGGAACACTCTCTGTGATACAGTTATCTGACTCGAACTGCTGAAAGCTGTATAATAAGTATACTGATCATTCTGCAGAGAACAGAACAAAGCCGGCAGAAAGTCGCATAAAATCTACAGAATTCCAAGTGATAAGACAAGAAAACAACAAAAACATCACAGGTATTGTTTATTTACTGTATGATAATTAATAAGGAACCAGAAAGGAGGAAGATTGAAGCGGAGGAAGCAGCTTATCAGCAGATGTGAGACTGGTACGTGTAAATGGTTGTTAATGATGACTGGACCGATAATGATGAAGGAGTGATATTTTTTCTTTGTTTGTTTGTTTTGATATCATGCTGGTGCATAACCAGTCTGAACTAATATGATCAGTTATGCTGCTGCCAGTTTTACATGATTTGATGCGACTGAATGCGATATTCTGTTTGTTCTGTTAGCGGCTAATGACATGTGTGGTGTGTGGTATTTTTCTTAAAGGCTGGTTACCGTTTGAAAATGTTCAAGTTTCAGCAACAATACTGAGACAAACTTTATTTGATCATTTATTTCTTTTAACCAAAAAGCCAAACTTTTTTGGTTTTAAATGTTAAATTCTGTCTAAACACAATCAGATGTATTGTAATATAGTGTGAAATTGTCAAAAAAAAGAAGATTTCAATCATTAATTGTCTGATCAAAGAGCAGAAAAGGAAGAATCTGAACATCTGATGGTTTTCCATGTTGAGTGCTGCAGACACATTTTGGTCATAAATTACCAGAAACATTTATTACAACTTTACAAATCTACAGATTTAAGAATGTTGCTAGTGAAAGTATCAACAACTGCAGCCCTGTTTCTTATACATAAAATACATGTCTTTGACTAAGGATGGAAATTGCTAAGATTTTATTGATACAAATGTCATTATTGATTCCTGATCAATTTTCTGTGTGGAAAAAAAAGGTTTTCAGTAACAACACAACTGTTTTATTATGTCCACTGTTTATCAATGAGCCTGCATGCTGATGAATATATGAAACATAACTGGTAGATGAGATAAATGGTCCGCAGCCAAAAGTTAACTGATGAATTGATTAATTTGAAAGCGTCATACAGTCTCCTGCTTGTATGACAATAACAAAACGAGGGGGAGGTGGTGTGCTCCGCCATCTTTAATGTTAATATTAAAGATGCTGAACGGCTGCAAACAGACTGAACATCAAGTTTTTTATTCTCTTTTCTTTTTCTCATCTCAGGTTTGGTTTGAGTTGTTTAATGCTGCAGCATGTGTTGGTCAGCTGGTCTCATCTGGTTTGTTACTGGAGTCCGCTGACAGCGTAGAAAGTTCCCAGTATACTTCACGTTCATCTCCCAAAGGCAATTATTTAGCCATTAAGTCAAAACATGTTGGCAACTGCTGCCTTTTTTAAAAGATGAATCACAAGATAACTGATGTTATGTTTTTTTTTCTTTTCCCATCATTTAGTTTTGCATTTCCTGTTTTATTTTGGTATCTAACTCTCCTCTCGTTTCAGATCCACTTCCTGCCCTTGTGTGTTTTCCGCTCCTGTCTTCGTCATCATCCCCTAATGTCATCCACCCGTATCTCGTTAACCTCACTCTCCTTGTGTATATAGTCTGTGTGATCCCTGCTCTCTGTGCTAGTCCGTCTGAGCCTTCTAGCGTTTTTTGACCCCGGATCTGTTTTTAGCCCTTTGTGTCTGGTTGCCTGCTCTGACTGCCTGCCCGTGTACTGAATCTGCCCAGTAAAGACTTTGGAAACTGACTGTGTGAGTCGAGCCCTGGTGTATCAGAAACCTTGTCAATACCTGGGCCTCGATAAGAGGAACTGATATGGAGAGGCATACGATTACGACGGATTGGACGTTTTGGAACGGGTTCTCGAGTCCCATCCCTATTTATGCCCATCATGTCAACTTTTTCTATCTCTTTTAATTCTATAGATCAGTATAGTTGAGTGTGAAGCAAAAGATTATAGAAATAGACAATTCTGCTTTGCTTTTCTCTCTTTAGCTCACAATTCTGATGATAAATCCAGAAAAAACGGTTATTGGGGGAAGCAACACATTACAATTTACTAATAATCTCATCTCAACTCTTTGTCAGCTAATGTGAAACTATATAAACATTTCAGAGGCGACCACTTTGGCTCGAGGCATGGATTTAGACTGAAGGTCATGCAGTGCATGGATTTTTTATGAACAACAGCGACATGCTTCTTTCACGCTGTACAGGACACCGACATGATTTATTCATTTATTTTGTTCAGTTTGTATCATACTGCACGTCTTTTCCTCCAATGCCTCAGACTGATGCGTTCACTAACTCAAGCATGTACACATCTGACAACACATTTACACACATTGTCTGCTTGCACCTGACTTATATAAAAGCATGCATGCAGATATTTTACGCACATTCACACTAAATCACACAGGGGTCAGACATTCAGAACACACAACGTACATACTGTATGCACACAGACTGCTCGGAGCATGCTCGGAGGTGTGTGGGCTCGGCTCTACCGAGCTGCCAGGCTCCATCTCTGTTAGTGTCAGCACTCTGGGTTAAAAGCCTTTAATATGAAAGATGGAAACTACAGCAGCACATGAAAATATAACATAATAGGTCTGAGAGGACAGGATGACAGATATGTTGAGGAAAGTGAGAGGAAAATGAGAAAAGGCTGTATGTAGAGGAGGGGAGAAGTGCTGAGTGGAGAGCATGGGGATAGACAGGACTCTTCCAGCCCTACCTAGCTATCTATCTATCTATCTAGAAGGGCTGCTGTTTATTTTCAGCACTGATAAGCTTGTGATAATTATCTTTTGATTAAACGAGTGCTCCAGTGATTCATTATCCCACTTCCATTAAATTAGGGGCCTCATAAAAGACTAATTAAAAACAAATGGTTAAAAATTGAAACCGCAGAAGCCGACACATCCTGACTCTTATTACCTAGCGTGGGTCAAACTCTGGAAATGACAGATCCTACATTTCCCAGAATGCAAATAACTAATTTACTCAGATTGACGAGGCTCTCGCAGAACCACAGAGGATGTTATACAATCGTTTTTTTGCAGGCTCTGTAGTAGTCCCCATGTAGACTGACCTTTATGTGCACAATTAGTGAAGCTGCTCTTTAATTGATCCATTGTTTTATCTATAAGAGAAGCAACCAGAGCCCAAAGGTGGCATCTTGTTATTTCTTGTTTTGTTTTTTTTTGACAATTAACAGTCCAAAAAACCCAAAGACACTAAATTTACAATGATATAAAAACACAGAAAAGCAGAATATCATCAAATTTGGAAGCTGGAACCAAAGAATAACTATTGTTTTGCTTGATAAATGTCTTTATGATTAGATGTTTATCAAAATTGCTGTTACTTTTATGAACTAATCAGTTAATCAACTACTCATTTCAGCACTACTATCTATCTAGGATCCCAATATCGCTGCTATCACACATCACGTATCACCCCTGACTTTATCTAGAGGAAACATACAACTAGTATTTCTTTTCTCTCTCTCTCTCTTGCATCCAAACACACACATTCATCTTTACTTGTTTCTTGGCCTTATTTCCTCTTCCTGATGCAGCTTCTTGGTGTTGAAAGTGATATTTTATTCAGCCAGAGTTCTAGTTCAGAACTTGTATTACACCATTATTGCTGAATTAAACTGAAATGAATCACAGAAAGCAATCCTAGGGATTAGTTTGCAAATGACATCAGTACAATATGTGTCAGTTTATGTATCAGTCTCAGCTGGAGACAGAACATAACGCTGCATTTCAAAGTCTTCTCTGAAATGGATCCAATGAAAGAAAGACCTTTCTCGCCCTATAAAGCTAGAAAAATGTAATACTGTGGTGAAGATAATAACACTTGGTGAAGCAGGAACTTCTTGCCAGCCTTTACTGTAATACAACAGTCCATTCAGTTTCTTATCACTTCATTTCTTTTCAGACACCCATAAATGACAGTGAAACTGGCTCTGAATCAAACCGAAGAGCTCGAAGCTCTGAATTTTACAGCGCACCGTGGGTCGACGTTTTTATTTTTCATTAAATATACAGTTTGCCATCTTCACTGTAATGCCCGTGCTGTGTGAGTTATGCCAGCTGCCAACAGGAGTCCCAGTGTCATTAAGCCGCAGGACACTTGCATTGTCAAACCACAGTCACCTGTCAGCTCAGTCACATTATGTAGCTCTAGATGTCGCATGTGCTCCAGAGGGAAACCGCACATTAAGTCTACAGAAATGACTGAAGGCAAAGATCAGAGGGAAGCGGAGCGTTAAAAAGAGGGCACGTGTTGAGATGTTCTACCCCCGGTGCAGATGACTGAACATTATCCTCTTCAGGCCAGCCTCATCATGACCTAAAGTACAGTAGGTTCACTGTGGGAATCAACTGCAGAAAGAAGATAAATAGTTTTAGGTCATCAGAGAGGCTGGGTATCAATCCACGATACTTTTTGATACTGATTGAAATGTGTCTTGAGCAGGCACTGACTGTCTGGTCAGATTCTTTGTCTTGTTTACTAATTACTAATCAGATTCATTTCATTCAGGCAAAGATATTGTAAAACTGCTTCTGTTTAGACAACATTTAATACTTGACAACTTTGGTTTCTTTTGGAAAATGAAAAAAAACATGCTTGTAATTAGGGCTATATATTGCATTAATTCAATTAATTAGAATTTTTGTTTTTGTACGATGTGTAAAATGTTATTACAATATGCACAAAAGGGTTATTTTTAGTCAAAAAGTAGCGTAGATGGTAGCTGGCTACATTAGCCATTAGCTAGCTACATTAGCCGTTTTTAAATCACGACAGTCCCTACATGTGCACCAGCTGCAGTTTACTGTCGTGGCTTCAGGCGGCTAGCTGTCCTTGGCTATCCTGTAGTGAATTAAACAGTTGCATCTACGAGAAGGACAGACTGAAACTGACTCTGCACACTGGTCTGTTCTCTTGGTTTGTGTTTGTTGACAAGGTGTCATCACTGGTTACGAGAGTCGAAGCTGCTGGGTAGCTAAAGCTAGCTAGCAGTCTGCTGTCTAAAATTTCATTGAACATTTTGCATGCAAACAAAAAGTGATTAAAATTGTGAATCGACCCCAAGCTTAAAAAAAAAAAAAAAAGATGTTATTTTTTTGGCCGTATCATCCAGCCCTACTTGTAATGCTCAAAGCGTTGAAAACCAAAACACATGTTTCATAACAGCACTAGTGTCCAACACTTTCAAGCAATACCCACCCCTGCTGCAGTTAGCCTTTCTTCAATTTCCATTGGCTTTATTTGGTTTTTAAGGACAGCTTTTCAATTTTGCATATATCCCCTCTCACTCTCCTCCAGAGATTTGCCTTTCTAAACAAATGGCTAATCTCTGAGGAAATGTGCAAATGGCACAAAGTGAGACGGAGCAGACTGTGATAGTGGAGCAGTGTGCGGCTGTTCATATGGAATTTTAATCGGCAGCACACACACACACACAAACACACACACACACACATTTCTTGGAGCAAAATCTCTCTTTGCTAGCCCAGAAATGAATTCACTTTCCCACATCAGCCAGAGGAAAATGTTATCTCCAGCGAACCAAAACCAATTTGGAATAGAGTAAATGATGTACCTGCCCGACTGACAGACACTAAAACCTCTGATCCCTTGTTATCCGCTTCATTTCTTTCTTTTGACATCATGATAACCGATTGAACAGCGGCAAACACTCTGTCAGTCTCAAAGATCATCATTTCCATGCAAATAAGCAGCACAGGCTGGTAGACGGCACACTTAACGAGCAGTGAGATATAATGCCCCACAGCCGATCAATAAACAACTTGTGGAAGTGACTCATCACCAATGCGCTCACCCCTCCTCCTCCTCCTCCTCCTACTCGCCCCCCTCAGGCAAAGTGCTGAGGCAAGGCTCTCCCCGCGTCCGCTTCAGGACGGACAAGAGGAGAGTAGATGTGATGGCCTCACTCAGACACAAGTGGCCTGTTGGCAGTGAGTCCATCTCGTCTCATTGATCCGCTCCGCCTGGATAAGAAATATGACTGGGGGCTGATTCCCTAATGGGGCCGAAAATGCAAGCAGTAGGGCCCGAAGCCTGTCTGCGTGATGTATGCCAGGCAGATGGACAGGCCACTCATCTTCTCATTGTCAGCTAATCACCTCTCCGCCATGCCTCATGCCTCGGTCAGGCCATGGCTAATAGCCGGCAGGCCGTGTCTTCCACTCTCACACCCAGTCCTCCATTCTGCTTCAGATCAATGTCATGCATACATACATACACCCCCCCCCCCCTCATCCCCACCCTCACCCACCCTCCACCGTCCCACTCCTTCCACCTTCCCACAGGGGACATGCGGTTAAGGCTAACAGAAGCAGTTATGGTGATGCATTTATATTTATAATTGAACTTATGGCTCCCTCTTACAGTACCAGCATCTTTGTTCCACAGCGCCACCATTTGTTTTCAGGCACACACTGCCCAAGACTACAGATTATCAGCATCTGAACAAGCTTTTAGAATTTATTGACTTTAATAGTCAAGGCAATATTCGACAGTTGAAGTAATATATAAAAAGTAATCAAAGAGAAAAGCCCTGCTCAGTGTATCTACTGATCATATCTCGACACAATATAGAAAAAGGTGGCTGATAAGATCAGTTCAATCAATCATTTCAAAGAGTAATATCTTTTTTCCAGTACACAAATGCAACATCAGTTAATCTTGGGATCAGATCAGAGAAACTATATTAAAGTTAAGTTATTAAAGTAAACCTAACAGTCTCTAACTAATTGGAAAAAGACAACTATGAAAGTATTTCTTCTCATTCTATCTACTTCTAATTTCTTTACCTTGTAGTTTCCTATGATGTATAATCATTATTAGAGCAGAGCAGCTCACCCCAGTACAGTTTTGGTACCAAACAAAATGTGTCCATAGCAGCAAATATCAAAAACTGTCAAGTATTGACAGTTGGCATTGAATGTCTGGTCTGATTATTCATCTTTAATTATTCTTTGATCAGAGAGTTTCTGATTTAAATTTTAAAAAGTCCAATGTTAGGATGTATTTTAGTGTTTGCAGGGCTGCTTGTGTTTATAAAACATTTTATATTCAAGGTTGTAAGTCTGGCTTCTTTATTTTCTGTTATTTTGTTCAATGAAAATAGAGGTTTTGTAGAAAAACTATTATAAGTCAGGTACTGAAAAGAGTTTTTGTAGAGTTTAGTATTGGTACCAAAGGTTGAGTAGTATCACTGAATAACCAATCAGCTCATTCCATGAAAACTCAAATTACTTAGAGCTTCAGAATATCCTTATTTTAAAGTGACTTTAGCATCAGTGGTTTTAACTATCACCCAGAAGTGCTTAACATTAGCGTTAGTTTGTTGTCCTTTGCTATTATTCACAGTGCTGAAATGTTTCCTACAAAACAGGATGAACATGAGATTTTTTACAAAGAGTCAAGAGCTAAAGTGTGAGTAAACAGAAGCTAAATGTTTGTGAGCTTTCATTACTTCACATTAAATAAGCTAGCTAGCTAACCAGCTAACGTTAGCTAAGCCTTTTTTGCTAACATTTCCTTGTTCAATATTGCATCATTGTGTCATTCAGTTGTACTTCTAGACAGATGGGGGGCAGTTTGATCATAAACATAGAGGCCATAGCAGATAATTACTGGTGTGTGGTTGGTGTGAACATACATTGTGAAACTGCACTTTTCCCCGTTTTTATTTGAATATTATGAGGCAGTAAAGTTACCCAGTAACTGTCATGAACAATAAAGGTAAAGAAATATAATCTTGTGCAGCATAAATGTTTTTTTTCCGCATTCCTATCCTGTTAATCATTTCATGAATCCTCAGATTTATTAACCCCCAGTTGGGAACCACTGGTCCATGCAACATCCAGGAACTGGTTGCTTGTACGTGGGGATGCTCATGATGCAAATGTAAATGAAATATAAATACAGACAGTATGAGACAGCGCAGTTAGAATTACGTGACCCTCCAAAGGATCCAGGGTAAGTCTCTCTGCATCCTCAGTGCTCATCTTAATTAAACATGACAGGGCGACCTTTCTGACCCCCCTCGCTTCTCTCTCTTTTGAGACCAGCTGAGTCCTCATATGTTGCCAATATCACACATGCGGTTTGAATCTGGACTTCACAAAGTAAATTATGTACATTTGCACGGTAGGCTAACAACACCAGCTTCAAGCCAGTTGCAATGATTAAATCAGCTGTTAATTTATCATTTACCGTGCCCTGTGGGACTTATTGATCTTGCAGCTGGCTGGTCGGGACTCATCCTCAGTGACTTGGAAGGTGTCACCGACAAACACAAGCAGAAGAAATGTTTAACTCACTGGAGTTGCAATTTAAAATTCCATATCTCACAGGAGAAGGTAAATAAGTAATCCGTACATACAATAGAATTGACATGGATTTGCTCTCTGCTGAGTTTTTAGAGAAGTTTGCAAAACTGCTTCTCATACCCGACTGTACAACAGATACATCACATCTGTTGCTACTTTTTCTATAAATCCTCATACATCAAACACAGAATAGGTAGGTTGCCATAAAAAATCTGTATAGCTGTTGCAAAAAAAAGATTCATATGATATAGCCTGTCTTCAAACAGTAGTTAGGTACCCAAATTAATATTGAAAACATATTTTTCTTGCTGCAATCATTCCTCCTGTTCATACAGACCATTAGAAGATCCCTTCATAACGCGCTTCAAGGCAAGTGATGGGAGCCAAACTCCACAGTCTTCCTTCTGTGCAAAAACTTTATCCGCAGCTATTATGACGCTTCAGTCATCCAAATTAGTCAAATCTGTAACAGTAATTAAATAAGTCTTTTTAGTGCCAAAACTCCCTCTTTTTGTTATTATCTTTCCACCAAAGCTCAACAGGGAAACAAAAAGAAGGAATTTTATATTAAACTTAGAAGCTAAACTTTAAATATTTACTTGAGGCCGCCAAAGCTTCATATTAGCTTCAGATAAACTTTTAAAATTCCTTTTTTGGCACAAAAGGAGAGCTGTGGATTTTGTCTCCCATCACTCACATTGTCAGCACATTTGGAAGGGATCTTTTAATGGGCAGTATTAGCGGTGGGAATGATTACAGAAGACCAAAACTTCTTGCAATGTTCATATGACTATGACTTGAAAAATGATCCTTTTTAAAGTTTGGGAAAGATCATGGTTATTGAATATATGAGTGAAATGTTCAGTGACAACCACCAAAATATCTGATCTTGCAGAACAATATCCGCTAGTAGTAACTACAGCATTATTAAAGTTTTTATGGTTAGACACTGGAAGCACTTGGTTAACATTAAAGAAATGGTCCACAATGACTTATTAACATTTAAGTGACCACAATCTTTCACTAACTTAAACCAAAGTGCTTTTATTGTCTAAATCTGACCTCCTGCAAATGACTTCAGTGCAAAAATGAAGTCATGTTATAAAAACTATGATTGCACTGTGTATGAGTGTGACTATTTCATCTAGATCATGATGAATTGTTCCTGTTTTGTACTGCAACTCTGCAACATCAGCAGACTTATCAGCTACGGATAAAGGAAGTTCAGTATTATTTTTGTAAAGAGGAAGATGTAGAAATTAAAATTCGTTGGAGACAGGATGAGACGTGTCATCTGGGGGTCAGTTGGGCAAGATGGTTCCTGAACAGGAGAACTGAAAACAGACATGACGTTATCTATAAGTCTGTATTTTGATAGATTAAGAAAAGAACTGTAACTCCCACTTAAGGTGGTTAAGTGGTAAAACAACTAAGTTTGCCAATGAATTACAATTGGGCAGACAATTTAGTAGTATATAAAAGTCATTCCAGGAAGGCATTGTTACTGATGGCCTTGTGACTGTCTAAACAAACCCTTCGTATCCACACAGACGAGTGGGAGGTAACGATATGTGAACACTGGCTGACACAACAAGCAAACAACAATAATGGGTTTAACAGCCACACAAGATACAAAGTTTGATGCCTGTGTTGCAGCGTGCTTTTCTCCAGGCCATGGAAGCAGGCTATTTTCATACATGGATGTATAGGAGGTAATGGGGGAGATGTACTGCTCGCAGCAGCAGCAGCAGCAGCAGCAGCAGCCACTCTGGCTGACTTTGCTGTTACTCACGAATCAGCCGAGCACTCAGCTGAAACCCAGGCAGGGGTAAAAAAAAAAAAAAAAATTACTGTGAATAATTTCTTAATGCTCTCACAGAGGAACAAAGAGGGAAGGTGAAAGAAAGGGGTCAGGGGAAGAGAAGGGGAAGGAAGAAACAAGAGGAAGAGGAAGAGGAGGAAGACAGAGACAGAGAGTGAACAATTGAAATGGATGATAGTGAGATAAAGTGAGCAAATTTCCAAACAAGTGTTATTTTGATAAACTGACCACATATTAGGATCTAAATTGTTATTTTCTCACCTGAAAAAGTATTAAAACTTCAGTCTTAGAGCAAAAAGTCTGGTTTAAAATCTCCGCCATTGCTGCCGGTTATTGTGAAATGCATTCTGGGATATTTGTCTTTCTTCAGTATACTTCAGTGTTAACAGTCTGCTGGTAATGGAATACATAATCGGTCATTTAGTAGGCAGTATGCAGTACATATTGATAGAGTATGTAGTGGGCGGTACGTTAGTGTGTGATTTCGAACACGGCCAATGAGAAAGACGAGAGGAAGCGGAGCGTGATGATACATGGGGGTCGGGAATGGATGAAAGGGGGCGGGTGGGGGAGGGGGGATGGAGGGGATTGCTGTGTCCAGTGTCCGGGGATCTTTCTGCAGTCTACATTATTCATCTCAGCATCACATTCATCCAGGGTGACTTACATCACTTATCATTTACATGCTCTCACCTATGAATTATTAAAATAACGAGTTGTGTGTCTGATGATCCATAAAGTACGGGGGCGAGCCCCCCAGTAGGGAAACGATGACTTAGAGGTCAGTCACAAGAAGCTACGACTAGACTCTGAATAAACATACTCTAGTGGTGCACGGTAGTAAAATGTAAGAGCTTGAGGAAAAAATGTTTCATATTCATTCATTCATGCAGTTTTTCATAAAATGCAAAACCCGTCTCAAGAAGAACATGTAAAGTGATGAAGCATGCGGTAGAAGAAGCAGTAAAATGTCAACAGCACCTGTGTGCAAATTAAGAGGAATATATAAGAATGTAGGAATGGGTGAATAGATAAGGTAATGATTATTTTCATTATTGATTTCTCTGCAGATTATTTTCTGAATTAATCATTAGTTGAGTTTATAAAAAATTTTTCTTCTTTTTTTCCTAAGTTGATGTCTTCAGCAATCCAAAAACCAAAGATATTCAGTGTGCAATGATATAAAACCAAAAAAAGAAGCAATAAATGATCACATATGAGAAACTGAAACTAGAGAACATTTGGCTAAAACAATGAATCAATTATCAAAATTGTTGCAGTTGAATTTTCTGTTGCTCTAATCGATTAATCATACTGATACAACCATGTCTTGCCTTCTACAGCTGCAACTAACAACTGCTTTAATAATTACCAATTAATCTGTTGATTATTTTCCTTATTAACTGTTTAGTCATTTGGTCTATACAATATCAGGAAATGGTGAAAAATATCAATTATTGTTTCCCAAAAACCAATGTGCAACCTCAAATGTTTGGTTTTATCCCGACCAACAGTCCACAACCCAAAGATACTCAGTTTACTGTCATAGAAGACTAAAGATACCAGAAAATATTCACATTTAAAGAGCTTTTCTAAAAAAAAAAAGACTCAAAGTGATAATCAAAATAGTTGGTGATTAATCAGTTAATCAACTAATCTTTGCAGCTCTACTACCTTTGATAGCATAGATACAAAATTTGATCTGTTTCTGTTTAAATATCTTGATATTTCAAGTAACTGTGACACATGATATAATAGATAAATAGTAGCCATTATAAATTAAATCAGCAGTTTATTATAATGTTTGAGCATATTTATATATTTTTGTTCTTTACAGGAGGTTCTCTACTTATTATACATCCATGGCGGACTGCTGTTTTGAAGCCTCGAGTTGGGCGATTTGACCATCGCCATCTTTGACATTTGGAGCCATAAGTGACCATAGCTGTGTCTCAATTCAGGGGCTGCAGCCTACAGGGAACGCAGCCCCTGAGTTGAGACATAGCTCATATTTCTAGCTTGGTTAGCGCCAGTTAGTGAGGTGCATTTACAGTCTATGGTTAACTGTGATAATGCTAATGCTAATTTTCGTTAGCAAAAAACAGGCTTAAAACCATTCAAACACATTGTACCCACCGGGAAAACTAAACAGTTGACTCCTTAGAGGGTCTTTTCAGTACAACCAAGCACTAAACAAGACTTTTTAGGCAACCAAACTTTTGTAATTAACTTTCTTGATCTGAAATTACACTGTGAAATAGCAGCAGTTACGCCAATACTCTGTGAATTTGGGGTTACACCATGGTTACGTTACATAATCAACGCTATTGCCGTGGTAGCGACTTGCCAATCACAAAGAAGCCTAAAGCATACCCTAATTTATCGGCTATTTTACTCTAAACGAGGCCATAAATTTAAAAGATGAACATCATGCTGTATTGAAGAAAACTTGAAACTAGTGATTCAGACTATAAACTCAACAGTAAAGTGTTTACTGAGGTAATAAATCAAGCGAGAAGTAGGGTCATTTTCTCGTAAACGTCCATACAATCAGACTTCTTATTGCAACCAATGGAGTCGCCCCCTGCTGGCCGGTAGAAAGAATGCAGCTTTTGAGTCACTGCCGCTTTTCAGACCGCTTGCTCTAGAGCAAACGAGGAGTGGTTGGGGCATAGACAGTAGATATACCACCTTACTGAATGGGTGTGTTTAATATTTATAGCAGCTTTCACACTGTGTCACCTGTGAGTGTAGCAGTTAGTTTGCATACTAAAAATGTATGACTGTGCTGTCAATGTACACTCAAGGGAAATGGTCTTTTTACAGTTACACCAACTGCATGTAATATCTACTAAGTATTCATGATGCAGAAAAAAATTGATTTTATTGTAAATAATTTGATTCTGTTTGCCAAACATTTTAAATTGTAACACTTGAAGGTTAAGCCCCCGAATTGTGTGGAAATGAACTGAATGTGTTGTGTGAAATATCTTCAGTATTGTAAGATTAAAAAGCCCTAAAACTTCCTTCTCTTGACAAGGACCCACTTCATTATTTATACCGAACATTATTTTTATTTCATGCTCCCTCTCTTACTGTCACAACATGAATGTATTATGGAATATTTTGTTATTCGAGCAGCGCCCCAAATATTTGCACTTTGCTTCTTCACAATTAGAAACAATTAATAACAAAAAATAATAAAAGCAAGTTTAATTTGCAGGGGTACTCCAAAGTCCAAGTTTGGTTCATGCACGTTGGCACAATTATTGTATTATTTCCTGTTAGTAAAAACAAACAAGAACACACATTTGTTATATACTAACTGAAAGAACAGGAAAATGTGAAGGTAGTAGGCTCATATACTGTATGCAATTATCTTGTATGGAACTGGGACACAGCGTATTTCACAGTAGACCTGTTTTCACTGAAGTTGAATTGTCACTGCAGGAAATGCACAGGTGAGACTAATAACATTAGCGAGCGTCTTTACGGGCCGCAGTCGTTGTCAATGTCATCAATTACATCTGCGCTTTTCCTGCTATGACATGTTAAACATCTGATTTAAAGGTTAAATTAATTGGATTTTGCTCAATACAACCAGACTTGTTTTTATAAAGGATCATGTTTACCACACTGTGAAACCACATAAGCAGTGTAGAAACTCTCTTGTATTTGCGTGACGTTGGCTCACGGACATTTACAAGCCCTCTGGTTATTATTTCCCCTGCTGAACAACATTTCCAAGGTTCCGTCAACAAAAGGACCGTCCCTCTAGACTCACAATGAAGAAACTGCTCTCAGGGTCTTGACTGACCCTGAGTGTTTGGTTTTCCCAGTGAAGAAAAAAAAAAAAATTCCTAGGAGGTTGTGTTACTAAGAGGATTACAGATCACTCGTTCTTCCCGATCTTGCCAAATTATTTTTAAAGCTCAGAAAAGTTTCTGAATGCAAAAACTGTCCAAAAAGTTCAAAGTAGAACCATCCCATCTAATTATTCTTCTGAACTAACATGCCCTCAGGCGGTAGCTATCAATGAGACTTTGTTATAACACAAGGGAAAGAAGCACTCTTTCTTATTATATATTGATAGACAGCTTGAGTGATTCTATTTTAAAGTATTGCATTACTTCAATTATTGATTTTCAATATAATTACCCATCAGGAAAGACAATCTTTACCAATGAAGCTTTGAACTTTTGTCACAGGGTAAAGCAATAAAAGGCATTAACTTGCCACGCTGATAATAATTGCTCCAATTTATAGCACATTATTGAGAATAATTTTAGTTAAATGATTTACATTTAAGACCACCATCTCATCTACACTTTAGAGAAATATATATCTCGCCCTACATCAGCTCCCACACTGTGATTCAGTGCAGCGATGAGATATGGTGGAGCTCCGTGGGCATAGCTGCAGCAAAACCTTTCAAGCATAAAAAGATCCAGTGCAGTGTGGTGATCAAAGGCACACACAGGCAGTTCTATATCATAAAAATGCTAATCATTAATTACAGTTAATCACAGTGTACTGAGTCAGTGACTGAGTTTAAATCATCTCTTTTATCTCCACGCTCCCCTTTGAACTACAGATATCCATATTAATGCAGGTGCAGACGCCTGTTGACATGGTTGAATACCAATAGCAGGAGAAACGTTGTTCTCTGATCTAATCTGGAAACTTTTGAAATCGATACGATCAATAATAGTTTAGTTATATAATAAGATGTGCATAGGCAGTGAGGTGAATCCATGAAACCACACGGAGGTGATTTGTCAGTTGCCCCAACCAGCTTTATTCCAGGTTGTTTTGATTCTGCAGAAGGGGGGAAGGGGGGTCAACCTGGACCACTTAAGGAGATTAAAAAGAAACTAAGGTCAGGTGGATACAAGCATGTGAATCAGAGAGACATGATGTAACACTCGTGTGTCAATATGTCGTACTAGCACCTCACCTGGAAAAAGCCTTCATGTCTGAGGAGAAGCTTTCAGTGTGAATGTGTTATTTCTTTCCATACAGGCTCAAAGTGGTCGCAGATTAATGTGATTGCGACAGCGTAGATGAAATTACCGCATCCTTCAGGAGGTGCTCATGAGAAGAGTGTAAAGTAATGCTAAGAGGAGGAACACTCAAGAGTAGCACAAACACATTCCAGACCTGTACCACTCCAGTCCAGTCTGGAGACCTTTTATCTTGTTGTTATCTATAGAGCAGAGCTGTATGCAAGAAATCTGAAACCTTGAATCCAAACACCCAAGTGCTACACTGTATTCTGTCTACTAAATATCAGAATCAACCAAAACACAATTGTGTAATAGACTGAGCTTGTTTAGATGAAGAGTTAAAGAGGTCATATGGAACATGGCCGACACATCTGACCTGACACTTTACATTTCACAGAAAAAACACACTAAACCTCAAATTACGAAACGTCGCGCCGATAACATTTGTTCACCAAATAACGTCGGTTTTGTTAGCATAATCGGATGTTTCCCTCTCGCTGTAAACTGCATGAATACTAACTCTAAAACACACATTTTTCTCCAGGTATGCATATAAAAATAAATCTAAGCCATACCTACATTAAGAAAGGATTAACAGTAAGTTATGTTACAGCTTGTGTTTCTGTTTACATAGTTGCTTCTTATTGAACAGGTGTTTCCTAGCAACCAACTTACACATTAATAAAGTGTTTAGTAGCTAAAAATAATGGTGCAACCTGATTTAATATATCACTAGTTTGAAACTATAGAAGTTATTAAGTACTTAAGAAGGACTTTACACACAAACTTAGTGGAGTCGTTCCATGAAAACTGTCAAGTTGTCAAGTTAAATGTTGGTCTCCAACATTTAAAGGGAAAAACAAAGCAGTATAAAACTGTCAATACTGTTTCCACTGGCTGAAGACACTAATTCAAGTGTGTTTATTAGCATGAAGTAAAATAAAATCAAATAATAAAATTACAATTTTTATATTTTTAACTGTTTCCTGTTAAACTATGGTCAATTTTTCATGTCCATTCTGACCATTTCTCACATTCATGTGAAGTAACACTCCATAAATATTCAATAAATCTCTGACTTTTTTCTTTTTAGGAGCATAAATGCTTCCCTCTTCATGGGACATGTGTTAATCAGATTAGAATGTATTATAATGTAATATAAATACTGCAGGTTTAACATTCTTGAATTCATGAAATGTAATATTCTACGTGTAGTTATGATAAAAATCTTAAAATTGGAACGACCCAGTGATGGATTTACATACAGCCGGTGCAACCCAGGAGTCTGTTTCACCAAATTTGCAACATGCAAGCTACGACTTGCAACATTAGATTGCTAATTTTAACAACAACATACTTACAACCTATGTGTGGGCGTGCCAGAGGACGGTAGGACTCACAAATACATCTGCGATTCGAGAGTGACAATCATTTGTGAATTCAGAGTAAGCAGCTGTTGCTACACTTGTTGAGCTTTCTGTTCTGTTCTTGCACATGTGCCACTTAAAATTCTTATCATACTATCATAGAATAGAATAGAAAAGATTTTATTGTTCAGTCGAGGCAGGAAAACTGTCCTTGGTCTCACCCAGGAAAGTATAAACTCAAACATGTCCATGAGATAAAAACATCACATTAACAGAACAAAGATCATTTGAAGTGTTTCAACATCAGGTTGACGGCGAGTTCAACTCCTTTAAAAACCACATGTGAGTCAGGATGTGGCTGTCGACCTCTGAATCTTCAATCTCAACTCAGTGTGCGTGAAAAAGGAAAGTGAAACAGCACTAATATTACAAATAATACATCTATGTAGGTTTGTGTGTTTCCTACTCCTTTCATGTGTCATACTTTTCTAAAGGATTGTATTAACAGATTGAAGTTATATTACAGTTCGCTCTCGTGTGTTTTTTGTTTAGACTCGAGTCTTGATCACAAACCTGCTCACTTGGACACGTCTCAGACTGGAGTTAAGTGGTTTTGACGACCTCCCTGATTCTCACACACACACACACCATCCCCCCCCCCCTCTCTCTCTCTCTCTTCTCATCATCTTCTCCTTCCTGTGGGTTTTTCTTCTTCCTTCTCACTTTCTCTTTACCTCCTGCACACAAACACACATACACACACACAAAAAAACTGAGAAAATAAAAAAGCTACAGAAACCCCCTGCTAACACCACCCACACACACCCGCAGACAAACATTGTTAGAAAACAATAGAGCTGACTGTCCTTGAAGAGGTGAAATAAAACGAGAAAATTACACAAAGCTGGCGCAAAATGCTCAGTAAGCCCTTGGTAATTAATTAAGAATTGTTGAAATGTTCAGATTTAGTCATGGCTTAATACCCAGCAGTGCAGTGCTAAATTGCAGCGAACTGAAAGCTAATTAGGCCTGTCTCTTAAGCCATGATGTGTTTTATTTATGACTGCATTTCTGGAGCCCTTTCTTCAGTTTATGCGGCACTACCATGGTGACCGGCGACTTTTTACAAGGCTGGTTTTAAACTCTGACTGTCACAGAGCAATCATAAATCTTATTATTGGGTGGAATGAGTATGTTAATAATGTAAAACAAGAACAGTTTATGAATATTCATAAGATCCTATGATAGATCTGCATATGGCTTTTCTGAGTCGTCTTATAGCTCCGCCCTGGGCAGACAGCTCATTCTTAAAAGCGATTCATCATTTGGAGATGTCACCGCGGACCGTCTCATCTGTAAAAGCACTGAAGTGGTTTTCAGTCTTGAGCCAGACAGTTTCGAGCTCTGTGAGACTCTTCCAAGCATCTGACACCTTCATCCCAGTTTTTTTTTTAGACGTTTTTATTTGTTTGTTCTGCTTTATTAAAAAGGGCACTCGCACAAATTTACAAACAGCCAACAATTTCTGCTCTTGCTGCTATAATTGCTGCTCATTTTGCCAGGTAACCAAACATTATCTGGGGGCCACTAGAGATTTTAGAGGTGGATGCAGCTCTCTGGGGAGCATTAAACCTGATTTAAACCAGAGCATCATGAGATAATATGGAATCTAACGAGTGTTAAAGGTTTTCCCCCCTGAATAAAAATGATATCACTGACTAGATGGTTATCATTTTACCCACATCAGCTTGTGTAAGGGCTGGGTTTTTAGTTGTATGATAATCTTGATCCAATTATGGGCATATATAGTCCCTAAAGGCCCGGAGGCAGCCACACAGCGGGCTGTTACCCATATGGAAGGAAGGAAAAAGAACCAGGATTAAGGCACAACGTGTGCTGCTAAAATCATCTGTACCCCGCTCTCCTCTCCCTCGTTGTCTGCTATCAATATTACCGCGAGCGTATGGACTCCTCTTGCCCTGGGTTTCACCTCGGCCCTGCCATCTGAAAGTTGGAGGTTTTTGGGGCCTTAAGCAGCCTGAAAGGAAATCTACATTCATTACTCAGGATGAAAAGATAATGCGATAAAAGACAGTGTTACTTTTTAATAAAGATAAAAATACAACATTATTATTAAGGGATTTTTAGAGCAATTTGCATAACATTTCATTTCGAATCATTTTGTTGGACTATAGAAGGCACAATGTGTTGTTTTTTTTTTCTTGTGTCCCCACCACTTCTGAAATCTAACTCAATAAACTAATCACATTTTCCAATTCCTTTGCATGTAGAATAAAGGCTCAATATTGCAGAATAGATTGTGAGACAAATTTGTTTTTGTGATTAGGGAAAGTAGGGGATGTTCCACACAAAGACAGCTTAAGCCAAAACACATTTAAATGCTAATTTTAGTGTTCGAATTTAAATGCAAAGAAAAGATGCAAATGTACACATATACAGATCCATACCAGTATAATCAACATGCTGTGTACTGTTCTGCTTCCTACCACATCTAGCTCTATTTTTAACCATCTCATTAGTTAAAGACTTTATACTGCACATATTATTTGTTTGACAGAGAAGTCATTAAACAGTAGACTGACCTTAAGAGAGTCTTCCAGCTCTCTCTGGAAGCCCCACAGTGCATTTCAGTGACAGCACAGCGGCTTCAAGGGGACTCTGTCTCCTGTCGTCAGTCCTGCCCTCGGCTTTCTCACTTAGTTCAAAGACCCTGTGGGGTATCCAGGGCTCATAATTAATTGATCTGATTCGTCTTTGGTTCTATTTATAGTTAACCTCTTCCCGTACAGTAACTGCTTCCATCTTCTCCACCTTACACAAAAACACACGACACTCATGATCAAGCACATCATTACCGGGGTGAAATAACTGTGTCAGTGTCTCAGCAGGGCGACGGAGAAATGAATCTATGGTTTGTTGTGTTTTATCTCGTCCCTGATGCTGTCACATCCACGGGAAAAAAAAAAAAAAAAAACAGAGCACCCACAGAGGGAGCCTCACAGTGTGGGGCATGCATATTTCAAATGCTCAATCTGACTAGATGGCGTCGCCACGTGCTCGCTCGGTTGCTAAGGGCTCGATGAGGGCGCAGCCGTTCTGACAAGGCTGCCATCCATATTGAATGATGTTGCTGGTTGTGCAGAAGCTGTGTGACTTTGTTTTTTTTCTCCAAGAAGACAGCAGAGATGCCCACAAACTTTTTTATGAAGTTATGAGTCAAGATGAAAGAAAGACGGCATTTATAATTTTTGTCATAATTTCTCTCATCTCTTCCAAAGTTTCTACAGCAGAGGGACGATACAGGCCAGAGTATCATGATTATTTAATGACAATGGCGACAGGGAGAGAGAGGGAGAAACGTTTATTAGATTCTCGATGCTTTCTGAATCCTTTTACTAAACACACTACACTTGTAACACACACAGTTTGAATTACAACTGTATTACCAGTGATGGAAGAAATATTAAAATACTTTATGTAAAGTACTAATACAACATGTAAATGTACTCCTCTACAAATAAAAGAGAGATTTTTACATTTTCTAGAAGTAAAAGTACAGCAAGATCTTCAGTAAAATGTAAGTAAAACTACTATTATTCCATTAAATGAATGTACTTATACGTGGAATAATACTATCCAAGTAAAAGCTTATTATATGAAATGTTACTTAAGTAGAAGTATGTAAGTATTATCAGCAAAATATACTTAAAAATATCAAAAGTAAAAGTATTCAATATAGAAAAATTACCCTTGTTAATCTTATACTTTTATATATTATAATATTATTGTTGATGCCTTCATGTGTCAGCAGTGTTTTACTGTAATAATTTTAACAGTTTTTTATACCATCAGGTGTAAAACATAAATTGAGTATCAGTCATATTTTATAAGCTCATCAAATGTGTTGATGAGCTTTTGAAGTGTTATGTGTTGTTCCCGTCGTGGTTGGACCAGTTTTAATGATGTCACACACCGTTAGATGGTTTTATGTTGTGGTTGTGACCCTCCAAAGGTCACAAGATATATCTGTGATTATTAACGTGGTAGGAAATGAGATCAGGAAGTCTTTTCTTACGGACTTTTCTCAAATCTTTCGTTCGTTTATACTTTTGAGCCTTGATGATTATTTAAACGAAACAAGAGCTGAGAAGTCTAGAAGAGCCTTAAGTAGATATTTCTTTTGTGTGAGGGGTCACAAGTCAAAAAGGTCGGTTTAATCTTTAACAAGGTCTTGAATTTTAGAGGCTTATCCGATGTTTTTTTTTTTTAAAACAGTAGAAAGTACAATATTTCCCTCTGAAATGTAGTGGAGTAAAGTATAAAGTGTAGCATAAAATGTTGTAGTAGTGCAAGTACCTCAAAATTATACTTAAGCACAGTTCTTGAATAAATGTACTTAGTTACATTCCACCACTGTATATGACAACTGACCTCATGTAAGTTCATTTAATTGAACAGTTGAATGTATCTGGCAGGTGATAAAGGTGAGAGAGGCATCACAATCAGTCATTGAGGTACAAATTACACAATAACATGCACGGTTCGCTCTCCACACTTGGAAGAAGAAAGATTATGAAAGAGTCTCTGTATTATTACCGGATGAATTAACACGTCAGCGTCTCTGTGTATATTTAATCGTGATTTGATTTATAGAGTGTAAACTACACGGTTCTGCATCACCAACACCAGAGGCCACAAATTAAAGTGGATGATGAGAATGTATAGCAGTATACAATGTACATAAATAAATGAGATATAGACATCACATGGGAGAGTAACAGTGTGATAAGCAGCAAAACACTTCTTCTTCTCTGTTGCTACATTACATTTTTACACCGATTGCAGATATAAATATATTTGCAATCATTTCCTACAAACGTACTTCAGCTCCAACACTAATCCTGCACATTGGTATGTTTCCCTGCATGAAGTAAACTGCAGATATGTCTGAGCAAATATTAGCAATAAGTCTTCTTTTCCTTGGCAACGTGATTTTATGACTAAACAGAACACATTGCTCATGTGCTGAAGCATGTTTTCATAATTTTGTTTGATCCTTCAAATAATGACCTTTTATGGGTCATGTGTTTACTGTCTGATGAATTTAGATCTACTTTCCATCTCTATAGATCTGGATGTGTATGAATAGTGAGTGAATGCGCAGGGAAAAAAAAAAAAAAGAGAGAAAACCTCCGGACAGAAAGACAAGAGAAAAAGACCAATAATCTCTCCCTTGAGGCATTCCTATTTATAGGAGTTGAATGTCGCTTCAGATTAAGGTCAACGACGGCCATTTGCTGCCCTCTGCTGGCGTGATGGTTGGCCTTTTTTTTCCAGCAGTAGTTTTGGTAATATTATTATAGAAAACTACAGTATTTCAGTAAGTTTTATCAATAATAATATGAAGACTGAACTGTAAGTCTTTAGGATGCAAATATTGACAATATATGCCTCAAATTTTAACCACATGGTGCAGAATATATGCAAATAATTGGACCTTGAATCCAACATTCACATTTAGCCTCAGGCATTTTCCTCAATATGACATGAAAATAATTTGAAAATGCAGGGCTGTGCATAAGCATCTTGAAGGCAAAGAAATCAGGCTTAAAATATATTAAATAACAAAATCCAATTAAATAAAGTTAAATTTATTCTAGTTGCCTTTAGAAAGCTGTAAGACTTCCTAATATCAGAAAAGTAAGACAGAGCTCAGTCACTACAGCGACGTCTCTCTCTCTCTCTCTCTCTCTCTCGGCTCTTCTTTCATTATTCTAATCAGATTGAGACGCTCTGGTGCTGATGAGACAAATATTTGCCATTCATTCAAAGTGGAAATCCCAGAGTCAATTTATTTCTCACTGTGTCTCCCGCATTAAGAGAACTTTGTGATGCTGTAGAAGATATTATCAAAGTGCATCGGCTGCATTTGATGTGTCAGCATGACCTGATTTCAAAAATGTTAAAACCTCGAGGGTTGTCATTCATTATAGACTAAAATAAATAGTAAAATCCTATAATTTATGAACTGTAATTAATAATGAACTTTATTTATTTATGTTTAGAATGATTCTCATCTCCCAGGACCAAGAAACTCATTAAAAACTTGATGCAAATTTACATCCTAAATGATTTTATGTTAATCTGGCGACTGTTACCTGAAAAGACCTTTAATTGCTGCTTGTCCAATAGCAACAATATACAGTAGATACTTTAATATGGAGATGAAGAGGTACTACAAGGCACTGATCTAAGTACCAGAGGAGATATTTTTATGTTAAGTGAGAAATGTAAGGTCTTAATGCAGTTTAAAGAGAAAGAACATAAACTGTATATTCATTCTGGTTATGATTTTGTCGTTATCACATCTGGAGACACTACACTCAATCATTTTAAAACACTTGCTTGCAACATCATCAGTGTTTGTTATTTGCTATTCAAGCGATTAAAATCACAAACACTTTTTTTTTCCACTACAGTACGTGATGTTGAAGTACTGGAATGTCAGGACTACACGAAAATTACATTAAAAACTCCCCCTCCCCCCAAAATTACAGGGTATGTTGTTGTATTTATTCCCATCTTCCATCAAATCCCTTCCAAGCGCCTGCATATCGATCAGTTACCAGCCTGGTCTCATAACTGTTTGAGGCATTTGACCAGAAATATTTTTTTAAAAAGGGAAAAGACACCTTCAAAAACCCTCATGCCTATAAATAAAACTGTGAAAGTGATGTTACACCTTTGTGCTTCATCATCAACATCATCATACCAAAATAAAAAGGACTACCCTCTACAAACATCGGGGGTTTTTTTGTATCAGGGTGCCAAATCTTTGTGTATTACAGCTATTAATCCGACATGTGATACCCCTTTTATTCACTCTAATACCTCATCATCACTCTGACTCAATCAATGTTTAACAAGCCTCCAGTGTTGTGTAACAGAGCGAGCGCATACAGGACCTGTATCGGCTTGCGGCGTTGAAATAAAGACCACAGATTAAATTTTTGATTTGGTACCAGGTGAAGTTTACAGAGTGAGGAGGGTTTGGGCTGCAGTGTTTAAGACGATTATGTCATTTTTATTAGTCTGTTGTACTGCAGCGACGGCAATCAGCAGGTTCTGTGCGTACCTGTATGTGTGTATGAAGCAATACTCCAAAGCATTTTTCAAACGTACTGCTACTGGCAAAGAAAATGTTGTGAAATAAGCACAAAGTAAAGGCTGCAGACTGTGGTGTAACCTCTTTAAAGCAAGATAAATCAATTTACTGGAGGAGAAAACAATGTTTCTGTGTCCTAAAAGAAGCCTGGAGGTTTAGATGAACATTAATCTGTCTGATCTTTAAATCTATGTTTAGATTTAAGGCTCAATCTTCTTGAAAGTCTTCTTGAAACACGAAGACAAGAGTTGATTAAAGCCAGAAAAAAGGCAGAAGGCTCCTACAGTCGTTTATCACATTCATCCAGCCTCCGTGATTCAGCTACAATACCAAAAGGTGAAGGTGTAAACAACAACAAGAATTTTGAGATGATACTTGAAAAATACTGTATTTTGGGTCAAGCACTCTTACAGAAGATCACATTGATATTTCCTTCAAAAAAAAGCAGGTACACTGATCATCAAACAGACGCTGTGAGCACACTGTTTCACATTTTACCAACATTCAGTTCAACCTTTCCGTCCAGCTGTCCTTAACAGCTGGAAAAACAACAAAACATGTAAAAACCATGGTCAGTTTGTGCTATGAAATCTTATAGCTCGTCCTTGAATAAAGCCCTTTATGGTGATAATGAAGACAATATTTCAATGAAAGGAAATCTGCAGCAGTTATTTACAAATCTTTAATTGTTTTTTCTCCTTTGGTCCATGCTTATCATTGGTTGTATTGATGCATCAATTATAAATGATGCCAATTCAATACCTCAATCTAAAAGAAACTGTTAATTGAATTGTTTTTTTGGGGGGTTCAGCTATGATTAATATGGAACAGCATGAATTATAATTGATTAAATTTAATCAGAACTAGTCTGCGGTCCACCAGGATTGGAAAGCTGCTACCGTCACTACTACTATTACTGCTGCTGCCACTGTCAGTACTATTAATATTAATGCTACTAAGGCTACTGCTGCCACTGTCACAGCTACAACTATCACTACTGCTGCCAGTGAAATGTGCAGCCAACACTGTTCAGGTTAACATCAGTAAACATATTTCTAAAAAAAAAAAAAATATGGAGAATTGTTTCATTCTTATAAATTCAGATGTCTAGTTTGACTAAACTGTGTCGTGGAATCATAACTTTTTGTCTTTTATTTGAGAATTATTAAGTATTTTTCACCTTGTAGGAGAATAAGCACAGTCTGACTGGTTGGCATATTGTTAATGAACTGAACTGCTCGTTTCCAAAGTCCAATTAAAACACTCTTCTGATCAAACGTCCAACTCGAAGGATCAAATTGAAATAAATCACTGTTAAACGGATTTCTCGCGCTCTACAATTTAGTCTCACTGATTAAGTCATTAACGAACTCATTCAAGATGAGAACTGCCAAGGTGAAACGGTTCACGGACACTTCCAGGTTTCCACCGCCGGGCGCGATGAAACAAGAGACCCCACGCACACACATGCATTAAACTAACAATATGTAAAACTTTAAAACATAAATATGCACTAACAGTCTTAAATGAACAGTGACGTATTACCTTTTAGACATTCTTACTCTAATGCAAAGCAGCTTTGTAACATAATTCAGAATCCCTTTAACACATAAAGACAGAACAATTTCCTTGGATCTTAATAAAAAAAAAAAAAGTTTGACAGGCTGAAGAGGAAGCAGCTGATGCTCTTGAAAGATTTGGATGTGGATCACCTGTGGCTAAAACTTAACTCAACAGATGTCCCTTTCAGTTGTTTACTTCAATGAATCTTAAAGCTAATCAATATTTCCCCTCAGCTCACTGTTTTGTGTTTTCAGGTTCACAATTTCCACTCTGATCAGTCTTGTTTCCAGCAGGTAGCTGTTTTCAGAGAGACAGACTCGTTGTACGCTACCTGTCCAGCACTAAACAGTGAACAGACAAAGCTAGCTACAAGCTGGTGAAGAGAGTCGAACATGTAGCAGCTAGAGAGCCACGTATTTCTCCTCGGGAGCTGGTGGTGGAGACCAAAATTAAGAATAAAAAGTTGCCACAAACACAACTTTATAAGGTGATAATATGAGAGGCGTTTCTAATATTCGACCCCCTTCATATGTGTAAATATGGGTGAACACTTTAGAGTATTTCAGGGTTTGCTGCAGAGCTCCTGTATTGGATTGCAGTCGTTAGATTGCGGAGGCGTACCTGATAAACTGGTAACTCAGTGTATAATTTGCCTCTAGGTTCCAAACTGAGATGCAGACATAACAAGCTCCGATGCTACATCTCTTCGTTGCTCGGTTCAGCCCAATTTGCACGAATTTATTCATTTCACCTCTAAGGTAAGTTCCCTGCCTGCCCTTAGGGTGACATTATTATTCAATTTAACTTCTATTCGTATTTTACTGTATTTATTTCACTTCTGACTTTTAGCCTGTGCAATGGGGCCTGAGCACTTTAACCGAGTAGCTGCAAGCATGTGTCCACATATGTTTTGTAACTATGACTAAAAGGTGAGGACAGAAATATTTATCTCTTGACTCATATTGCAGGACTAGTGCGCTCTTGTGCATACTTTCTGCACACAGGCCAGACAGTTTTGCAGACAGAGGGTTTGCTGTGACACAAACCAGAACAAGAGCCGTCCAAATATGGAAATGGTCAGATAAAAATAAGAGTAGCTTAACTTCCCAATCTTGGCCCTGAGCGAAGCAGCCAGGGCTAAATATAAAACCTTGTGGTTTCTCGTGTCTTGCCTCTGCAGCGGTTCACAGGTCCCTTACCATTTCATTAAAGTATTGTTACGCTCCTCTAAACCCAAAACCCTCAAGAAAGAGGAAGCTTCACATGGGAGTGAAGCTGAATAAATACAGCAGTATATCATTACATACAAAATAACTTTGATTACCACCTAAGTGTGCCAATGGGTGTAAAATGACACACGATATTTGTGCAATTACATCGTTCTCTCCCCCCTGACACCTTTCACTCCAGAAAATTCTCATTTCTACAGAAACTGAACTTATTACGACACTCCTGTTTACAAATGCTTACAAACGCTCAGGAGATAGGCCCACGAATAATCACAACAGTACACTTTCCCTTTGTATAGTGTATTGTGTCTCTTGCCTGGGGTTTGGTACCATGGCAGTATCCCCAGAAGGCTTCATTTAGAGTGTTGCTCAGCAGAGTTAGGAGCCAAAGATCGGATCCTCGTGGCTCTGCAGCCAAATCAGAGGCCTGATACTCTGTGTGCTTTCAGCAGTCCATGGGGACTAAGAGAAGGAGGTGTCCTCTTCCACCTTGTCAGTACTTATTAATCCCAAAGATCCTCACGCCGTGCAGCTGGGGCAGCTTGGGGATGAGTACAGTGAGCAAGGAAACAGTGTTGACCACAAAATGGGCCCGATCGTATTTGGTGTAAAAGCTGGTTAGAATATACCTGCAGAGAGAGAGAGAGAGAGAGAGAGAAGAAAGATTAATGACTAAAGGAGCAGAAATTAGTAACAAATTAACTCCAAATCAACATATTAATCTTTTCCATTTCTCTGAAGTCTTTGACAGAGTGTCACAGTTAACAAGATTAAGGAGCACAACGAGGTATTCAGTGAAGACATGAAGTCAAATTAAAGCTGACAAAGCCTCCCTTTAAGTAAGCAAAAGCCTTTCACTTATTTTTCTTCTGAAATCACAGCAAGATGTTTCCTAACTCACAACCGGAGTGCCAACACTTGAGTCTGCGATACTGTTTCGACATGCCGAATAACAGGATTGCAACATCGCTGATTATTGATGTAACTAAAAATGTGCGCGTTAGTCTACACATCCACATGTACCTATTTACTGAGGCAAATGTTCAGAAAGTGGCATGTCAGCACCGGATGCGGAGATGCGGTGTTTCTGGTGAGACACCAGAGTCAATAAGGGAAGAAGAAACTAACCACGATGATTCAATGTAGACAGCTGCGCACATCAATAAAGAATTTTGTGAGCTTAGAATGAGGTATTGCACATTCTGTTCTCTGCTGAACAAGTGAGGACATGTTAAAAAAAAAGGCTCTTCAAGGACTTTCATCTGGATCCAACACATTGACCATCCTGCTGGCGCTGGTTGCGAAACAAAATGACTAAGAGTCCTTTGAAAGTTAGTGTGAAAACCTTGTATATGGCTGGAACATGTATGAAACACTAGAGGGCTTTTATGAACGACGGATACAGGAAGTGGCAACACAGTCGACTGATGGAGTTCCACTATCAGTCAGCGACAGGCTTTCGTGTTTACAGAGCCGGTAGCTGCGGTCCAGCCCAAAAAAAACGGTACACCTGCAAAAACTGCCATCACTACAATGTTCAGGCTGAGCTGGCAAATCAACCCCAGGGAGCCGGAGCGCTTCCTGTAAACAGAACTTCGGCTGGTTAATAAGGACGGAAAAGGGCATGAAAGCAGCGAGGGGTGCTGCTGCGAGTACTAAGCCCCTTAACAATTTGTGAGCTCGGCTAATAAGGGAGCAGCGGGGATGCTAATCAATCGAGAGGCTTTGTGATTGCACGCTCACAAATAGAGCTACAGGACGGGTATATTTTTGGCAGATGCAACACAACAAGTCATCGCAGTCATCTTTGCACCAGCCTATGTAGCGCACTGATTATGGAGCCTGGATGGCGCTGGGGGAAAAAGCTCTCAGCCACCTCCACAGAGACCCATGTGCAATCCCCAGCACCAGTGTCGTATGCTCATTAAACACAATTGGTGCTGGTGGGTGGGAAGCCAGTGAGGGATCATGTCTTTGTCGGAGCACTAGGGACTGGTTGTTCTGTCAACACTGTGTCCAATTTACACCATCCTCAGGCCTAATGTACTTGTTTAAAGGATACTTTCACAATTTTACAAGTCTTTCTTAAAACAATGGGTGCACATTGGAGCATTGAGACAGGTTTTGTTCACTGTGATGGAAGACAAAATCCCTCGTTTAGAGAGAAAATGTATTTGAAGGTTTATCTGAAGCTAATATGAGTCTTCAGCTGTCTGAGTTAGTCAAATAAAGTGGATCTCCCACAGTTAGTCCTTTTTAGTAATAAAAAAAAAAAAAATTCCCTCTTTGTGTCTCGACGGACAGTGTTTTCCTGTTCAGCTGCAGTTGAAGGATCATAACAAGAGGAGGAAATTTGCCACCAGAAGGACACAACTTTGAAAGAAATCAACTTGATTTGACTAATTTGAATGGCTGAAGCCTCATATTAGCTTCAAATAAACTTTTAATTACATTTTTTGTGGGCTGTGGATTTTGTCGCCCATCATTTACATTGAAACTGAATGATGAAGGGATCTTCTAATGGTCAGTATGAACAGGAGGAATGATTACAGCAAGAAAAACATGTCACCTGACTGTTTTAAGACAACCCTGAAAAATTGTGAGCCTGTCCTTGAAGGTGCCATTCCACTATCAAGACTCCAAAAGGTACACTCCTGATCTATGTGTTTCTGAGACTGTATATGAGATTAAATCCATCCTTAATGATCAGCTATTTCCTCCACCTGTTACATAACTGAGGGCAGAGTACTAGATGTGGAGAGCCACTTACAGGACAATGGGTGTAATGGTTAGGAACTTGCGCGAAGCAGTAAACTGCACACCGTAGTCCATCTGCTCCCAGTGTGTCAGCAAGCGAGCTTTGCCCTGATCCGGAGTCTCAAAGGGCGTTCCTTTGACCGTGTGAAGTAGGAGGTACATGCACTGCAACACACACACACACACACACACAAGAGACACACAGTTAGAGACAGAGAGCAGGACTGTTATGACACCATCACAGTACACCATAGTGACTGGAGACTGATGTGTTAATATTACAGTTTGCCCAGGAAGTAGGTGTTTTGACTCATAGACCACAAAACCCAGCAGGAAGCCCACAAACATCATGCAGGCATATCCTCGGGGTCATGTTAGGACAGCTCTTTTAAACCATATGACAAAATGTAGTGGAAGACCAAAGCCTTCAGTATCAAATACACTTCTGTCACAAGATCAAATTGTGGTTAATATTGTACTCTTTTCTGAAACCGAGGGCCAGACAGAGAGTCTTGTGTAATCAAAGTTTATGATGCAAGTCTGTGGAATACCTCAACACTGAAAATTAAAAGGCTGGTTGAAATATTACTGGCACCAATTAATTAACAAAGAACTTGACTAGAAGCAGTGCAGCGAAGCAGCAAGTACAATTTTCCCCCTGAAATAAAAAAGACTCTGCTTGATTTGAAGCATCTCTGCTTTCATTCACCACAGCCCGAACCCTTCTATTAGGCCAGCACTGCACTGTATTTGTCTTTCACTGAGCTGACTGTTTCAATAAATGTTAAAAGGAAAATGTGGTAGAGCTGGTGCCTTTGTACATTCTTCTCCACTGACCAGATTGTGGATGAGGTTGGTGAGGGTCCAGACCACGGGTACACTGGCGAAGGGAATGCTGAGCAGGATGACGTGTAGGAGGCCGATGCCCAGGATGTAAGACAGCCACATTCCCCTGCTGTTCATCACTCGGGTGTTGGGGTTCACCTCGCTGTGCGCCGTGCCCACGTTCATGATGGCGGTAGTGCCGCTTGAGAGCACTGTACCTACTTTATGACATAAAGAAAACTGAATGTTGTGATTCAGCTTATTCAGTCTGCATCTGCAAGAGGTTATCTGGTAAGTCATAATCTAGAAGGCTTTTATGACTTATGTTAATTACCTGAACAGTGCATGATCAGTATACGTTTTACAATTTTAATTACATGACTTGCTTGCTCCTAACTAAAATAATAACCTATGCAGAGATGGGAGGCAGTTCTAGAGCTGCAACGATTAATCAGTTAGTAGAATTACAGAAAAATGCTAAATTTCTCTGGTTGAAGCTTCTTAAATGTGAATATTTTCTGTTTTGTTTAGTCTTCTGTGATACTAAACTGAATATATTTGGGTTGTGGACTGTTGTTTGGAACAAAACAAGACATTTCAGGTTGCATCTTGGGCTTTGAGAAACATTCTGAAGACCGAACGTCTAATAGATTCATTGAGAAAAAAAATAATGGACAGATGAATCCATTATGGAAGCCCTAAGTAATTCAGTACTATCATTTAACAACTTTCAGTGGCACCATATTATTTATTATTTATTGTTTATTAGCTATTGTGAGCTAATGCATGACAACAGCTACTCTTCCTGGGGTCAACATAAATGTACCTGCAATATGATAGTAAGAATGGCAAAATTAACTTTGATCATGATTGCTGTATATGATGACATTA
Source organism: Thunnus thynnus (assembly GCF_963924715.1). Taxonomy (NCBI): domain Eukaryota; kingdom Metazoa; phylum Chordata; class Actinopteri; order Scombriformes; family Scombridae; genus Thunnus; species Thunnus thynnus. The sequence goes on along the minus strand of NC_089536.1, from coordinate 6,129,972 downwards.
TGTTCCAATTATATATACAGTTAAAGTTACAGACGGGTGACAAATTAAAGGGAAAACAATATAAAGTGTCTTAGTAAGGTTGGTGGGCCACCAGAACAGCTTCAATGCTCCTTGACATTGATTCTACAAGTCTTTGAACTCTTCAGGAGGGATGAACATCATTCCTCTAAAAGATATCCCCTCATGTGGTGTTTTGATGACGATGGTGGAGAGCACTGACTAACACGTCAGTCCAAAGTCTCCCATAGGTGTTCAACTGGAATGAGATCTGGTGACTGTGAAGGCCGTAGTATATGATTCACATCATTTTCATACTCATCAAACCATTCAGTGACTCCTCGTATCCTGTGAATAGAGGCATTGTCATCCTGGAAGAGACCACTCTCATCAGGATAGAAATGTTTCATCATAGGATAAAGGTGATCACTCAGAACAACTTTGTATTGATTTGCAGTGACTCTTCCCTCTAAGGGGACAAGTGGACCCCCGAAGCATAACAGAGCCACCAGATCCCCTCACTGTAGGGGTCAAGCATTAGACCTGTACCGTTTTTCCCTAATTCTCCTTAATTTGTCACCCGTCTGTATCTATCAGTTCAACCAATTGATTGAATGACTGAATGATGATTTGATTGATTTACACATACATTATGAAGTGTTTTGTGTGACATAATTGATAACAGTGGATGCCAGTTGACAGCACTGAACAATCAATTGAATTATTTCCAATATTTTATATTTGGCAAATATTTTTTTCCATATCATGCTGTATATCCTATTCCAATGATTATAATGATATTGATTTTAACCTTGTGTCCCAGTTTTAATCCTACAGTATCTACTGTAGTGACACAATTGATGATTTTAACGGGCACCTGCCAGCCAATCAGACACCAGTATTTTCTGTGGCCAATGATATAACTGGAACTAACACGCCTACATTAAGACACAAGTCAAAAAGTCTACGTTTTTAAAAGTGAAAAAAAAAACTGATTGACAACAGTAAACAACGTAGCAACGGGTTGGTTAATCCAGCATGCTGTTTCATAACTTGTCAGAGCTCCAAATATATAACTGATTACAGAATTATCTGTAACGTAGCTACAACCTTATATCTACAAGTGTGCTAACGTAGCACTACTGGAGCAGCAAGTACACTAATATTAGGGTTAATTATAACTGAGTAAATAAATCATTACACTCACTGCAGAGAAAAATGGCTTCAACTCCAACCTGTCTTGGCACTAGTCCGTTATCACAGTTTTTGTCTCATCGATGCCTTCAGTTGTGTAACTGATACTATCACCGGGAGACTGGCGGGGCTCCGGTGTTTGGATCAGTCAACCGGTACCATCTTTCGGTGCCGAAACGTGCTGCTAAAAGCGCAACGGTCGGTCCGCTCGCATACAATCAACCCAGACACAAGCACTTTTCCTTCGTCTTCTAGCCAACAGCTGCTGACAACACAGCACAGTTCATGATGTAACGTCATCGCTATTCGTTTTCACGGTGCCGTTTTTTTTTTTTTTTTTTAAAGGGTGAGTTCTTTTACTCTTCGCATTTCGCTGTGATTGGTCGCTGCAAGTCACGTGACCAAAAGTAACCAATCAGCGCGCAATGCGTTGGGGAAACGTGCACTACGCCCCCTTTACGTCACAGCGGAGGAAGGTTCAGAGGAAACGGACTTGATTGTCACTGGGGACAGATTTGATAACGGAAATATAAAAACATTTCGTTAAATCGTTAAATATAATTTTGACGTTAAATAGCCTATTAAAAAATGGTTTAAAAATATTTTTTTCTGAACATGATTGTAGTCATTTTCTTTTTAATGTTTTTTTTTCTTTTAATTTTTTTTTACAAAAAAAAAAAGAAAAATATAATATGCAATTTAAGTAACTGGATATTTAACTTGTTAATTCTTACACAAAAGTATAAAAATTGAAGAATAAAACCGAAAAACCAAAAGCTGCTCTTATATATATTTATAAAAGTAAATTAATAATTTTAAATTAATTCAATAATTAATTAAATTAATATTTAAAAAAGGATGGGAGACACTTGAGATAATGAAAGCTGTAAGAGTATATAGCTTTTGAGAAAAAAAATGAAAAAGCTTTTACATTTGGTGCAACTTCCCACATTAGTATAGGTTCATTTATATTTTTTTTTATTTATTATTTTCTGTTCTATTACAATTTTATTTATATAGCGCCAAATCACAACAAAAGTCATCTCAGGGCACTTTTCACATAGAGCAGGTCTAGACCGTACTCTTTAATTTAGACCCAACAATTCCCCCATGAGCAAGCACTTGGCGACAGCAGCAAGGAAAAACTCCTCTTTAACGGGAAGAAACCTCAAGCAGAATCCAGCTCTTGGTGGGCGGCCATCTGCTTTGACTGGTTGGGTTGAGAGAGCAAAAACATATAGTATTGGAAGAATGCAAAAATTATAACTTATAATTGAACTTGTGCTCTGTTTTTGGATAAATGTTACAATCAGCATGCAAACATGCTCACAGTGTTAACATGCTGATGTTTAGCAGGTATAATGTTTACTAGGTTCACCATCTTAGTTTGGGCTGTTTGCATGCTAACTTTTGCTAATTAGCTCTAAACATAAAGTAGAGCTAATGGGAATGTTATCTGTTTTGCAGATAATTAAACATTTGACCTGATGATGGCGCTAGATGAAAGGTCAAGGGATCACCAAAGCTTTTACAATTCATTGTGAGGGGGACATGGATATCTGCACCAAATTTCACAGCAATCCATCTGATACCGGTCCAGACATTTCACAGAAAACCTAAAATGTCAACTTAGAGGTAAAATCACAGTCACCAAAGTCACCAAAGTCAGTCTTAATCCTCCGGGGACCACAAGTGTTTGTATAAATTTCACAGCAATCCATCCAATAATTGTTGAGATATTTCAGTCTGGACTGAAGTGGTGCCTCAACTATTCGACAGAATGAAAAACGACATTGGCCACATGCTTAGCTAAAAATAAAGTAGCTCTTACAGATATCTACATAACAGGGACAGACATTTGACATAAGGTTACAATTTAAATTCAGTGTATTTAGTGGTAGTCAGTAGGCTTTTTCAATTAAACAGGTTTTCCAGCCACTGTCTTTGACGCCTTTCTGGTTAGCACTTGATACTTCTGTACAAAAGGAGGCCCTTGACTTCTTATGTAGCCAAGGTGAGAGGAGACCTTGCTAGAGGCAAACAAAAAATGACTGACAGAGCTGATACTCTGGTCCCAAAATCAAAGATCAACAGTGTCATGTTCTAGATCCAAAGATAAGCCCTAATACTAATTTAGGCCCACAGTAGCCCTAGGCTAAAGGGGTCAACTGTGTCCTACTTGCATGCAATGTTACATGACACCCACTGTTTCTAAGGGTACCCCTGTGATGAATGGCATCAAACAGGTTTGGTTGGCTGACAAGTGGACTCTCTCATATGCTCATAGCCTTGGGTGCTATACTGGTGTTAGCTATGTAAACCTAGATCTGCGTTCAAATGTGAATGGATGACAGTGCTGTGAGATCATCGCTGGCACTGGAACAATGGGCCAAATACATGACATTGAATAAAACACACCTCAGGAGGGGGCGCAAATGATGACGCCAACAGATGCAATGTCAGATCAAAAAGTCGTCACCTGGGTATATTTGACATTGAGAGACAAGGTGTCGGTTTTACAGGGAGACAGTTGACGTTTTTTCTCCAATCATTTCAGTAACATGAATACAATTTAAGAGGCTAAATGATGGTTTTGAGACCTTTGTAGGATGCTATACCTACTGTAACATAAAGCCATGCTTTTAAACTTGTAGGTTGCTATAAATAAGCTATAAATATTGCAAGTTTAAACAGTGTACATTATAATTCATAATCAATAAGCTGTTCATTAAATTATATCACTTCCTCCTGCTGTGCAGCACCCATCTTAAAAAGAAAAAAAGAAAAAGCCGGAGTGGATATCTGATATTTGCTGTACGACAACTTTGGCTACCACTGACGATGATAAAATCAAAGCTTCAAAGTCTTGCGGTCGTATCCATTTCTTCACACCCGCGTATTTAATAGATGTTTAGATATGTTCCTCTGTAGACTACATCTCTCCACACTTTGGCTAATGCCCACAAGTCATCTGGCTACAGCTTTCAGACGTAATGTGATTCCGTTAATAGGACTCACACCAGTGATAAAAGCTTTTAATGAAGAGATGCATTTCATTTTCTGGCATCGGTGGCTGTCTTCAGCTACGAAACTAGTGTAAATTCTTTGTATGTCATTAGCAAAGAATGTGTTTACTATGACACACATGACAATTCATGAACCTGTATCTTATTATAAACTACGATTTTACAAAAATATCATTGTACCAAACATGCATGTATTTAAATTTTAACAAAACCAGGGCCAAGATTTGAGCCCAGATCTTTTGCACTCTCGCCTAAATTAGCATCATTGAATAGTTTCAAAAACCTTTTTACTTTAAGATTATTATAATTTTTTTTTTCTTGTTGTAGCTTCACTTTCACATTCTCTGATGCTGTTTCCTTTCTGTTGAGAACTCCTCAAAAGAGCCAGCATAGCTTACAGTATACTCTTATAGTCTTTATATTATTTCTGCATTTAAAGGTTGTTAGAGAGAAGACATACCCTTAACTAACTCTTGAGCTAATGCAGCTTGCATTAGTCACAAATACTTATTTGAAACCAAGTAGCACAGGATCCAATGATGAAATGTTCCTGGCGAAGGGATTTGGTGTTAACATCCTTTGGTGTACCAGAGATTGCAGTGATGCAATTCTGCTAATTTGTAAGTGTATTCATTTCATCATATCCCTTAGCCAAACCCAACAAGAGAAAAGCTGTCTGCTTTTCAAATCAAAATTAGAATGTAGAGCCAATGACATTTACTACTTTTATATATATATATATATATATATATAAGAGTAGAGGCTAAACAGTCTGCTCCTGCTGTTAGAGCAAGACGTGGTTTCTCAAATACAAATATTTTCTTGCATTTACCTTTTTCACGTAATTCTAAATCAAACATTTTTATCCATTTTTATCCACTATTTCTCACACAAAATGAGCAATCCTGAAGACATTTCTATGGACTCAGGTAAATTATGATGGGCATTTGTCACAATTCTTGACATTTCACTGACTAATTGATCAAAAAATATTTAAAAAAAAATACATTGTAAGTTGCTGCTGTAGTTGTCACATTACAGGGTCATGGCTTCATGCTTACAAGACATTTCACACACAGTATGTACTTGACAATCAAGAGCTTCTTATTGTGATAAGTAACCAGCAGATGTCACCATCAACACACTTTGGGCTGGTTGTTGCCATCCTGGAGTTTGTACTGTGATGTAACTTTTAATACAAGCACAGTGGTGCAGTCAACATTAAAAGTGTAATTATTATGCCCAGCTTGTTCTTTGCGTGTTTCTACTTGTTACCAGCAAAGAAATACACAGACGACTACAGTCCTGTATGTCTTCTCCATGAGCAGATCACAACTGTGAGGTGTCAGGTCAGTGTTTATGGTGTGACTGTATCTTTTCATATAATGCCTCTGAAAACTCCTTTTCATCATATATAATGATAATTCAGTACTCACCTAAATAAAAATATGTATGATTAATGCTTTTGCATGCTTAATGAATGCTCAGTTACTATTATAACAGAAGCTAAAATTAATACAGTATTACAACCCTGCAATAAATTCTAGAGATGTTGATTTGACTGAATTTTGGAGGCTGTCGTATGCCGTGTTGCATGATGTTGCATTATACTTTCTAATATTTTATCCACCCCATTTATATCAATGAAGGTAACAATCTGTAAATTGAAATAAATAAGACATGGCAATATTTGACTACAATCCACTTAATGCTCAAATTATACATCAAACTATAATCTGTATTTAGTATTATTTCACCAAGGAAATACACTGCCAATTTATTTAAAGCAGCATTTCTTACTTCCAGAACTTTCCGCACTTCCCTCCAACTGTTAGGCAACATGAATTTGCTCGGTGAACCCCATGAGTTCTGAATCTGTATGGTGTACAGATGAACTAACATGTAGTCTAGCCAAGTGGCCAACAAACAAAGCCAATAAAAATGACAGCTTGACTAATTACAAAGTGGGGAGACATTCTCCTGTATTTTGCAAATGAGTGTATTGCCTCTAATTACCAGCTGTAACAAAGGTGTCCAATGGAGAATGTTACCTGTAAATACAGAAAAATACTGGGTTATTAATATGAATGTGTTGTAGAGGTCAATGGCGTGGGGCTTGCATGGCCTGTAGATGAGCTGGATGTGACAGGAATGACACTGCTGGAGCAGTTTTCTCCAATAGGGGAGGTGGACTTGTGACCCAGGCAGGCTTGGATGATAGCCTCGCTGGAAAAGGCTGACGCAGGGAGTCCATTATTGCCCCTGGAGGAAGCTGAGGATTAGAACACCAAAGAATTTCAATAAAAGAAGTGTCTGTTTGGGGGTCGGGAGGGGCAGAAGGATGGTGGTGGTGGTGGTGGTGGTGGTGGGGTGGGGTGGGGGGGGGGTTCCCCTCATTGTCCCAACAGTGATTGGGAGCAAGAGGAGGGGAGTGGGACGGCATTGTGTTTGCAGCTCCTCTGAAGAAGGTGGTTATTAGGGGGGATGGCTAAGGAGGGGTGAGGGATGGGGAGGCTGTTGACTCTTCATCTTGTGTGAACAAAGTCTCTGGCACATAGCCCTCTTCTGTCCCTCTGTCCTGGACCCCCTTGTTTACGAGTGCCATGAATTCTGTCCCTCTCGACGGGGACCCCCACCAACACCAACCTGCACTGCCGCACTTTGTGGGGCTTAAGTGCCCTTTAATTAGGCCGCCTCAGTGTCCGGCTGAAGACCGCTGAGGGTTTAGGCTCTTCCCTGTGGGACTTTGCTGAGCAGCTCACACACACACACACACCAATACAGCTTCCCTCACACAGCCGGGGGATGAAGTGTTTGCTGCTCTAATGAAAAAGGTTTATTTGGGCGATGAGTTCTTGTCGTCTTTGTCCCCAGTCTTAAAAAGTCCTGACAAAGGCATTGATATTATCTTTAACACTCGTCCATTTCCAGGACACATTAGCAGGAGCTCTAAGGCTGATGGGTGAGGCTTCAGTCTCCCAGCTACAAAGGCACATGCACGACTAAAAGTCTCTTGACAAATCATGATAGTAAACACGATGTATTTCCTGTACAGACAGAACACTTTATTATCACTATCTGGTATTAATTAATCAGGCAATTACTACAGAGATGGAAGTAAAAGAAAAACTGCTCCGTGGTCACGAAATTCAAGTGGAAGGTTTCCATCTTGCACATTATGTAGAAGAGCGTGAATTCATGCAAAAATATGTAAAGGAGCGTGAATTCACATAAATTCACTCATCCACATACACAGCCAAACACATGCACAGCTTTGTCATTGTGATGGAGCACATTTCATTATCATAACCGCAAAAGGCACAGGATCCAGAGTATAAAGGGGGAGGTGGGCAAGAGGCATTGGGAATTTGCTGAACTGCCCCAGCAAAATGAGTAATTTCTGGATGCCCCATTGTGTGAAGAGCTTACAGGGTGAGAGCTCTGAAAGGATGAGGCAAAGGAAGGATATAAACATGGGAGCAAGTGAAATAAAGTGAAAGATGGTAGGAATGAGAGACAGAGAAGAATGATGAAAAGAAGTTTGTGAAGGGAGCAGGGCGGGATTGGGCGTGTTCAGAAACTTTTTCGCTACAGCCCAGTGTGTGTAGATACCCTCCTAATCCTGGTTTTATTGGCTGCCTGTGTCCAGCCATGCTGGTTGGATTGAGTAGGGAGGGTAGAGAGGTGGGGGGGCCGAACACATGTCCGTCTTTGTGGTAATACGCTGATTAGGCCTGAGAAAGAGCCGGACCTAGTTACGGCCTTTCTCAGGTCACCGTAGAAACCGGCCCGGTAGGGGACCTCTGTGTGTGCCTCCCCCTCCTGTGCACCTACTGATGCAGACACGCAGACCGAGGCCTTGCTTTGCAGAGAATTGTACAAAACACCACCATTCAAAACACCACCACAAGTGTTGTTGAGTCACAGTTCATTTCAAGATCAGGCTCCGATGTTCTTGAGCTTAATCGCTGTTGCCTTTCCAGACAGTTCGCATTGCACTTGTGGCCTCAACCTGGGAAACGTGGTTTCAATGTTGTTCAGATGTAGACCGCAGACTGATTCCTTTGCCTGCACTCATAAATTAGACCACTGTCACATTCCCCCCATCCATCCCTGGCCCTGCAATCTGTCTATTGCTCCTACAGAGCAACTGTCATCCAAATCCCAGAGCTGAGCTAGGCACATTTTTATCGATGCCGTAACACACAACAATGTTCGTGATCGAAAACAGACCTGCCTCATTGTCAGCACTGCTGTGACATACCGCATCTTGACTTGAGGCATTGAAAAATCATCTTTATTGGTATAATGTAGAAGACTCCCCACCATGACTGCATGGAGAGCAGGTTTCACACAAGTTTCACAAAGATATCTATCAATTATTGTCACATTTAGAGACTAAGGGGAACCCCCCACCACCACCACCACCACCACCACCACCACCTCCTCTTGAACAGGGCGGTAGGTCGAGTGCTGCTCAGTCACTGCCTGTTTCCCTATCTTCTTTGTTATGGAGGAATAAAACACAGAGGGGGCGGGTGAAGGGGGGCACTTCACTACTGACCTCCAGACAGTGGTCACTGGGCTCTCTCCCTGTGGTGGGCACTCAGCCTCCTCTCTGCAGAGTGCATGCTCCCAGCCCCTGCTGGGTGACCTTCGAGCCCCCTCAGTCCGCCGAGCTCACACATGCCCCGGAGGTCCTCAGCAGAAAGACCAAAGCCCCCCAGGCAACACACATCAGAGGGAAGGACATCTGAGATATTTTGTGGTATAAATGCTGATAATACATTTAAAAATCACTTAAGAGTAGCAGTATTTGTGATAGAGTGACATGTCCAGGGCAAACTTTGTATTTGACAACTGTGAAAGTTTATTATATTTGAGACACCTGTTATTTCAGCAACATCATGAACTTTACTTGATGATTAAAACACATAATGATTCAAGTATCTGTAAATATCTTCAAAGTGCACTTAAAATCTTTTTCATTCATTTTTTTCCTGCTACAATATTAAATCAGGATGAAATAAATAAAACATCTCTTACTATGTCATAGTTTATTCTGATCTTTGTTACTTGGAAACAGATCTTCCTGAGGCTGGCTTCCATATGGCTCCATACGCTCAATCTGTTGTGAAATCTATCAGGTAATCCATCTGGTCTAACGACTTGTAAATGTATTTCTAATAAGTGTCAACTCACATTTTTAAAATAATGTGTTCAGAAAGGCCTTCAATTCCAGTTCCCCTACAGTAGGAAGAATGTCAAACAAATCTTTATTTAACCGAGTGAATCCTCCCGAAATTCAACTAGAGAGAAGCTACAATCTTAACACAGTCTTCTATAATAACATGTTACAACTGACAGCGTTGGTCTCTAAAGGGCATTGTGCAAAAAACCCTAGCAGGAAACCAGTCAAAGAAATGGTAAAGAAATTTCACTTTTCATAAAACATTTTGTTCTGTGAAGTCAAGTATGAAATTCATACTGATGAACCCCTTCATTACTGGTTTCAAAATGTCTTTTGCAGTGGTCACATCTTTTAGTGGTCATTCTTTCCATGACGACCCGACTGGTAACTAGATTGTTATCACTACAACTGACTTTGTTTGATCTCTGCCAGGTATCTCGTTTTGTATTCGTCCTGATCAGTTTCCTTGTATGTGAATCGAATGCATGGTTACTTCAGGCTAAGTCCATCACAAGTGTCCCACCCTCCTCCTTCACCACTCTCTATCTATCTCTTGCTCCTCTCCCTCCTCCCCCCCCCCCACCCCGTCCCTACGGCTGCTCACCCCACAGCCCATCAGAATGACAATAGTATTGATGTAAAATGTGTCGCCTTTGGGCCGCTGAAGCATATAACCCCTGCATGCCTGGCCCAGCCACCACCACTAGTTTATGGCTTTATTGTGTCCCCTTTTATGTCCTCCCCTGTTGGGGTGGGCGGACAACAATTTAGAAAATTCACTGTATATGTCCCCGTGAGTTGGGGACGGAGATTATGCGTGTGTTGACGTGCATCTCTGTGCGTGTGTGTGTGTGTGTGTGTGCACTGAATGCATGTATATCCGGATCAATTAGTCAGGGCACAACCCCTAAAAAAAAAAAAAAAAAAATCAATGTGTCAACATGTACGTCAGTGTGTGTGTGTGTGAACCCTCCTGAAGAGAAGCTGGCCTACATCTCCTCACCTACCTCCAGCCACAGTGGGGAATCTTTTTTTTTTTTTTTTTTTTCTTCAATGATCACAGATGAAACAAGTTGAGTAACAACTCTACTCTACCTTTTTCATGTGTCCCTCCCTATACCTCCCTCTCTCATTTCCCTCCCTCCCTCTTTTCACTCTTTCCTTTCTTTTCCACATTACCAGGGGGTGGCGTGTGATTGACAGATGGGAACGAATAATAATTTTTTTTTCGTAACCTAAGGCCATCTTCTGTGATTGGCTTGCCAGCTGACATCTCCAAACCTCATTCTCCCCCCCCACCCCCCCACCCTCCTCCACCCCCTCCACCCCCGCCTCTCCACCCCCCACACCCCCCCTTTAATATTGGGCCTGTGGATGAGGCATCCTGAGGGAGAAAAAAGTAGAGAGAGAGAGAGAAAAAGATATCTACCTTAGGGAAGAACCTCAGAGAGAGGGAGGGAAGGAGAGGACGGGTAGGAGCGTGTGTGCATGTGTGTAAGAGACACTTATTCTCTTAACTACTAGGAGACAGACACACTTTCCTGGCCCGACTCAAAGAAGGGGGGAAAACAGGAGGAAGATTTTTTTTTTTCAATATCATTTTAATTTTCCCCTCATTCAACAATCAAGCTGCCCTAAAGCTTCTCTTCCTGGAAACTCTTTTTCATTGCCTACTGGAAGTTCTATGTATTGATCCATTTACCCTCTCACACACTACAAGGCTTACCTCATGGATTTGTATCTGATTGGATATTTGATGTGTGTGTGGTTGTCCAGCTCACGGGTGCTTGGAGGCTATCCCATCTGGTGGTGAGTACAATCCATAGTTTCAGCATCAGACCCTATAGCAGCATACAGAGAGAGAGTCTTTTTGGTCAAATGATCATTTCTGAGAGGGCAGAATGTGCACTTTCAGTTGACTGCGTGGAAAAATGTTCTCCGGCCCAGTCCAAAGAATCTTAACCTCAAATACTAGTGTAACGGAAAAGGCTCGCCGTTCTTTTCCCCTCTACACTCAGGTCCATTTATCATATTGCAGTATGTTGTGATGCAAAGAGGATGAATTTTTAGTTTGGGAACCATTAAGTGTTTAAATATGTGGACTTCTTTTTTGAATTTAAGAAAAAATACGCGAGTGTTTGCCATGTTGATGTGAATTGTCAACAGTAATGTAAGGACTTGTGAAGCATTTCACCACAACAGCTGAAGTCAGTGAGATAATTCATTATTACATAAATTGTGGATATCGCTCCAGGACAATGACAACACTGATGTTGCTCACGAAAACTCAACAAAGCCTCCAAAAATGATTTGTCCATCCTGTTTCTAAAACATAATCAATTTCTATCATTAAATACAAGAATATAATTTTAGGAGTCTTAGGAAGTCTAGCAAACATGACTGATAAGATCAGCGTCATTTTGTTTTGTTTGCTATTGTGCGTCACTGTTCTACATTCAGGCCGCCGGCCCCCAAAACATGCGGTGAATTGAATTTGAATTGTTTTGGGTGGTTTTTTTTTGGTAGATGTATGACATGCACTAAAAACAAAATATTTGGCGCTGACAAAGGTGTTCACAATTTTAAAAATAATACAAATTTGCAGTCTGCCAAGAGGCATCAGTTGTAATTAAATCAATCCATTTTTTGGGGGGAAAAACAGTTAAGCATATCATTTTGCTTTTCAATTGTACCACAATTCACCCCCTCCACTACGGATTTGTCAGGAGACAATATGTTTAGGTGCCGCAGGGTTTCATTCTTTGTTAAATTAGCCCAGATCGCTTTTGGCACCAGCAACTGAAATTTAGAGGTTCATCTCATTACAAATTCAGCTACATGCAGCTGACCTCATAGCTCCTGGTCTTCTTTTGTAACATAAAGCTTCTATTTTGGAGATATTTGCGTAGGCGTATGACAAAGCTCTTTTGGCTCACAACACAATACTTGTCAGAGCTACTACACTTTTAGTAGCCCAACTAGCATGTGGTCCCACCATAGCGCTGTCCAAACCGCAAGCATCTTCTGGTTTCATTTACAGAGCAGGCAGCTGCCAAGCACACAGGCCACAGGGCTGAAGTGTTAATGGCAAAGAGGACTTTACACCCACTCCTGGCTTCAGCAAGAACCATCAGACAACAGTGACAAAGAGCCTGGGATTCTCTCTCTGTGACCTGCAGCTGTTCTGTTCAAGGAGCTTACATGACACTGGTATAATGTTCAAACCTTAACAATGCGCACCAGCTTTGATTTGGGTAACAAATTATGAAGTGTGGGCCGAGCTAGGAGTTACTGGGAGGGTGTAAAGATGAAAAGCCGAGCCGTAGCTCCAGGTGAATGGGCAGGTGCTGAGGAATGGGTGTCAAACAGTGCTGTCAGTGGCATCACCCCGCGGTGTCGAACATGTCCAAAAGGAGACAAAATGAGGTGGTGCGTCAAACAAGAGGGTGCCGAGTTTCAGCAAGGGCCCAGGCAGGCTCCTCTCAGCTTCTGTCTCAGGGGCGATGGCTTGGCCATAAATTCTCCAGCCAAGGTGGGATGGGTTGGAGGGAAGAGGAGTTTTGACTGCTTTATGCCTGGCAGCCTTGCTGTTACAAGATGGGCTGTTGAAAACAAAACAGAGCATAAATAACTCCAGTGATATGCACATATGCATGGACGAATATGAGGTGTAGTCGCAAGAAAAAAGGCATAGCAAACTAATGAGGTGGGTTTGGAAAGGCGAAACAAGAGCAGTGAATTGCCTTCTTGAAATGCAAGAATGTTGGGGAAAATGTAGTTTTGTACAAAACGGGCAGAATAAAGGTTTGAGAGAATTCATGACAGTTTGAAGCAACGTTGTGGCCGCACATAATCCACAGGTCCCACAGTGTCTCTGTCCAATAATCTGACAACACCATCCCTTCTGTGTGTTTTAAAAATGAAAAAAATACCTGTTTAAAGACTTATTACTGTTTTATGGTTTCACCCTTTTCACATGTGCATGATAATCAATGAATATCCAAATATAAGAGCAAGAAGCTGTGAGCTATGACACGATACGCTGTCTTTATAAAATACTATGGTTATTAGGAGTCACGGTTCGTATTTTATTAAGCCTGTGCGGCTTAACTCATCTACTACATTTATAACATCTTAAGCCACTCTGTCAGCCAACAGCGTGTTTATGTTCCTTGCCTAAACAGTGGTGGTTGTAAGTGAATGATGACAGTCACTTTCAGAGAGTAATTACCACAGCTGAATTTCCTTCAATACCAGCCATCGCGCATCAGCAGTGATTATCGGTTTAACGCTGTCATATCACACCGCACAGCCACGAGATGTTTAAATCCAATAACTGTTATTCTCTTAATCCTCTGTTATCATCACTGCTGTTAAATCTGCACGAGACAGCACAGACATTGTACACTTGATGTAAATTTTGCTGGTGCTCATTGTAATTTCAAGAAGGGGCCAGCTCATGTGAGATTCGGCTTTTCCCTTAAAAATTTACACTGCTTAATATTACTTAAGATTTACATTTTTGCCGTTATGAAAGCTGGAATCAAACAGAGAACAATGGGTAGGGAGAGAGGAACCTGAGACAGAGAGACAGATACAGAGATGGTGCGAGTGGTAACTGCTGCAGCAGCAAACGGGTCCAAACAACTGATCGGTTTTGATAATGTCTTAAATGCTTGATGGAAGGTTCAGCACACTGAAATCATCTCCAGCTTTTGTTCCTTTAATGAGCAATACATGGAGTCCCTATATTTTACAATGGCTTTGTATTAGTATCTTGCTCTGTATTATCGTGTTTTTGTGCTTGAGTCATCATGTACACTAATTTGATTTGTGATGCCTTTAACTGTTTTTGTTTTTATTGTGTTTATGTCTCCTGTTGTAATGTTTCTTTCTTTTTTTTTACTCATCTTTTGTTCTTTTAACCTTTTATCCTTTTGTAAAGCGCTTTGTAACTTAGGTTTTGAAAGGTGCTATATTAATAAAATGTTACTTACTTACTTACTTACATAGTACACCTTGACAGCTTTGCTTGACCTCTGCTTGGGGGAAACTGGCAATGAATCTGACCAGAAACCACAAAACTTTCAAAGCAGTCATAACAGGGTTAATATTCAGTCACTGCTTTATATGCAGACACAATTTATAAGAGTTGAGAAAATCTGCATTGTCAGAACAAAAAAAACAACAAATTGCATTTGTTAAAGGTGCAGAATAACATATTTAAAGGTATCACACATCCAGATTTGGACATTTTAAAGCTTTCAGTGATACAATTTTAACTTCATTTAACTACAATTTGGAGCAAGTATAAGCCTAAATGCAGCTTCCTGAATAAAATTGTATTTGCTGTTAGAAGTGCCACTTGTGGAAGTTTTGGGAACCACTGGGGCCTCAGTAATATCAGCGCCGTACCTCGCAAAGCTATCTAGGTTTACCAAAGTGCCCAGTCTATACACAGACCTTTCCAGTTCAACCTGAGCGGCTTAAATGGGGCTCTAGAGTCCATCTCTGGGTCTCAGGAATGTCATTATATGTCTGTGACACCCCCCACCTCCAATCCTCAATCCAATCTTCAACCCCAAAACCCCTACCACTGGCGAAGGGATCACTTAAATGATTCTTACTGCGAGAAAATCCTCCGTCTGCCGCCCCTGTGTGAAAAGATCAAGGATGTTCGGGTATTATTCTCAACAGTGCAGTGGAAGGTAGAGAAAAGAGCAGGAAAGTCCTGAAGAATGTCATTCATAAGAAACGTTAGGGTTCCATTATGAATGGCTGAGAGCTGCCATAGGGCCAGGGTCAAAGGCAATTTTGGGCCACTGCTTAAGAGAAATGTCTCCACAGAGTGGGACATCCACAGGGATACAGGATATATAAAATGAGAGAATTTGTCAAATTCACATATAACTAGCATTGCCACTGCTACAGTTTTAAGACCATAATGGAGCAAGAGCTGTATCAAAACACTTTAATTTGATTGAATGTTTTTTAATATGATGACCTGATACTGATGTGTAAGAATGTTGTCTATGACAGTCACCAAAAATGTGCAAACCTATTACTGGACTGTCTTCAATCAACAAGCATGTGGGATGACATTATCCAGTCAAACCCAAGCTAGGTGAGAGGTTCAAAGGAGAGTGGTATTTCAAAGTAGTGAAGGCGAGTCCTAATCTTCCCCCACCATCAAAGGACATGCAATGTGCTGTTGTAGGAAATGACAAAGTCCCCCAGCGCATAGCTATTAGCTGCACTAAAACACAGGCCAGGACAGTTCCTCAAAGGAAAAATGGCAACGGCTAGGGGCAAAAGGATCATTAGGGGACACGTGTGGAGGCACACTCACACACACACACACACACAAGTCTTCATTACCTGGCTGATCTCACCTGTATGGTTGTTACACAGGTTAATTATTAGAAAAGAGCAATTTCTCTGACACACTAGGGTCAGTGACAAAGATGTGCTGATCACACCTGTACGCCCTAGATGCAGTCAAAGCCCTCAGGTCACTGACCAGGTTAACCAAACAACCAATAGCTGCTGCTGTGTAGAAAGGAAGAGAGGAAAATCATTCAACATCTCTAAATTACAAGGGATCAAGAGTGAACACTAACAATAATTATGTGTAGTTATGTGTTTGCAATCACAAAACTTAATCTCCAAACACGGAAAAAATGACATGGTGGAATAATTTGCACACATTTACCTTCTTCAGGGTAGGGCTAGGTATCTTTTAAAGTTTTTCAATACTAGTAGCAATATGATAACTGAGTTTCAGCACTGATATCAAAATTATTAACACTTGAAATTGAGACTGTGCTTTTCTATAAAACCCTTTTTTTTTAAATTTAACAAGAGAGGCCAAACATCCCAAAGGGTTAAATATTGTCCAAACACAAGAACACATGAACTTAAACAGAATAAAATAGTCTAAAATTGGCAACATTTTTATCTAAATCAAGAGTTATCTGATCAAAGAATACATGAACAACATCTGCTCAGACGTTTGACACCAGCTTTCAGAACATCCTTTACAGTTCAGCCTGCACCAGAAAAGTATTGATGTATGACACCCATGACACCCTACTAAGGGATATAAAGGTAAAAAGGAGAGGTAAAAACATAGATGACAGTTTGTTTCATACAGATAGGAACCTGCAACAACAGATCAGAGTTGGGGTTAAGCTTTTTTAACCAGGGTGAGCTATTAGCGGTTCTGCCTGTTAGTGAAATATCTGCAGACTGGAAAGCTTTGTTAACCGGGTTCATCCTCACCACCACTTTTTTTTTTTTCAAACCATCTACGCATGTGAACGTCAACAACAATTAGGTTTTTAATTACTTTTAAAGACACTATGTGGTGTTTGAAACCTCCACAAAGAAATTCCAGACATACACTGGAAGATTCCAGACACTCCATTACAAGTTATGATTTGCATAGGATGCATTACTGCTGACAATTCAAGCAGCAGTGCCAACAAGCTGCCCCTAATGAGCAGAGGCAGGGAACAATGCGCTGTTTGAGTTGTGGTTCATTCACACAGTCCCTCAAGACTCTCATTCAAACAAGCTCTGTCCTCTCAAGACAACAGCTCAGACTCTGTTGTGTCCACGCGAAGACACCAAGCTTCCAGTCTGACGTGCGTTTGTCAGTGCCTCGTACTCTCCGGTGCACTACTGTGCAGAGCTACTGCCGCTCTCCTTCACTTCCTGACAGGCAGGTTCACAAGTTTACACCCTGTTCAGTTTCCCTCTTCACGTCTCCATATTTGTGACTGCAGGGGCTCCTTGTCCCAACTCCACACTCGCTGCAACAGTCTGCAGAGAGAGCGGGGAGACAGGAGGGGAGGCAAAGGAGGTAGAAAGAAAGAACAGGTTGGAACATTTTTCAGGGGTCCTGTCATTTTTTATCTGATCAGCCAGGAGCTGTTGGACCACAAATCAAAAGTGTGCCAAAGTAAAAGAGAAGACAACAAAACACAGACAGGAGCTTTGCATTCCAGCCTCCACCAGGAAAAGTCCCATCCTCGGGCAAAGCCGGCAACTTTCCTTGGCCCACTTACTCTCGTTCAAGTGTCTTTATCTCTCTGCGGACTCTGTTGTGGGATTTATGAATAAGATTCTGATGGCAATGTTTTCAGTGCACGTCTCCGACTGCTCTGCTAGGGCCTCATTTAGCAACATGATGTCCTCCAGGCAAATCTGACAAGTTGAGCTGCGGCGTCAACATATAGAGGTAAATGAGAGGTAGATAAGAGTTTAATGCAAACAATATTCTTGCAGTCTGTTACTGCAGAGGCCTCTTTCAGGAGCCTGGATCTCACAGAAGAAGTGACAGAGCTCACTTGGGATTCAACGCTTCAGGCACAAACCCAGCATAAGCTAACATTATTAATTTCTCTTTAATGAAATAAGTTAACTTGTTCAGACACGGCTAAGAACAACTTGTACCCTTAGTCAATAATCACTATTGGCAAATATATTGGAATATGATGGCATCTTATCAGATCTGAAGCCAGTATAAAGCTGAATCCTTTCATATTTCTCACTGAATCTGTTTACCTTTAGCTTCAAACGATTATAAGTAACAGAAGTTATATTCATACTTAAGATCTAACCCAAATGCTTTGTATATTGCTCTTTTTGATGAAAGATTCATTAGACTCAGGGCTGAACACATCTGAGCATTTCACTAACTTGGAAACTGATCCAAACTGAAACAATCAAAATCCCACCCTAACTGTAGGCCTAGTCAAATAAGGAGTAGCTGAATACATCATCAGCCCTATTTCTTCTCTTCACCTGACAGCAGAGAGCTGGAGAGAGTCCCAGCTTGTGATCAAACGAAATGGAAAATTATATCATCATGTGTAAGCAGTTTTCAGCATGCCCTCCAACAAGGGTGTAAGCCAAGAACACAACCAACGTTGTCACAATGTTTGCACAGAATGGGCATCACGAACAAGGCGCCCGCCTCTTTGCCATCTTAAGGAGCTTACAAGTAGCAACACAACCGTGTAGATGACTCTACCTTCCTCGTGCACGCATGAGTCTTTGAACAGTGCCTAAGGAATAACGCATGGAGAGATGGATTGTGACAAGCTCTCTAATCGCCCTCCTTATCCTTCTGCTTCACTCTACTTTGTCAGCCACTTGAACGTTCAATAGTGTTATAAACTACTAACTACGGAAAACTTCCTTGGATATAAAACATACTGCAATATGTCTCTTAACCAATGCTCAAGGTAAATGATTTCAGCTAAAACAATGGCAGAAACACAATTTTAATGTACTTGTATAGCCTTATACTAAAATGTGTTTTTATATTTAGTCTACCCTAAATGAAGTGAATCAGATGGACAAAATATTAGAAATATCTCTCAAGAATAAATCAATATATTCACTAAAACAGTTTTTAGCAAAAACTGAACATTATAACCTTCATGAATGTAGAATTTATTGCAGCACTGTTGTATTTGATGGCATTAGTTTTAGTTAAGTGTACTTCAATGCAGAGTCAGATTTTACACACAAAACATATAACAAGCTTATAAAATATGCATTTTAAATGGAATTAACAGTAGCCTAAATGAAATAATTAAAATTGGCTTGACCTTCACCAGCTACATAATTAAAACACTGCATGCTGCATCAATAACAAAAAGCAATTATAATACACTGTAATAAAACAATAAACAGTTCCAGGTCCTACTCTGCCTTCATGTGGTAATTTTGCTTTTGACACCATAAGATGTATAGCCTACAAGTCTGAAATATTTTTACTTTTACTTTAATAAAGGAGCTAAATACTTCTTCTAGCACTGACTGAAACTCTGAAACAAAATATGAAGCATTATTTGTTACTTACATTTAGAAGCTGTCTCAAAAATGTGGAGTTTATGTTAGCCGTAGACGTTAGCTCGCAGTGATGGGCGCGAAAAGCATATGCGCGTGCAATGTCACTGTACATAGTTTCCATAGTTACGGTACAGTAGGCCCACACGATGACCTGACTGCGCAAGCGCAAAGGAGTTAGGACATACGGGACGTTATAGCAAAACACCGATATTGTTCGGGTAATACGTGCTGTAAAAGCAATGAAAAAAACAGACCTTATTCAACTAAAGCAGCTCTTCTCCACATGAAAGAGGCAGAATGGTTAAAGGTAAAGTAGACATTCATTACAAATCTCTCTGGTAATGCTAATTATCGTTTTACACTTGAGTTACGTTACATTGGAAGCTAACGTTTAGGTCAAATATTTATATACAAGCGAAATTGTTAAAAAAAAAAAAAAAAAAAATCCAGCAGGTGTTTTTAGAACACTTACTACTGTTTTGAAGCCATTTCCAGATTCGTTAAAGATAATTACATCATCCAGTTAAAACATAAATAAACAAACAACAAATAAAACAACAGAATAGATTTAAATAAAGACATTAAAAACAATAAACTCATTGATATTTACAGCCTTCTTATTAGTGCAAGATTTAATGGTCTGTAAGTACTGCTCATATGCTCATATTCTGAATGAAAAATGCTTTTTGTTGGCAAACTTACACTTATGAATATGAAATTTAGATAAGATAACTAACAGATTGATGATGTAAGCTTGTTTCTAGAGAAGACGTTTAAGCTAAAATAATTTCCACATTTAAACCAAACATGGCAGCCAGGAGTGATATACTGTATTTTTCCGTTCCTGTTTTGTGCAACACAAGAAAAACATTTAGCCTATTGTATATTAAAATATACAAAAATATGATTGACATTAAATCAACTTATTAATAACACATTTCACATTTTGGCCATGTCTCTCACAGGATTAGCAAGGAGCAGAGTAAATGCTTAGTGTGATTTTAGTGTAATCATTAATGGCAAAGTGTCAAATGTGTAAAAACAACATGAGATGCAAACTCCAGCGCTATGCTACAGTGCCAGTCAAAAGTTTGGACACACTTTCTCATTCAGGGGAAAGGGAAGGTGTGTCCAAACTTTTGACTGGTACTGTGTATCTAAACTTTTATGGTTGTTAAATGTTAAAATTAAGTAGCTCATATAAAAGCTCTTTTGATCATCATAGGTACAGTGTAACTTAAGAGTACTTTTTGTTGCATCTGTATTGGTGCGTGTGTGGAGATGTCAAGCTTTTGCATGTCATGCTTGAGCAATTTGAGCTACCTTTTCAGTATCTAAATTTACTACACTAAGATAAGGAGTCGGCACTGGGTTTGCCCTGAAACTCAAAGCTGACTTATTTCCCTCCCCTCCTCTAACGATAAACAGTAACTCTGACAAGATATATTGGAGTCTGGTTTGATCACACACAGATCATTGAAGACTCTGTGGAGTACAAATTGATCAAGCTTTTGAGTATAATGATCCTCTTGTTGATTAATGAAGCAAACAGGCTGAGGATTAGCAGTCGTGTTTGTAGATACTTGCATATGGGCCCTGGTCATGAACTTCAAACTGTTTTTGTAGGCCATCAGGCTTAAGGCAGTAAGGTCAGGTGTCATGTTCTCCTCAACAGGTTCAGAGGGTCACCTGGTACTTTTTGTACCTCTGGACATAAGAGGCTGTCACACAAAGAAAGTTCATGTGTGCACAGACATGTGCAACACACCGACCCCTGTAATACAGACCTCCCACAATCTGCAGCTGCAACATATTTCTGATAGTACAAGATTCCCTGACTCACCACAAGCTGAGCGTGCTCACAAACAAAATAAAAACCGAGAGATGCAGTTGAGAAATCCCTGCCATCTCACTTGAGGTCGTAGTAGTGATTTTATTACACTGGGAGTGGTTGAGTCAATAGTTTTTGTTGACAGTGTCACAGTCTTGATTGCGTGAATTTCCACTCTTCAGCAATGTGTGTGGTGGAATCCCTTTGTTTCCTCTGCTTCATTTCTGTGGTTTCCAGCAGCCCATCATACTTTCACATCAGCCCAGTTTATATACCGAGAAAACCCCCAACCAAGCCGTAAACCCCCCCCAGGCCACAAGAGGCCCCATACAGACCTGCCTGGGCATGCACCTGCCAAACCCTGCAGTTCACTGCTGCTCTACTGCTTGTCTCGTCCCCTGCAGCAGATTCCCCCGGCATTCTGCCTCTGTGGAGGTCTCTGCGTCTGTTGCTCCCTCACTCGGTTGAGACACGTTGTTCATGGCTTCTGAGAAGTGAGGCAAAGCAGGCAGGATCAGCATGGCACACATGTGGTCCTCATGCATGCGTCTGCGTGTGTGTCTGTTTGCACGATACGCCTCATAACCCCTCCGGGTTAAGACTCTCATTAGCACCTCGCCAAAAAGATATCCCTTTCATCTCATCTGTCCGTACGGATCAAGTGAGGCACAGCCTTTGCAAACAAAGACAAATAGGCTGGCAGATCCACAGCCTGTAGTCTAAACATGCTATGTCCACCACAAAGTCCCATGCGGTTAGCTAATTGATTCCATCAGAAATCCCAAATTCACTGGCTAAGCCAGAATGTCAGAGTGGCGGGTGAGCTGTTTAGCTGTCCTGAATAGAACTCATAATGTAGAAGAGGTTGGCGCAGCGGCCTGAATGTACAGATATCTTATTGGGACAGGACACATTTTTCTTTGATTTTAATGGCCGATGCTGTTGAGGAGTATGTGACACCAGAGTTCAGATGCTGGCTCTGTGTAAGTCATCATCCACTCCGGTCCATCCCATGGCTGTGAGATTAATGGGCAGTAACCACGCTAGCAGACAGTGTAATTAAGGTCCTTAGTCACTCAGTCACCAGACGGAGTGATGTCAGCAACACTTGAAACACTGTGATGTCGGTGGGATCGGGACTGGCACATGAGCTCATGTGGCTGCCTTCGCTTGGGTAAACTCAAGACAAGAACATGAATGGAGATTGATGAGCACTATTGAATTACTAACTCTGAATGGGAACATCAAATTGGGCAAAACAGCATTTTAAATTTGAATTATTGAGTTGCATATGACAGAGAAGAGACTTGTTTTTCCTTGTGGATAGTAGTATTTGAAAGTTTCTGGATAGTTTATGTAGCTGCGCCATCCTTGATGTACTGTGATCAGATGCGGTGTCTTACTGAAACATCAGAATTGTTTGTTGTGTATCAGTCAGGAAACACATGCCAACAACACACGGGGCTCACCATATATTCCATCAGACCAGCTGTGACAACAAAACAACACAGCCTCATGTCTCAGTGGCTCCTCTGGCAAACCTCGATACCTGTTACAATGCTCACCTGAGATCAAAAACAGTGCATGGGAGGAGAGAGGGTGTCGGGTAGGTGGGGGCAGGGTAGGGAAAGCAAAAGCGCATATGAGCTGTGAACTATCTAAGCGGGGGATTTTTTTTCCCCCTGTGACTTCAAGAGTTTGACTTTTGTGTTGGGGTGGGGCACTGCACCGCACTCATCTGTCAGAGTCAGCGGCTGCTATGATTGGGTTGCGCCCTGCGGGGGTCCTGAGGTCATCCTGAGTGGCGCTCTGATCTGATCGGCGTCAATTGTTCCCCTGTGATCCTCTCATGGCCCTGCAGCGCCACGTTGTCCGTCCAGACTCGAAGTGCTGGAGATTCTGCTCGACACCGGTGAAGCCCTTCTCTTAGAGCGCTGAACAAGCAGCACATCTTCACCTCCCTAACCCTGTAAACACTCCCATCACACGTCTATTGTAAAGCATTCATCCTCTAAGAATGCAGACCTGTACATGTTTGTTTCCTCAGGTAATATACTGTATGCTCAGAAATAAATAAACATGAAATTTGAGTCAGATACCTACAGTAAATGCTGAGCTTCTGGAAGGCACCGTACAGTTTTGTTTGAGCTTGTCACCACAAAAAGCGTGTTAAAACATGGGCATGGCAAACATGTTTTTTTTCTTTCTCTTTTATTTCAAGAAAAATAGAAAGCAATTAAAATTAATTACCTGAATGAAACTATAATGGTTTCTGGCATCACAAGCTGAACTTGGCTGTCTAGTTGTTGTGATTAATCCCTGCTTAGGCACATCTGCACGGGCCTTCTGGTGAGGCAAACAGCTTCAGATATGCTGTTTTTGTCCGTCACTAACGAGCTCAGCTGCATACGCTGTCATTCTTAAAACATCAGCTCCAGAGGAAAACCGCAAATTTATGATGGAACTGCAGAGGCAGGTGTTTTCATATATTTGAAATTATATGAGGGGGCTTTTCCCAAACTAATCAGACAGGTTCTTGTGTGTTATCTGTTAGATCAGCAGATCTGTGTACGCTAACAAGTGGAAACACTTTGAAAAGTCAGTACTAATAGCTTGTATCCCTGCCCTGAAGTGGGCCTATTAGCCTCCCCCTTCTTGGTGAAAAAAAAAAAAGGAGACAAAATAAACAGGAGCTCTTTGTATAAACTACATTAAGCAGATAAGTCAATAAAACACTCAAGTATGAATCACTGTACTGTCAGAGCAACGCTCACATTAAGACCTGAGATTAATGAATACCGAAGCGAAGCAGTCTCCTCT
This sequence comes from Thunnus thynnus, assembly GCF_963924715.1. Lineage (NCBI taxonomy): Eukaryota > Metazoa > Chordata > Actinopteri > Scombriformes > Scombridae > Thunnus > Thunnus thynnus. The sequence goes on along the minus strand of NC_089536.1, from coordinate 6,106,049 downwards.
TGTAGAGCAGGTTGCCTTTCAGGGAGGCCTCCCTGGCAGGTCACCATCATTGCTATTGTGGGGTTGAGTTCAGGGAGGGCACAGGCTGAGGCAAGTGCTTCCAATTCCCACATCCTATAAAATTGTAAAAGCACTAGGGCTGGGCATCATTTGAATTTTTTCAATACCTGTGCAGATACGATGTTGCCTCAAGTGCCCGTAAAAGAACTGTAACTACACTGAAATTAACATCATTTTAAATCAGGAAGTATCTGATCAAAGAATGAATTATATTTAATTACCAATCTGACCAGGCATTCAATGTCAATTTATGGCACTTGACAGTTTTTGATAATCCGTGCTACAGACACGTTTCTCTGTGCTGAAATAGTGTTTTGGATCCCAGCCATAAAAAGCACATCGTGAGAAAAAAGTTTTGTTTACTGTAATGTTAGGTGGTGATGTCTGTAGACTACTGAACACACATGCAGATATGTTTCTGGTCCAGCAGGTCTCGCTAAATGATGCTTTCCCTCTCTGTGTGTCGCAGGTCCCTGGCCCTCGGGCAGCAGTACTCATCCCTGGGTTCTCAACCCATCCTGTGCGGCTCTATCCCAGGCCTGGTGCCCAAGCAGCTGCGATTCTGTCGCAACTACATCGAGATCATGCCCAGCGTTGCTGAAGGTGTCAAATTGGGGATCCAGGAATGCCAACACCAGTTTAGGGGCCGCCGATGGAACTGTACCACTATCAAGGACAACCTGGCCATCTTCGGCCCTGTATTAGATAAAGGTACAATTTTTTGTGCTTAATAATAAAAAACCCCAGCTATGAATCTTTACTGCTGCATTTTGTAACGATATACATATGTATCTGAGGTTCACTGTATAAAATAAGTTATGATCTAAATGATCTGTGCCAAACAACACCCAGCTGTAAAAAAGTAGGCTGCACAGCGACGGCTACTGCAAGCTGTTACAAAAACTCTTCATGAAGCATTTTACTGAGTTACCCTAAGGCTTAGCACTGCCTGTTCTTTGGGCTTTTGCTGACAAACGACTAACTAGGGCAATTACAATAATATACACCTTTCCTGGCTGCAGTGAGAAATGAGTGCAGGTACAAGCACTGACACATTATTCCACTTACATCCATCTTTACCTTCACTATTGCATTTGTTTTCGTAGTCGGAGGCTTCTTTTTTCGGTTTTCCTCACCGTGTTTACACTCTCATACATGAAAGGGGGTCAACGCGGTAAATCTATCAACAAAACCTGACAAGTACAGCTGATATACTGGAGACATCCATCAAGCACTTCACACGCAGAATACTAATTGTCAGATTGCTCCACTCTGACTGCGTCTTTTAAACAATCCCGCTGAACCTGACGGTAGCAAACAATACGCACAGGTGTCCCGCTTAAGCACTTGCAGTCCTTAATTATAAATGTAGAAGTTTGTGTGTTGTGAGTGAGGTTGCTGATTGGAAATGAATTACCCTGTGTGTCAGAGGGGAAGGAATCTGGGCAGAAATGGGCAGCATGAGCAGTCCAAGCTCCTCAGTCAAATAAAAGGGAGAGGGGAGGCCAAATGAGATTACAGGCAATAGAAAAGGGCCGGGGGGCTCTGCTCAACCCCTACTGTGCATGAAGACCAGTGCGCGCCTCACACAGTCCAGCTCCCACAGACGCCCCATTCACACGCCCTTTTGACTCTGTCATGAAAACAGGCTGAAAGGGGATCTCTCCAAACCTAGCCCGGGTGTGCACTTTGGGATAGGGAAGCAAAGGAAGGAGGGAAGGAAGAAGAGCCGTCTCACTTTAGGAGTGATGAATGGAAAAAAGTTAGGGAAGGGAGAGAGAGCTACCAACCACCAGCTCCAGCCACCTTAAGCGGCGTGTTGGCCGTGGTGGTGCCGTTGGTGGATGCCTGGAGGAAGTGGGGGGTTGAGGTCCTGTGGTGGGTGGTGGTGTATGGGATTTCAGCTCAGGGTGTTGGCGGAGGGGTGGCTGGAGGGAGAGAGAGAGGGGGTTAGGGAGTTTAGGGAATGCCAGCTCCGGGCAGAGCGGGGCTGTGGGGGCGCGAGTCGCTGGGCCCTTTGTGTGGATAATACAGTGTGACACAAGGGAAACAAAGGCGGATTGATGGGCCCAGCAGGTAGCAGCAGCAGCGCTAGCCTTGGCTAAGAGCCAGAGCTCCAGGGGCCCAGGGCTCACAGGCCCATGTTGTGGAGGGCCCAGCTAGGCTTGCCAGGGTGAGCAGGGATGCCCAACCTGAGGAGTGTGTGTCATCCAATCATACAAGACTGATTGCTTAGATATAATAACATAAAAATATCATATTGTGGGTGTCTTCAGGTTGCATCATTATTTTTCAAATATTACTTAACATAGCTGTGATTTTCAGGATTTTAGTATCTTTTACATCTGTACAATATCACGTGATCCATCTGACCTCTTTTAGGTCAAATTATTAGCACGCATGCACATAGAAATGTCAGAAATATAGACACATAATACATCCCTAGCTCTTTACTTTTATTTATTTTATTTGTTTGTTTGTTTAACAGGGACGGTGCACATTAAGAGAGTTAGCAAAGAGGCTATTTTTCATCTGTAGTCCCTGGACAGATGTTACAGAGTCACCCTTAAAAACAAAATATGAGAATATGAGATTACAAAGTTATTAAGATCATTTATAAGCATGCAGAACAAATAATAAAATGAAGAAAAAAGAATATATTAATGATAATAAAAAAAATCCTTATACTACACTGTCAGGTACTATTGAAAACATGCAACACAGAGGCTCATAATACAAGATATGCAAGACAATAAATACATGAAGATATTAATGTTAATAGAAATGTAGATTGAATAAGACCACATTGAGCTGCATTGTTAGACTGAAACATGCACGGACATAAAAAAGCATGCGCAATATGTAAAATACACAAATCAGTCTGACACAATAAAAGCAAGACCATAAACACATTTACACATTAAAAGAAATGTTTAGCTTTATTAATATTAATGCAACACCACAAATATTAGCTCTTGTTGCCCTGACTTAGCCCTACAGGCAAAAACACAGCAAAACAAGTATTTTTGTTTTGTAGTTTTGCTTACAGACACATTCAGGGTGTGAAATATAACTAGCCTCAAGCTAAACATTGGTAAATTTTGTCTGTGGCATGTAAAGTGGTCTGATTGGGTCTCGAAAGCCTCGTTGCCAGTGAAATCAGGCCAAGGAATTTCTAGCTTTAGTAGCCATTGTGGTCTGCAAAAAACACGGGTTTAATTCTTCGGTTGTGTTCATACACATTTCAAAATTCGGATCATGCAGTCGTGCACGTCTGAAACTCCAGACGCTCTGTTAGGTTCCTGAAATATTGAGCGCCTGCTCGAGACACCTCCCCATACCTGTGTGTGTGCGTGTTTTTGGATGTCTGTAATAGAGCTAGTGGTGTGTAATGGGTGAGCCGTGGTAAGTGTGCTGTGATTGTGAAACAATGGTGTCTGGTTACATAATAAGCTGTTGCCTTCAAAGGAGGCGTAACTCCATCCCTCAGCGTAAAAAAGAAACAGGCCGACTCGCAGTTTCACCTGAAGGCCTTGGGCTCTGAACGGGGACGGGAGGGGGTAGAGGAGTTTGGGAGGGGGTACAGGAGTTTGGGAGGGGGGAGGGTGGGGGGGCGGGGGGGGTGACAACATTCCTGAAACACTATCCAGATGCAAAGCAGCAGCACACCTCAGGGATGACAGGAGGTCACTGAGATCCCACTGAGCATTAGGCCCTCCTGACACAACCACAATGGGCTGATGTCACTGCAGGGACTCTGCTTTGAGGCTCCTTCATGTGTGTCCTGTAGCACTTCCTCATCAGCGACGATAATATGGTCAATACTGTGAATCGTGTTAACATATTATGAAGTAAGAGGGGGGAGATATGTCAGTTTCTATAGGCTTAACTGGCTTTTTACAGTGGCAAATACCAGTGCATGAAAGTGCCTCCTCAAAGATGAAATGTGTTAAAAGGTTATCGCCTGAAGGTATCCCTTTCAATACTTCTGTCTGGATGTTGGCAGTAGTAACGATGGCTCTTGTCCATGTTTAACTCATGATTGACACACTTTCAATGTCTCCCTTTTTCTCTCTGCCTTTTTGTCTGTCATCTGTCTCTCTCAGCAACTAGAGAGTCAGCGTTTGTCCACGCTATAGCCTCAGCGGGCGTTGCGTTTGCAGTGACGCGGTCCTGCGCTGAGGGCACGTCCACCATGTGCGGCTGTGACTCCCACCACAAGGGGCCTCCAGGGGAGGGCTGGAAATGGGGTGGCTGCAGTGAGGATGCAGAGTTCGGGGTGCTGGTGTCCAGGGAGTTCGCCGACGCCAGAGAGAACCGTCCAGACGCCCGCTCGGCGATGAACCGACACAACAACGAAGCAGGACGCACGGTAAACACATTTAGACACATTCTGTGCCTTTCTAGGTTTCTTTAATCCATATCACACACTGGCCAAAAGTATTTAGACACCCAAGCATTACGTGCATATGAGATAGAGAAACATCTCGTTTGTAATCGCCTCTTCTCTTCTGGGAAGGCCTTCGATAAGATGTCAGGACCTGGCTGCAGGGATTCACTCACCTTCAACCACAAGAGCATTAGTGATGGTTGAAGCTGATAAAGGCAGATCCAGTTGGATGGGGTTAAGGTTAGAGCTCTGCACAGCCATTCACCAAAAGACCATTCCCTTATGGAGCTGGCTTTGTGCACAGGAGCATTGTCACATTGAAACAGGAAAGGATCAAACTGTTTTTAGTGTATGCTGTAGAATTAAATGGGACATATCATGTTTTTTTGTGATTTTCTATTATTTTTATGTTATGATGTTGGATGTAAGATGTTAAACATAGTCAGAAGTCTCAAGCTTGAGGTGAACGTATTTAAAAATGCTCCCTGAAAGACAAAACCCAGGGCGTTAACCTGCTCTGAATGCTGTGTAAGTTACCTCTGCTTTCTCCTTGTGATGGCATCAGATTGTTGACGCACACCCAACAGCCGTCCGTTGGTAGACTTTGTTGCTAAGGTTGTTTCTAAAGTTGTCCACTCACATATTTCGGATCATATTTGGGCTCAAACGTGTCACTGAGAAGTTTCCATTTTAAGTAAAGGACGAGAAAAAGAAGCATAAATACTACAACTATAGTAGTAAATACTGCAAATCATGCAAAGATATTCCAGTAGTGCCCCAGAACTGGAAACGTGCATAATACATCCACTTTAAGATATCTTTTGATTGGAATTCAGTAGCTAAGCCTAAACAATGAAAAACAGCCCCAGGCCTACATACCTTTGGCCTTGTGGTGCACATATTGATTAGTGTGAGACTAAACTGATCAGACCTCATTGTCTCTGTGATTCAGTTTAGAGTTTAATAGTTAAAAGATGTGCTGAATAATAATAATAGGACCGACTATAAGATAGAGGTAAGCTCTGTTGCTGAACACATTTTATACAGCAGGATGCAAACTATACTATAAATTAGCATAGCGAAGGGTACAAACTGAGAACGGAGGAGAGTAAACAATGGACAATGACCTGACTGTTTTGTAACAGCAGTGGATTTATCCAGGAAACATTACTTTTTGGGATTACTAATTGTTCATATGACAGGCAGGGATTTGGTATTTGACATTTCTGAGTTTCCACCTGAAAGTGATCACTTGACATTGAATGACTGGTTAATTACTCATTTAAGCAACACCCTCCCCCCGCCGCCTTTGCCCCTACATCTCGCCTTTCATGCTTTGCATCCCAATGAAAAATTCCCTGACAGTCAAATAACCCGAGTGAGTTGAGGGGGAAAAGAAGGAAATCAGCTCAGACTTAAAACATCACTGGTTGCTGTCACCGCCGGGAGAAAATAGGCTCCCCGGCTGCTCGCTGAGGGGCAAATGGAGGGACCACACGGCAACAAGACAAGCCCTTTGATCTGAGCGCACAGGAGCGACGAGAGAGACCACAGGAGCTGTACAGCTAACTGAACAGCAGTCCTCTCCTCTCTCCTCTCTCCTCACCACCTGGCCCTCTCACGCTCCCTCCTTCAGCCCCGAGGGCCTCTGGGATTTGATGTTGGCATGACAAGCTAACAGTGTGATGTCACTAGTCGATCCACTCCTCCACCCTTACTCCCCCACCCCCCACCCCCCTCCTTCTCCAAACCCAGAGGTGCCACAGCCACCTGCCTTCCGCCCCAGCTGGGGGAATTCTGCAGCTAAATATAGCTGTTGAATTAAAGCACAACAAAATCAAAACACAAAGGTAAAATATGCCCCGTGGCTGCACACTCATGATGTGAGCCGGTGACTTCAGAGGGAATTAGCAGCAGCGCAGTGCCTCTGTTCTTCACAGCTGCATGACACTTAAATAAAATGCAGCCAGTGGCGTATTGTTTTTCTTGGCCTGCTCTGTGAGTCTTTAGTGGTTTTGTTAGTCTGCATTACTGAATTTCCTGTAAATTTCTGACCATAAAATCCCAGCAGATCTCATTTTGTGGTGACTGACTCGACTGCCCCACAAGCACTGCAGCAAGCACATTTTTTAGTTAATTAAAGGAATACTCCGCCGAAAATCGGTCTTTTGGGTATCAACCACTCATCACCTGTCGCCACTGAATAGTTTGACGCACGCTTCTTCGCGGAGCACGGCGGCCGAGGTCACAGCTTGAATTCACAGCAGTTACGATGGTGAGACGTGGTGAAAAAGTGTCAAAAAACATCAGGAGAAGTGAAGTTTTTATTCATTTATAAGATAAGTGAAGATTGTTTGGAACATATTAAACAGATGGATCCACAGCGGAGGAGTGGGTTACACCGCAGCAATGGTTTGAGAAGTTTCTGTGGACATTTTGACACTTTTTTTTTGTCATGACGCCATTTGAATCTGTTGTAACTGCTGTGAATCCAAGCTGATGGAGCTTCAGATCCACTTTTCAAAGCCTGATCTACTACATCTTTATACTAAAGAGAGATTTTTACTGAAGTGATACTTTAAGACAATTGGAGAAAAGGTTGCCAGGTTGATAAATAGCTGCTTTTTAGTGTAGTGTAGTTTGATTCTCTTTAGGATTGGAGATGTTCAAATGACCAGAAATGATTTTACCAAGTTTTATACACTTTTATTCAACAATGCAAGATAATAAAACAGCTAAAGTTTAGAACTGGTTTTGTTTTTTCTTACAAAGTGAACATAAAGTGTGTTTTCTGTGTTTCTCAGACCATCCTCGACCACATGCACCTGCGCTGTAAATGTCACGGTCTGTCAGGAAGCTGTGAGGTGAAGACATGTTGGTGGGCGCAGCCGGACTTCCGCATGCTGGGCGACTACCTGAAGGACAAGTACGACAGCGCGTCAGAGATGGTGGTGGAGAAGCACCGCGAGTCTCGCGGCTGGGTGGAGACACTGCGAGTCAAGTACAACTTCTTCAAACACCCCACCGAGCGCGACCTGGTCTACTACGAGGGCTCACCCAACTTCTGCGAGCCCAACCCTGAGACCGGCTCCTTCGGGACGCGCGACCGCGTCTGCAACGTGTCGTCGCACGGCATCGAGGGCTGCGACCTGCTGTGCTGCGGCCGCGGCCACAACACCCGGACTGAGAAACGCAAAGAGAAGTGCCACTGCATCTTCCACTGGTGCTGCTACGTCAGCTGTCAGGAGTGCGTGCGCGTTTATGACGTGCACACATGCAAGTGAGAGAAGCGTGTGCACTCAGACAAACAGACTGCTGGACTACAAGTGCTGCCACCCCCCCCCCCGCCCCAAACACCCCCCCCCACCCATCCTCAACACCCCCTCGGCTCCTGCACGGCTTCCCTGCTGCCTCAAACACAGATCTGCATCCCCACATAAGAACATTCATCTGCACACACACTCAGGCCACATCAGTAATAGATACCCTGCACTAGGATCTCCAAACCACTACACCAGTGTCCATATCTGACTGATCATCTGGTCTCACGGGGGAAACCCCCCCCACCCCCCCCCCCCGGTTCCTCTCCCTGCAGCATTGGGCCACAGCTCCCTCACCTCACCTCACCTGTCCCCTCCCCCCCTTGTCTTTATTTATTTCCCCCCTTCATGCCAACACAATGTTTGTGGCATGTACAGTAACACTTTTTACCTGTGAGATTAATGCAGTAAACAAAACAAAAAAACACAAAACAACAACAAAAAAAAAAACTTTCAGACTCTTTTTGCTTTTGAATAAAAAAAAAAGCATCTTCTAACTAACACCTCACTTCTCCAGCTAGTCTGGCTGGTTTACCTTTTTTTTTTTTGTTTTTTTTTTTGTTTTGTTTTTTAAACTAAACCAACCTCTACATCGTCACTTAGTGGTGAGTGATAGTTAACACGTCGGCAGCCCCAGGAAACCATCACTTTGTAACTACTGAACTGAACTGAAAACAGCAGGAGGGCATTGGAAGTGCCCACAGTCCTGTCTCTGTAAACTACTGAGCTGATGAAATCCTCAGTGTTGCTACTCCCCTGCTGACTGACTCTTACTGCACCAGTCGACCGGGAAGCCTGGAAGATATATGCTACAGCCTGATTTTATAGCCCTGCATTTCTGAAATATTACCATTGGGCTGGGACTGGAGGTATGCAGGAGGGGGCATGTGTGTGAACAAGCATGCTCATTCCATTAACTAACAACCCCTACATATGTACATGTATGCACTATTCAGTTACACATGACTCCAGGTGGTCTAAATTTGCGCGTTGTTGATGCGAGCAAATTCTTCTGCATTGCAAGCTAGCAGTTCTTATGAATGATGACTTTGTTCCCTCATTAAGGCATGATGAACCTGTAAATTACTCATGATTTCCACAGGTGTGACGCAAGACCGTTAATCATTATTCAAACTTTTTTTATTTTTTTTTTTTATTTTATGAGTGTTGACCAGAAGAGAGGTAGCGTTCAAATGATTATGTGTATGTGAGTGAGTAGAAGATCATTTATGAATGTAAGCATCAGATTTGAGTCGAGCTTCAGCATGTTTTAATATTAATTCTGATCTCAGGAGCAAAAAGTGATTATTGGGAGATCTTTTTTTTTTTTTTTTTTTTTTTTTTTTTAAATCTAACACATGCATTCATCAGGTCCATCTTAAGAGACTTTTTTTAAAAGGCAAATATTTCTTTTATCACTGTAAAAGAAGAAGAAAAAAAAAAAAAGAAGAAGAAGAAGGAAAAAGGGGACATGTGACGACATGTGGAGACCAGAGGGCAGAGTATGATCTGACTGGCTCTCACATCCTCTCTTCCTTCTCTCTCTCTCTCTCTCTCTCCATACTTTTCTCCCTCAGTTGGACAGTTGAGGTTTTAAAGAAGCCTGATTTATGAACTTGTATTCTTGTCAGTACACCCGCCCCCGCCCCCCCCCCTCAAAAAAAACACCCCTCTGCCTCGCTGTTTTGGTTTTGGGAGATATTGGAAAAACAATATACTGTAATTTACTCAAAATATTTTTTTTTTTTATAATGCAGAAGCAGGGCTGTCAGCCTCTCGAGTTGGCTCCGACTTGCGATTTTTAACAAGAGGAAACGGTTTTAAGATCACTGAGGAAAATAGTTGTGATTTCTGGGTGGACAGAAAAGACTTCCAGCTCATGTAGATTCTTGAATTCTGACTCCGAGAACATTAAGCAGGAGGAGGTTTTTGGGAAACGTCATCGAGAGCCCGGTGATTTATGTGTGCAAGATGTGAATGTGTGTGTGTGTGACGGCTGCCAGTGACAAACAGAAGTGTGTGTGTGTGTGTGGGATGGATGGATGGATGGATGGATGGCAGGCTGGCTCTTCACAGTGGTGGAACAAAACTCTTGAGAAGGTTTCCACACAACATGTTCTGACAGTCCCACCTGCTTCCTATTAATTATATTCAACAACAAAAATACAAGTTACCCCGTAGTGTATAGGCTGTCCTCTCTTTGTGACATAGCTTAGCATTTGCGTCATCTTCTACACAGCCCTCCCTACCTGGGCCTACCTTTCTGTGTTCAGTGTCCCCCCCTCCTCTCCCCCCCAAACTCCCCGACTCCCCCCTCCCCCTTCCCCTCCCCTCCCTTCCCCCGCTATATCCAAAGTTTTGTACAAATGTTTTAAAGTGAATAATTCCCTTTTTATTTTATAATCGTAAATGTTATGTTTTTATAAATATTATTTATTATACAATGTATATATCTGTATGACTGAACTAAGATTATATATTTGAAGAACAAAACTGTCTCGTGCTTTTGCTTCTTTGCCTTTTTTGACGTTCACACAAACTTTCTTCTGAAGTGAACTCCAGACTGTGACTGTAAACTATGATCAGATATTTCATCACAGATCTATTAATCACTTCCAAAGTTGTATCACATATGGTACGAGATTGATCCCATTAAAATCTTGTGATATTCCATATTTTTCTTATTGTCAACAAATCCCATGAAAAGACCAACAATGATCTGCTGACAAGTATCGTCTGTTTATGTCTAATCTGATCAAGTTTATTCCTTTGCTGTCTATTAGAAACACCAGAGCTCCAAACGTGTGTTAATCCGCAGCTAAAAATAGTCCCCAAAAACTACTATTTACTCCAGTTTGACTAATATTTCATTAAAAACTACAGGACCCAGCTGCTTTAGGAAAGTACTGAGCCCTAAACATAATAAAAATGATATATTTATGACCCATTTTCAATGTTTTTAATCAATTTTGTCATAAATGTCAAACAGATGCGCTTGAGGCTGACAGACTAATACACTATTGGTTTTGGTCTTTTCATGGGACTTATTAACAGTAAGAAATATATCAAATAACACATTAAATGAAGCATCAATATGTAATAGTATTGAAGAATGAACCTGCTATATACAGTAGTTACATTTTACTGGTTATAATTTATGATGAGAGGATCCAGATGAGGCGACACAATCATCCAGGACATGTTGGACATATAGAAATATAGAATCTAGGATACATATTATCCACTTTTATTGCATTAGTTTGCAATGTGTTTACAAAAAGGTGAAAAGTCAACATTCTTGAGTTACAAACAGACAGAAATACAAACGTCACAGCTAATAACTCACTATCACTGGATTGTTTTTATTTATTTTCACTTGTTTAAAAAAACAAATACAGAAGAAGAAGACCACAAGCACGGTTATGAGGAAGATGATACATGAAACAACATGTTTGATACTTTGGGTTACAATCATCACAGACTGGATCCAGAAACCTGCATCCAACGGTTTTACTGTCATTGTAGCCGACACACGTGTAGCTACTCGGTAAATGTTTGGCATGCAGTGTTTTCTCGCCCAACAAAGATGATTTGGAGGTTAAAGGACAGATGCACATTTCTTAAAGTGTGTCTTAAAACAACTCACATGTACAATTAAACCATTCTAGGTTGCTGTACTCATTCCTCTCGTCCATACTGGGCCTGAAGAGATGATTTCAATATAAATGATGGGGGACAAACCTCCTGCTGTACATGACAACGTATGAGGGAACAGCTCTCAAAGTCGGAGCTCCGTCTCGGAAACTCGAGGCACCTCGACTTCACCGAGAAGTCAAGACGAGAAATAAACATGAAATCAAAACCTTGAAATGGTAAAATATCAACTGAAGGACATGTAGTCATTTTCTCTGCCTAAAAAAGAGTCGTGAAACGATTTCGAGCTCTGAATTCTGACTATTTCAACTTGGAAGTTTCCGACCTCAGACTCGAATGGAACGCACCACAGAGTTTTAGTCAGAAAGCTAACATGCGGCTTCAGCAGTCAGTGTTGGTGAAATCAAAGCCGGTATTTTCCAAACTCAACCACAGCTCAGTGGAGGAAACACTGAAGCTGGGAAACAATAGGAGGGAATTTTTGCGCTAAAACAGATTCAACTTTGACAGATACCCACTCGATTTGGCAAATTCAGCCTCACATCAGCTTGAAGTTGAACTCGAGCATGAATCTTTGCACGAAACAACTGTGGACTTTGTTCCCCAGCTCTTACGTTAGAATTTTTAATGTTCTGTTTCGACGTACATTTGGGCAACGTGAGTGTTAATTTTAATGTTTTTAAGTAAGATAGAATGTGAACTTATTCTTTAACCGCCAACGTCTGTGTAGCTTCCTTCATGAGATGCCAAATTTCTCATAATTATGAGTCTAAAATCTAATGATTTTGGTATAATCGTAATTATAAGAAGAATAAAAAACAAACAGTATTGGTTTCTATAGAGACGCTAAATTGAGAGATGTTTTTCTGGGACAACTTGGGCAGTTTCCACTAAATGATGAAGGCCTGAATATTCCTCTGTGGATTTTATACTATACATCAAACCGTCTGGGCTGAAAGCAGCGTACACATTTCTCAAGCAGCAGAAGTCCCTCGTGTGTGAGATAACTTCCCTTTAAAATGTTTGGCGGTCATTCATTTTATTATAAAGTCCAGATACTTCAGTGTTTCTTATTAGTAATAGAATTAATTTATTCATAAAATTAAAAAAAAAGGTCTGATACAAGCAAGTAAACAACATGATAGGAACAAATCTTTAAGTCACAGAGCCACCAGTCCTGGAATGATCAGATTACAAATCCGTGCACAGAAAATCAGGCCGATATAAACAAACAGTATCTTAATTAGTGTTCGTGCATGCACGTGTACTTGCCGTAGAAGTGTATCTTTCACCTTGACTCTTTTATGTATAAAATCCCAATGGAGTGCTAAAGGGCATCACAAATAGATAACAGCACTGATCTTCAGGAACTGAAATATACACAAATGAACACAGCTCATTTGTCTTAATTTACACTCTTTTTTTTTGTTTTTTTTTGTTTTTTCCACATCGTGCTGAGGAGGAGAGGGTTGCCTGGTTGGCTGCTGCAGTGCAGAGAGAAGCACGCAGAGCTTCAGGGATGGGAAGGAAGGATGCAGAGAGAGAGAGAGAGAGAGCGAGAGAAAGAGATGGAAACTATCTCTCGCTTGCTTCCTTCTGCCAGCCTCTTTCAGGCTTCCGTTCCTCAGCAACTGAGTGAAGAGAGACAAATAAAAGTGAGAAGAGACAGGCAGGCAAAGGAGACATGCTGCCACAAGAGAGCACCTGTCTAGTCGACCTATTTTTATGCACTCTGTGCGCTAACTGTACCATAAGTCTCCGAGGCTGTGATGAGAAGCAAAGCTCTCGCTGCAAGTTGAAAAGTTGTTCAAGTTTTGGGTTTTTCCATCACCCAGGGCAGCCCGTCCCGCTGGGGTGCGACTCACAAAGCAGGATTAGCGAGATAGCCTGATAACTGGTGTGTTATGAAATATATTCTGATATTTAGCTCGTTATTAACCTGCATAAATGTATCATATAACTAAACTGAATATTTATTTTTTATGTACAGATTGAAATAAGAACTATAGAGGTAAAGGGTAATATTTACAGTTATATTTAACTTTCTAATCCTGTTTTGTGAGACTTTGCACTGACACTGACTGTGATTATCTACATGGGACTCTCATTATGCTCAGAATTTAACAATCTATATTCTCTATAGACAGCCAGAGATATCCAGATAATAACAAGATGAAAGCAATAGTTAATAATTATTTTAGGGGAATTTATTTGTGATTTGCTTTCTTGCTTAGAGTTAGATGAGAAGATTGACACCACTCTCTTATCTGTCGGTTAAATATGAAGCTACAGCCAACAGCCGGCTAGCTTAGCTTAGCATAAAGACTGGAAGCGGGGGGAAACCGCTAGCCTAGCTATCTAAAGATAACAAAATACACCACATCACAGTACGTAGCACCTCTAAAGCTCACTGATTATCTCCTTTGTTCTATCCATACAAAAAACGAGATGTTAAAACAACATGTTGCAGTTTTTTTTTTAGGGGCTGAGTCTGAGTTTTTACACTTTAGTTTTTGTACGCTGAGCTGTTTGCGTGCTAAGCTAAGCTAACTGTCTCCCGGCTGTAGCTTCATATTTATCTAACAGACACAAGATTTAATTCTCAGCAAGAAAGCACATAAGCATATTTCCCAAAATGTCAAACTATTCCTTTAAGGCAATTTAAAGATTAAACATTGAAATGTAAGATTTGTGACTTTTGGGGGAAAAAAATAACTATAGTTATGTGCAAAAAGCAAAATCAAATGGTGGAATCTAAATCAAAATAAACCTATATTACAGCACTGAAGTGCAAAAAACACCAGAAAATGTGGATTTTGCAGCATCTCTACCATATTTTTTCATAATTCTTTGTAGATGTAGATTAGTTGCACAAGTTTTGATATTGAAGTTTATGAACATATACAGTAAAATACAAGGCTCAGGTCATTTTAATAATGAGGCTCCTGTTCTGTTAACCTCAAACATTTTTTGACCTTGTGCCACCATGCAGGTTAACCTGACCTGATTACTCTCATACATCGTTAATTTGGTGCAAGAAAAGTTACTTTTAGAGTATAAATTACTAAACTTAACTGACAGTTTACAGAGAAAACTGAGTAGAAAATGTGACCTGATGCAGGCCTCGCAGTCTTACCGTTGAAGGATGCCTCTTTTTCACTACGTGGCTCCACTGAGTCTAGATCTTTGCAAACTTATTAGAACCCAGTCTGCAGGAAAAAAGACAAAATATATTAATCACACTTGACACGATGCTAAAATGTAAATGTTTACCGCTTGTGTCGAGGTTTCTTTCCCCTTCTGTGTTACATTAGTAAATGAAGACTGGTAAGTGGATTGAAAACTAGGTGACGGATGTGTGCGTGGGTGCGAGTGTTCAGCGTCACCGAAGACCTGCTCGACGGAGTCGCGTAGTTAGAAACAGGAAAAGAATACTTACGCTCCTTCATCTCTCAGTAGACTCAGGAACTTGCTGACTCTGTGGTCGGGATCCATCTAGAAAAAGACAGACGCGTCGTGTTTTAGTGCTTACATGCGTACAATATCATAACATTGTTTACTTTTGGATCAATTTGACTTCCAATTTAGAAGCGAGGTGTTGAAACAGCGGCAGGTCCTGGAGTTCACGCTTCAGTTTGTACAAACAGGATTTTAGGGAGAGAGGGGGGACAAGGGGGGGGGGGGGGGGGGGGAGAGGAAGTAAAATTAATGGCAGCCTATGCAATAACTTACAGTATGTCTGGAATTGCCTGTAGCCACTGGAGTTAAGACATGAGAGAACCGTTGGAATGAGAGGAAAAAAGATAAAGACTGAAGACGAACTGTGAATGTGTGCGAGTGCGTGGCTGCGCGGCTGTTTGCAGCATGTCTCGGCAAACACAGGTTCATACTTCTTCAGGCTCGGGGATGGTGTGTGTGTGTGTGTGCAAAAGGGTGCAAAAACATGGCTGCATTGGTGCATACCACAGCAATTACACAGCATCCAGCCTCAACAAACAGGCCGTACACGTCGTCAACATACCACAGACACGCAGTCAGGGGGAAGAGAGATTAACACCAGCCGGCAGTCAGATTTAGGTCAATTTCTGCTGCTGATGCTTGCTGTCAGTTTGCTACCTGTTTTAGTAAACAAAACAGTATTTGGAGGCCACTGTGGGATGCAGATTGAAAGTTCTGGTCTCGGGAGCATTAAAGAAGAAGCTGCAGTGAACAAAAGATGCTTCGGATCCTGTGTTTCGTCCCAGTACAGTTAGAACCGACTGTAACTGTCAGGCTCAGGTTCAAATGTCTACGTCTGACTCAAGATCCGACTGAAAAATGCCTTTTGGAAATGAATCATGTTCCGCAAGTTGAGCTTTTAAAGGAGAACTCCAGCAGTGTAGGACTTCGCTTCCATGAGGCTGAAGGATTTAAAACAGATTTAAAAACAGAATTGATCCAGCAAAAACTGACATATCCTGACTTGTTCCTGATATGGATCAAGTTCCAAAATCCAAGATCCTACACCTCCCATAACGCAACTCAACAGTATCTTTTGTTAGACACTCTTCTATCTTTTCAACGCTCATCTATTTTGTGTCTGAGATCACTCTCTGTTTGTTGCATGGTGCTCTATATTTAGCCCGTTTTATGTGGTTGTGAGTGACACATCACCTGCCACGATGATGAAAAACGATGATGAATCATAGATGTCCGATATATAATTTAATGCTCATAATAGAATAAACGACTGAGTGTCTTTTATATGGAAAATGAGAGAACATGGGGAGTGATTTCGGTCACAGCCGCAAACTTTCCGTCTCTGATGACATCACTATGACGTCATACACTCACCGGCCACTTTATTAGGAACACCTGTGTGCTCTGATGCAACAGCTCTGCCATAAATTCTACATTTACGAAGCTTATACATTTTCAGTATTTGTTGACATCTTCAGAAAGGTGATAATTCTACTATATCTTCATTACTGAGGTCATAGTGGGTGATGGTGGTGTACTGGAATTAATTATATTTAAAAGTGTTCCTAATATCTCATGTATGTTAATGGAGTGGACAAAATATTAGGAACACCATTCAATCTCATCTGGAGTTAACAAGAAGATGAGAGACAGGACTTACAGGGGTGTTGAGTCAGTTTCAATGTTTGTGGACAAAAGGTGGGATCCTGTGCGTTTAGGATGCAGATCATCATGTTTAAAGAGTTCTGGCCAGTTGAGAAAGGAGGTAAAGTTGTTAACAAAGTGGATGCAGCTTCCCAGGCAGTAGCCCTTCAACCGTATATGGAGTTGACGAAAGCGGCTGAAAGCCAAAGCAGGGAGGAGGCCGGAGATGACGCGCTGTTTACCAGAGTCCAGCACACCGTCAATGAGGCTGACAGGATCCGCTCTGAGTTTCTTACATTGTTGAAGTTTGATGTTGGTGATTCCAGCATGAATAACAACAGTGGAAGCCAGTCTACCGGTATGTTGCTACGCAGGCGCCTGGGTAGCAAAACGTTTGCGTTTGGGGAACCACCACATGCCAGACCATGGATGTGCCGACCACTAGAGCATTGGGGGGGGGGGGGCTGGGGTGGCCATCAGCAATGACACCCTGTCTGGACTGCCCCAAAGGCTGGGCGAACTCTCTGCATGGCGGCACCACCAGCAACAAGAGTAGAGGAGAGACGGCCATCTGGCGGGTGTCCAACTGAGGAACGTGGACAATCCACCTCGTCCAAGGCTTGGAACTTATTGCTCAGCATCTGGAGCATCTACTGCGGCCTTTGTTGTTCCTGACCAGGACTCACAGCTACAGGAGGCAGGGACTGGAGCATGATCGGGACTTGGGGGGTTTAGCTCCAAGGATCGGCCACACTACATCCTTTAAAGCCAGGAGATCAGCCGTAAGAGTCGGTTGCCACCCATGGTGAAGAGACCTTTTCTGAAGTTCCACCTTCAGCCCTCTTATGTTGTCTTTCAGCTGTGAGTCTGCACGCAGGCATTTCCCACACGCAGCCAAGATTTTAGTTGTTTAGGTTGGTCGGCTAGCTTAGCCACAGGCTAAAGACAAACAAACCTAGCCAAGCTAGTCTGACGTGGGCACTGACGGCAGCTCACTTGCAGAGAGTCCAGGACACACAATAATCCCAATAGTCTCTATAAAAGATGTCTAACTTACTGCAGTTGCTACTCTATTCAAGGTCCATAGGCAACAGGAAATCAGGAGTAATATCCACAGGTAAGTTACTAGAGCAGCTGAAATTCCCACACTGTTCCCAGGGGTACGGTCTCTCCACATACAGACGGTGATACGTAGCCAGCCTTCCTAATCAGGACTCTGGGAGCTGAACAGTCCACATAAGTCACCTCTATGGCCACGTCCTCTCCAAAACAAACAGACCCAGAACTCCATGTTTCTCTGACACTGTTTTGTGAACAGAGGACGTTCAATGTCACCACTATGAACGGCTCTTAAAAAAAATTAAGATCGACGTCCGATGACTAAAATCCTTGATCCAGCTGAAAGATACAGTTAAAAATGACCAAGATCCACAAAGTGTATGGCAAAAACGTGTCCTAAAACTGGATAAAAAGTCAATTCAGAGTTTCTGGCGGGCAAAACAACGCTGACACATCAACACACAGTACATACAACTTGTGTTGAAAAGAAGCCAAGAATCTGCTCTGACTCGGTGGTCTATGTTTTCATTTTTGTTTCCACAGTTGGATGGGTTTAATGTACATGTGTGTTGGCCCTCTGGGATGACCGTTCTTTATGGATTTTGCTCTAAATTGTAGGTACACCAAAACCATGGAAGTGTGTGTGATTGTTCTCCTCTGAATCACAAGATGAGACTGTGACTTGGAAAGCTACGCAGAACATGGTTTCAATACTATGAATGTATTGGATCTCAACTGTTCGGAGGATGGTTTGTGAACTAGAAATGTACTGGATCCTTCTGCTCAACAAATCATCAGCAAAGCCACACTGTTTTTCATTCCAGCTAATAGATGACAGTTTTTTGTGACGGAGACAGATTCTGTTGACTCTTGAGAATGCTGACCAGATGTCAAGGAAGAGGAGGGACAGCCTGCGAGCCTCAGACCGCACTATTATAAAAACATAATACCGAGGCTGAGCCAATTTGAAATTTGTGTTTGAGGATAAAAGGTGTGAAGTGATGCTGAATGGGTAACAATGCAATGATTGTTATTGCCCTTCCACAAATTACCTACACCAAAGTCTGCCTGAAACCACCAGTGCATTGCATTTATCATGTGAACAACCAGTAAAATCTGATGTTAGAGAGAAACAATGTTAAGAGTCTACAGCCATGCTAGCAGCTCTGTGAGGCTATACTAGCTAAATGCTAACACTAGCATGGCAAAATGCCCACCGTGACAATGTTAACATGCTGATGTTTAGCAGGTTTAATGTTAACCATGTTTAACGTTTTAGTTCAGAGTGATAACACACTAATATTTGCTGAGTAATGCTAAACACAAAGAAGTGCAGTTTTACAGAAATTTGACATGACATGAAAAGTCAGCAGATCACCAAAATTATTACCATTCAGCCTGAGGGCGACATGCATGTCAGTGCCAAATTTCATGACAGACCATCTAGTTGTCATAAAATTTCCCTCAAAACCACCAACCACCAAATATCAAAATCATGGTGGCATTAGAGGGAAAGTTAGGGGATCACCAAAGTCATCAGGATTCATCCTCAGGGGACCATGCAGTGACCAAGTTATTTGAGATATTTCAGTATAAATGAAAGTGGTGGACCGACATGACGTTAGCATGGTTAAAAGATGCAAATACAAAAGGAAATATTTCTCCCACCTGCGCCGCCATTTCAATGAGCATGAGTAACTTCTTTATGCCGATCGAAAGACGCTGCCCTTTCACCACTTTAGCTATGCTGGCCCGTTCGTTCTCCTGGAAACTGCCCAGCAGCTGTGGGGAGCAAACAGCAGGGGATTAAACTAGACAAATACAATATTTAAATTGGACAATGCATACAGGAATTACAAATGAAATAAAAATATTACGCTATGTTTGCAGAAACACCTTCCATTACAGCAACTGTGGCACTTAAATAAGGCCAATTATAGGTTCTGGTTTAAACTGGGAGTCATCTTAATGCTTTTGCACAAAAATCTGTGATAAACTGCTTGTAAGTGTCTTATGGCTGAAGATGTATGAGAGACAGAGAGAGAAGATGGCATCTGGTGTATGACAAGGTATATTAAAAGTGTGGCGGTACGCATGTGTAGGTGTATGCAGTGTGCGTCTGTTTTGGTGTGCGTTACCTCCAGGGCATCGACCAGCTGCTCGCCGCTCGAGATGTTGGGAATGTGGATGGTGGTGCTGAAAGCATCTAACATCTCCATTTCCTGGAGGACATCTTTACGACTCGTGGTGCCGATGATAAGCAGTTTACGACCCTGAAAGAGAAGCAGATATGACTTCAGATTTAAAAAGTTTATCATTCATTCATCTTCTTTACCTCTTTTCCTTTTCAGGGTCAGAGGGGTTGGATTCTCTCCCAGTTCGTTGCACACACACACACACACGTGTCCAGCCCACATGGACTCACGACTTACAGTAAACTAGAAATACTGTTGTGGTGAAACATTTGTCATACATGAACTTAACTTCTTACACATTACATGACATGAGTGCAAACAAAGAACAGTATCCCGAGCTCTACAAATAAAACATTACCACAAAAAACACGTTATTTATCAGAAATGAAAGAAATCTTACAACAAAGTGTAGCCTTAAATTATCTTCAGATAATGGAGAGGGTGCTTCATTATGTGGTTTGACCATTTTTACTCAACTATCCATTTGATTATGAACTGGGAAGAGAGACAGTTGCGTAGGGGAACAGAAGAGATAGTGGGGTAGACATAAAGACTCCAAAATCGTAAAATGAGAGATGAACCTGGTACACATTCAAAATTCAATACTTCACTGCCATTTTAATATAGCTGAAAGGAATTTACTTTAATTTACTACTTTAGCTCGCAAGAAAAAAAAAAAAAAATCTTGAAATCTTATGATGTGATATAACCACACTGAACACATCAAATGATCGTCGTCAAACTGTCAAAACTTTGTGCATGAAAACATACGTGTACACCATCTTATGGGGTGTTTATGAGTTTAAGAGGCGAACTGAGCTGAACCTCATAGCTCAGCCTTTTTAAAACAAGGGAGGAAATTAAAATAGATGATTAGCCAAGTGAGAAGAGTCCTGTAAAATCTCATGTTGCTTTCATGTTCCTGTAGACTAGTGGTATAAATTTTAACAGGGTATGCTAACTCATGGCCTGAGGGTTTTTAAGCAGTCCACTTTCTTCATGTTTCCTGTGTTGAGCTGAAGTGTCGTCGTGCCACAGAGTGAGCACAAAGGTGAGGATGCTCTCGGTATAATGTGATACAAAGTAAATCGGAGCTTTTGGGAATATTGATCGTGGATTCTCTGTGCTTATTCGAGTCACAGAGAAAAATAAGGGGAGAGGACGAGAGGAAAGAGAAAGGATGAGGAGAGGAGAGGACAACAGCACAGGAAAACAACAGAAGACAATAGAAGAGAAGACAAACATGAGCGGAGAAGAAAGGAGAGAAGCGAAAGAAATGTCGCTCCAGTAAGCTGACGAGTTGGAGAAGGACCAGGAGAAGACGACGAAGAAGGAGGAGAGGCAGAGGAGTGGCGAGTAGACAGGGGGATTATGGCTGCCGGCTGCCCCCCCATGGCGTGGGGGGTTGTGATGCTGCATGCAGATGAGGTGCCACACAGGCGGCAGTGCTGCCAGGTCCTGGCTCTCTCACAGAGCCCATTCTCCTCCATGTCCCCCTGGCCTCCCCCGGCCCCAGGCACCCCGCTGGGCCCAGCGCTTTACAACCCCAGAGGAGCACTGCAGCCAGGCATTCAACACCAGGCCCCGCGCCACTTCTCATGCACATGCAGCCATATAGTGGGCTATACTCTCATTCACAAACCCATCAACAACAGACACACACACACAAACTACAACTAAAGAAACTATGAGAAATGGGTCTCTACCACCACCATTCACTCAGAGCACAACAGGCCTGGACCAAAAAACACTCCCTAATAACCATACACTCACACACACAGTCGCTCACACATGCCAGTTGCAGCCAAAGACCTCCAACAATTCCTCACAAGACTTTGCGTTGGCATCCATAAGATCTGCTGCCCTCTTTCTGCCACCTGAGGACTAGCAACGCCACAAGAGGGACAACAGAAATAAACAGAGTGTGCGTTTACCTTCGGAGGAGGTTTCTTGAGCAGGACCAGCAAAGCTTGTAGCACCAGGTTGGAGAAACGAGGGCCGATCGGGACAAAGTCTGAACATCAGGCAGAAATGAGACAGATCATATCGAAATGTTAAGAAATAGGAATGAAATTGATAAAATATGATTCAACATGTTTTTAGGTAGCTTGTCTATGTAAACTGAGGTCTTACCCAACAAGCGTTCGATGTCATCCACAACCACACAGCTCAGCTGCGACTTGTAAGCGTCTTCAAATATCTATCAAACAAACAGATCAAAGCAAAAAAACTGTTTTAAATTACATTTTTAAATCATTATTTACTTGTTACGGAGTTACAGATTTAAGAACAGTGTCTGTAAATATATTTTCTACCATATGAACCCCATTAACTTTGCCATCTTACATGCATCAGTGCTGGAGATATAATTTCCACATGTTTACATACTTTTGGCACAAATCCCAATCTCTTCCAGACCTAAAGATGATCAAATCTGTTTTTATATATTTCAAGACTTTCTAGTTAACCTGTAAAAGATGTTTTTTTTAAATGTCGGTTACCTTTTTGATGGCTTGACATTTAGCGATCTCGGAGTGTCCGATCATCTTGTCGGGGGAGCAGATCTTGATAAAGGGGAACTGAGAGTCTTCAGAGATCTTAGCTGCCAGCGCCGTCTTCCCGCTGTTAGGTGGGCCTGACGGAGAAGAACAAACACTAATTAATCGTTTGGAATAACGCTAATTATTTAGCCAAACTGTCAGTTTTCAGTCTATCACAACAGACTGTATTCTAGCGCCTTAATGAGCTTGTTGCACGCCGACCTTCATGCTGACTCTGCATGGCGTTACCTTAGCGTGTGTGTGAGTGGATGTTAGTGTGTGTCCTACCCTCCAGTAGAACAGAGACCAGCGGCGTGCGGTCGCTGTTCTTCGTCTGCTGCACCAGGAGTTCCCCGTCTTCCAGGGCCGCCGACACCGGGTCGCCCCACCTGATTATCCCGTTCATGATGTAGCTGGCGTAATCCTCCTGGTTGGTACCAAACGCCTGGAGGAGAAAGAGGAAGAGAGAGAGAGAGAGATAGAGAGAGTGAGGCTTTGTTTGAGTTTGTGATGCAAAGTGAGAAAGAGAAGATACTGTTTACTGTAAATGTGATGTTTCAATTGCAGGTCAACATGAATGCTTCCTGTAAATCAGTTCAAGGTGCATTACTTTAAAAAAATGCTGTTCTTGAGATAAATCCGGTTTATATGTGAATGTCTTGCTACAGTGATCAGGGGATATATGCATGAAGCCGCTGAGCAGATTCGATTTAGGTCTTCAAATGTGTTTTTTTTTTTTTTTTTAATGGTCCCTGAGACTCTTCAGACACACTAAAGTCTTGGACAAAGCGTAAATGAATTTCCTCCACCTCCCGTTTAAATCTAATTCGCTATACTTTGTCACAAGAACTAGAGAACACAATCAACTGCACTATGAATGACCTTTACAATTTGTTACTGTTTACAGTCCAATGGTTTACATTCCTGAGGTTTTTTGTGCTGCAGGCTGATGAGAGAAAGAAGGAGACCAAAATGTTTTAAACAATCTGAAATACACAACATCGTTATTGAACGGCACCCAATTTAAACAGTGTTGGTTAGTTAAGTTTCTCAGTGTGTGCAATTTAACGGTGCCGGTAAATGATATAATAATAAAACTAAATGGGTGTGCCGGGAAGAAAGGAATGCGAGGGGCTCATACGAAGTCCTTCCCCCCCCCAAAAAAATCTAAGATTCGATCAAGTTCAGTATGATCGTAAATATCAGACAGACGTGACGAAAACAAACAAGACTTCACAAAAGCAGGTAATGGAAACATCACATGAGGAACAGTTTCAGTGCTGTTTCACACGTGAGAAAACAATTACTCTCTTTTAGTCTGATTGCTGCCAAAAAAACCTCTTGTGTACTGGAAGGAACTGGAAACTTTCGTGGTTAAGTTGTGGCATTATGAATAACCAAATGGAGGAAGGTAATTGGTAAAAGAATATAAAATCAGGCCGCCTCTCATTGGCTAGCTCCAGTAGAGAGTCAACACCTTAACAGCAGCTTTATGTGAATTATATTGTCTATTCTTTTATGGGTTTTTTTTTAATGCATGTTGGTATTTTCAAGAGGGGTGCCTTAGGTTGGTGGGAGGGTAGGAGAAAGGTATGTTTGAACTATGTGTATTAAATGTTTAATTTCATGTATTTTCAATCAACTGTATTTGGAAATAGAAACAGTAGGAGGCAGAGAAGGAGATAAAGATGATGATGATGTACAGCAACTTACTGGTTTGATGTCGTTATTCAGCGAGGCCATGAAGTCGTGCCTGCTGACCTGCAGCTTCTCCGCCGTCTCGGTGTTTACCTCGACCGTGTTGCTGGCCTGCAACGTACATAAAACCACACACACACACACACAAAAACATAGTACAAATTAAGAGAGTTAAGTTTTGTTACTGGATGAACTCCGCGCCCCTTGCTAGTGAAATCCATTAGATGATGTATTGCGAATTTCAGATTGCGCAATGTGTCAGAAGACAATGTGAGCTCTCAGAGCAGAAAGGTCAGACGGAGAGAAGGAGGGACGGAAGAATAAGTGCTTACAGGAGTGAAGAGAAACGTCACAGCCATTAGACATGTGTAAGGCCCTTGTCCGTCATATATCATCACCCTCCAATATCTGCTCTGTGTGTGTGTGTGTGTCTGTGTGTGTGTGTGGGTCTGTGGGGGCAGAACACTTAACAGATGAGATCTTCACCTTATCTGTGTGTCCCAATGAGTTGTGTAGATTTGAACCTGCACACCTGACAAAACACTTAAGGGCACACACACACACACACACACACACACACACACACACACACACACACACACACACACACACAGCTGGATTCTGCACACGATCCTTCCTCACTTGTGCTGTTAGTTAAACTGACATTATATACACAGTAGTGCACCGAGCCCAGCAGACGTGTGGCCTACAACTTAAACCTGGCAACATATGACTCTCTTCATATCAGTGCTTTTGAAAAACACCTTTGTAAAAGTATCAAAAAAAGTTCCCAGAGGCAGTTAATTCAATGTAAATTTAAGGAAGAATGATACAATTTGACTTATAAGAAAAAAAAATAGCAAAATAACAACTTACAATGAGTCAATTATTCAACAACAGTTGTAATAATTGATAAATTGTGAATTATGTGAACATTTATTATCATCACATTAACTTATTTCAGATTCTCAAATGTGTGGATTGGCCGTTTTTCTCTTTTTATATCATTGTAAATCGAATATCTTTACATTTTGAACTGCTGGTTGTGATGGATCCACTTTAGACATTTTGCAGGACTGATTATTAACTGATAATTAACTCCTCTCATCTCCAGTATCTAAATACACACTATAATAATAAACTAAAAACAACCTGAGGACTCTGACCTTGATATGTCTGTTCATGGCGGTGGACTGGGCGGCCCTGACCAGACCCTCCAGCTCGGCACCGCTGTAGTTCTTAGTCTCCACTGCCAGCTCCTGAATGTCCACGTCGTTGGCCAGCAGTTTGTACTGACGCATCTGTGCCGTGTGGATGTTGAGGATCTGAATACGGCCTTTTTCATCCGGTAACCCTGAAAGTAGAAATGGAAAAAAATAAACGACCTAAAGCTTCAGCAAAGTTATTGTTTGTTTTTTTTAATGTGTTTCATTCAAACATATTGTCATCCAGAAAAGCTGTGTTGGACAGTTGAAGTCTGTTTATTCTACACTGCACACATTTCTGTTGGACTAGAGAGGAGAACTTTACACGTGTCCTCTCTCTGTCCAGATTAGATTTTCGCCCCTTTGATACACTTGACCAACTCATGTAAAGTGAAGAAGATAACATTAACATTTACTTTTTTTGAAGCATTTTTTGACAGTTTTAATCCCCATTCCCACCCACTTAGATAAACTGTTAGTGTGAAGCCTTATCTGTTGCCTCCTTCACTTCTTACCAATCTCCATCTTCACCTCCAGTCTTCCCGGCCTCAACAAGGCCTCATCTATCAGGTCAGGCCTGTTGGTCATACCTGAGGGAGGGATAGATGATGGACAGATAGTGGAAAGAAGAGGAAAAGGATGAATGAGAGAGATGAGATAGAGTGCAGATGTTCAGGCCTGTGGAGTTTTTCTAAGTTTGGTTGGCTCTCGCTAGTGAATGTTTATGTGTTTGCACCTATGACCAGGATGTTGTTGAGCTGCTCCACGCCGTCGATCTTGGACAGCAGCTGGTTGACTACGGTGTCGTGGACTCCTGTGCTGCCCGCCATGCTTCCACGCTGCTTACAGATCGCGTCGATCTCATCGAATATGATGATGTGGAGACCGCTGTTGGCACCAAGCTGATCAGCAGAGAGAGGAGGGGAGAAAATTAATGACAGCAATTATTAATGAGTATACTGTATATGTGTGCTGTCTACTGTATCTTTTCTTTTTAAAATTTCTTTAGATTTATTATGTTATTATGTCTGACTGCCATTGACAGTAAAATGTGTTTCCCACACTCATTCAGGCATCAAATTAAAGGACTTTTTGATGCTTTACATGTTCTTATCAGGTCAAATTGAATGTTTTAGGGTAAGGAAGGCCAAAAGACAGAAACACTGCTTCCTTTTTTCTCAGAATAAATAATTAAATTTCATATTTGTACCCTTACATGACATTTTTAGAAGATTAGTTTACCAGCTACAGTATCCTGATCTGTTGTGTGTTACTAAACCAGATTATTTAGTGTACAACACGCCATGTTTTTCATTGCCTTATGACAGCATGAAACCATGATAAAATCCTTAATTTGATGAAACTAAAAATTACTCCTGTATCCACAAAAAATGTTTTCACTTTCAAAAACCTTCAAAAAATACCAGGTTTGTTTGCAGGTTGGTGGGAACCCCGATGAAACTGGGAGAAGTAGTTATCGTATATATACAAGACAGAGAAACTAAACAGGAAGTGGAGGGAAATATACCCAACAGTGTAATTGGAACCATGTTCTGGTTTTTCCCCAACAGAAACTTATTTACCTTTTGAATCCTTCTACAATGACTTGGTTTGATCCCTGGGTTATGAAATGTTTTCTGTACAACAAATGTAACGTCAGTTTTATATTACAGTACATGCTCAAGTAGAATATGGTGAGTATAAAGAATAAGGAGAGGTAGTGTAGTGCAGCACACTGAAAGGGATAAACGGATCCCACCAGAGGAACTGTAACTACTAAAAGCAGTAGCTCATATCAATATGTAGCGTCCTCTCAGACTCAAAGCAATTTAAAGTAATACATAAACAGAGACATGAACACAGCAGAATGATTACGACACCGCTGACGCTTTCTTGAAAATCATTATTGACCCTCCACAGAGAGACAGATGGAGAAAAAAAAAAGTGAGAGAGCAGCAGGGTGGGGGGTTATCCCTTCATCTACAGACCTGTCAGTCTCAGACGTAGCATTTAAAGCAGGTGTGGAGCTGTCCTTATTACACACTGGATATGTGTGTGTGTGTGTGTGTGTGTGTGTGTGTGTGTGTGTGTGTGTGTGTGTGTGAAGGGAGATCTCATACAAGGTCAAAGAGAGCCCAGCCCCTCATTAGGTGGTGAAGAGTGAGGCTCCATGCTAGTGTCTCACCATCCAAAAACAACCATCGCTGCTGGGGTTTCAATGCATAACTGCCCACCCCCCTCTACACACACACACACACACACACACACACACACAACCACACACACACAGAAACACATCATATCCTTACCAAAGTTATTACAGCTATGTCTGGCTAAAGGGCAGATCTTTCCACTCCTGGAGAAATTAGTTCTTTTCTGTTTAGATAGATGAAATGCTTATCTGTGTTTCATGTGGATAAGTGGAGAATACAGATCCTCGTTGAGAGCGAAGTTGGTGATTTATGACGTGCAGATAATAAGCTCAGCAAAACTGTTGCACATCTGAGTACCGTATCTGGACGATGTAAATAAAACAGGCTTGTTTATTAAAACCAGTTTTGTGTGTGTGTGTGGGGTTTTTAATTTTTGGCTGTGGTGGTTTTGGTATTTTTATTATCGTCAAGTGTTTGCAATATCTTGGCTTAGAAAACAGGAGAAACACCCTTGTCTGAGTACGTGTGTTATGTGTCCCTCTCCCCTCACCCTCTTCTGTTCGTCCTCTGCCTCTGCAAACAGCTTCCTGATGTTGGCCTCAGACTCTCCGACATACTTGTTGAGAATCTCGGGGCCGTTGACAATCTTTGGCTCCCGGGCCTTGAGCATCTTGCCAATCTGTCGTGCCATCAGGGTTTTACCGCAGCCTGGGGGTCCGTACAGCAGGATTCCCTTCACATGCTTGCAGCCTGGAGACACACACACACACACACACACACACACGCAGAACCAGAGAGAAAACACTGAAGCTGACGAGAAACTCACATATACAGAAAAAGCTTCTACTAATCATCTTCAGCTCATAACTTGGTTTGGTAGAGACTGAATAGAGGATTTTGTTTCAAAAATGTTATTTAAGTAGCAGGACTCAAGTGTTCCCAGCTTACATTTAAGCCACTAAATGATCCCTTTTCCTTAATTTATTGGTTTAATATTGGCAATAGTTATGTAATTATGAGTACGACGTGGCACAGTGGTGACCCATGCAGTTAAATCAGCTGAGCTTTAACTCAGGATTCTGTTGCTTTGACTAAGTATATGTATTCATGATAAAAATGTATTCTTGTAAATGTTAGCATGCCCGTCTTTGTGTGATGTTAATCTGATGAAGTTATGTTTGTGGTGATAATAGACAGTTATTGCTCGAGGAGCTTTCAGTGTCCAGACTTTATTGTTTTGACTGGGAATTTTTATTGCAAAATGTGGCGACAGAAGACGAAGAATAAATATAATCTACACTAGAACTGCAACGTTTAGTCCTTTAATCGTCACTTGATCGACAGAAAATGAATCAGCAACTATTTGGATACTTGAGCAAGTATTTTTATTAATTTCTTCAGCAAATATGGCAAAAACTTGCTTCTCAAATTGATGATTTAATACTTTTCTTTGTCATTCATTATGTTAGACTGAATATCTTTGCATTTTGGACTGTTGGTCAGATAAAATAAGATATTTAAAGACGTCACCTTTGACTCTAACTCACTTTTTTCTGACATCTTATACACAGATGATTAATCGAGAGAATAATCAGCAGTTAATTGATAATGACAACAGTTAGTGCTGTTGTCCATGTGCACAGAAAAGTCAACTGAATGGATAACGCCTGGCTTCTAATCTGATTTCCTTTGTTTTTAAGATGAAGTGTGGACTGTGAGTTTACAGTGCGCGTCTTCTAATGGCCTTTTGCACCTGCTTAATGACATTTAGCCCAGACTAATTGAGAGGCCCCCAGATAACCATCTGAGTTGCCATTTGGGCCTGCTGAAGGAAAAGCAGACAGGTTGACAGGTGGAGGGGGGGAGGGGGGGTTGGAGGGAAGAAGGGACGACTTCTCTAGCAAGGCGGGGGGGAAAAAGTTATGTGGTTGTGTTGAAGCTGTGAAAGGATAGAAAGCACTGAAGCCTCTGTCTTCTGTCTGTCTGCTTCACCTCTCCGGGAGCAAAGGGGAGACAGGGTGAAACCTTCAAACTTCTGCTCAAACACACACCGATGCACACGCGCACAAAATGTGTGACGTACACATGCGCACGGCTTCTCTGTCAGCACCTGCGTTCCCTGCCTTCCCCCCCCCACCGCCTGCCAATTACAGCTTTACCTGTAGCTGGATGCTCTATCAGGACACGCCATCTCATTACAGCAGCCAGCTGGCCACAGCCAAAGGCCGACTCCTGCAACACAACCACCCAGCTAAAAAAGGTCATCTCACACACTGCCGGACACTGCCACAGGCCCTGAGCGCTGTGGGTACGGAGGGTGTGTGAATGTAGATTTAAACATTGTGTGTATTCTAAACATTTGCCGAGCTCAGAGGTCCTTACAACAGGTTTTCACAAGACTCCTCGGGTCTGTGAGCTAGGATTAGGACTGATGTGATTGTGTGCACATGTGTGTGGGAAGAAAGGGTTATGTGTATGAGTCACAAAGATGGCTTAGATTAAGCTGCTGTCCTTTGCAGAGTGAATCATCATTGTAGCCCGACAGCTGTCAAAGATCTATAAATGAGGGTGTGCGGGGATCATTCGCCAGGGATTTTAGTCATGATTGAGGCACCAGAGAAGGCCCTGCCTGCTAATCATTGATTATAGCTCTCCAAGTTTTGTTTGCCATAATGTTGATTTAAGGATTGAACACAAGCTGAATACAACAAATGAAAAACGTGATTGTCTTTGGCAGATTTTCCTAATCTAATCTGTCTAACGTGATGAATGCTTAAAGGGAAGTTCCCCGTTTCTGAGAGATTCTCAGGTCATAATCTGTGTTTTCTTCTAACTGCAGTCTAATGTATTCATGTTATTCACATTCAGCATGCTGATGAAGAGCTCCGTGCAAACGCTTTCATATTTTGTCCTTCAAATTTTTAAAGGAATGGTTGTACACGGCGGGTTTTTAAATACACAGCGAGACTTTCAGAAAGTCATTGATGGTGAGTGACAGATTGTAGTGATTGGTTCAGAGAATCTTTGGAAACGTCCTCACATCTGACTTGCAGATAAACAGTATAAAAAGTGGAAGCACAAACAAATGAATAAGTGATGGCAGGATAGAGACAAAGAGAGAGGGGGGGGGGGGGGGGGGACTCACCCATCTGTTCGACGATGTCTGTAGGGAAGACGCGGGAGGCAAAGGCTCTACGGAAGATGTCAGAAAACTCCTTGTCGAGGCCGCCGATACCCATCTTCTCAAAGTTCCAGTCTGGGCTGATGATAGACTGGCGAGACCCTCGGGTCTTAGCTTTCCCTGGAGAGGAATCATGAAAACAGAAGCTAAATATATTGAAAGTCTTGTGTTTTTTAATGAATTTGAAAACCTGACTATTAAAGAGAACTTCCTATCTGCTGTCACATATACATCTGTGCTGTTTTCCCCTGTTTTCTTCAGTTATGGGAGACACTTGAAAGCGTCGTGAGTGAATGCATGCTATGAAGTAAATATGGTGGACTGAACAGGCATCGATCCCAAAAAGTAGTTTTGAACTTTTCAGTCTTCTACATTAAGCAAGTTCAATAGTTTAACTTTGTTTCAGACTGTTCAATAAATTATCACAATATTCATATAAGCAGAATATATTATATTTAATTCTTTTATATATATATTTAAAAAATAAACTGTATGTCAGGTGGCCATTGGTGCCTTATTGATGTACCATACCAACAAAATAGGAAAGGAAGCCGAGCTAAATGTGTGCAGTCTGCCCCCTTGTGGTTTTACAGAGAACTGTCATTGAGCCAATGAATTTAAAAATTCAATTTTCTTGTTTCAAGTGTTTCAAGTGTTTCAAGTGTCAGGTTGTAGTGCTGTTAGCAGCTCACTGTCCTTTGGATTCCTGGATTTAACAGTCTCTGAGTACCATCATCTAGTCGGCTTTAGTGGCTGAACATTAGACACCCACAGAAAGATTCAGCTTAAATTACTAATTGAGAAGAAGAGCTCTTGTTTTAGTACCGAGTACCAGGTGTGTTGCTGACACTCACCAACCAGGGTCATGGATGAGGTCTCTGACTTCTCAAATATCACCTGACTGTTTGCCAGCAACAAACCGATCTCAATCTGAGGAAAGACAAACAAAAGAGATGATGATCAGTTCAGTACACGGTACGATCAGCAGGTGGAAATCCCAGTTATAGATTATGCACAACAACATCTAACGGTAACATTTTAATTATTGGGGCTTTAAATAAATTGTGTTCACTACAATTAATGACTCCCAAACTATATAAAAGTCTCTACGGTAGAGAAGTGTGTGAACATTATGGGACAATGACAGATAATTCTCCGGATACCTTTGGTTTCTTGCCGGAGGCGTGTTCTCCCTTTAGGATGCTGGGGTCCATGGCCTCAATATCTTTTATCAGCAAGCCGAAGAGCTTATCACAGAAACTAAACACCAGCTGGGAACAAAACACACACACACAGGGAGCAAAACGTTATTTATGAGATAAGAACAGGCAAAATTTTTGTTCATTTTTCTGAATCATAGATCAATGAATGAATGCAACAAGTAAGCTAAGCTCGAAATATGCTTTTATCTGTTTGTGTTTTTACTGTGAACATTTTCTCCTACAACCTCATAAACTAATAAGCTCAATCTACTCCTTCAGTCTTTCCCAGCTGTAGTACCTGTGTAGGTGGACTGTGGATTTAAAGATCCTGTATATTCACATGAAAAACACATGATAATAATTTGATAATACCTTCCATCTTTTATTTATTATTTACTTTCTTTTCTCTCTGCAGCAAAGTGTTATAGGTATTAGGGGGGATACATCTTGTGTTTTTAATGTAGTCTATGTTACTTGTATGTGTGTTTTCACTCTCTTTTGTGTCTCTGTACCCTGACCTAAAAAGAAATAAAAAGCTTAGTCACAAAAAATATACATGAATAACACTCTTCTTCTGTTATTAACCCCTTAAAGCCCCAAGCACCTGCTGGGCGATAGTGAAAGGCTGGTTGTTGAAGTGCTGGATGAATTCGATGGCCATCTTGTCCGAGTCGTAAGGATTGCTGTCCACGTTCTTCTTCTGCAAGAAATCTACCTCCACTGTCATGCTGCTTACACACTGTCTGGATTTGTCAAACGTGTAGATGGACACTACAGGGGGGAGAAGAGACAACAGACGGTGAGGTTTGTAGTTTGGATGACAGCATCTCTCACTGGTCTGGTTTTTTTCTGACAGGAAACCTAGCAACACATAAACTGACCAAGTGTTTCCTCTACGTCCTCATGAGAATATGACTTTGTTTCTCCCTTTTTACTGCTGTTAAATTGAAATTAAAGCTGCATTAGTTAATATTTTGGCCACATGGAGGCAAGTGAAACAAGCTGAAAATATAAAATCTGACATACTGTAACTTTATAAAGTTGTTACAACAAACAGTTTCTAATTTAGACATCCGGCAAACACGAAACAACACCACGATTCATTTGGAGTTGTGTTTCTGACAAATTCCAAGTCCAATATTTTAGCTTTGAACTAACTCCTGGGAAAATATCTGCCTCTATAGTCTTTTTTTCTGTCTTCTATTTGGTGCTGGACACTCTGTGAACAGTCAATCTGAGCTTTATCACTCATCATTCCTTCCACAGCTGCCTGCTGTGGAAGGAAACAAAGTCAAATGAGAGCAGAGTTTGCGGAAAATCAAAACAATGAGGTGAAAGACGGTAAAAAGTAAGTACAGCTTTAAATATGAATATGAGTGTAGGTATGCACAAGTGTGTGGTATCATCTTATTCGCTTTTTCCAATAACTTTCTTCCACATTCACATCATTTTCAGCTTAATTAGCTGTAATTTAACTGTTCTGCAGCATTTAAATTAACATTTTCCACACAAACACTGCACACACCTCTCATATCTACCCCTGACATCTATGGTGTTATTATGTTCAATTAAGCACCAACTGAACAGCAGGATCTAAGCTCATTAGTACATGTGAGATGCTTATCAAATCAATAAATGCCTTTTTAGAAAGCTGTTATAATCAAACAGTAATTCCTTTATCCTTTATTGTGCAACACAGCAGGCAGCTCCTGCATTAGATATGATCTGTGATTCCTTTTTTTGTTTTTTTATTCAAATCATCTGCACATCTTAAACTGCAGGTAATGTGTCATCATGAAAATGAGATTTACTGTAATTAGCTCACGGCTGCTGCCAGGTAATTAGGAAAATTATACCTGAAACACTGCTAAAATTATTCTATTCATTATGTAAATTAAAATTATTGAAATATTTTCAAATGTTTTAACTGAGAGAGAGTCAGAGAGATTATTCCTTTGATCAAATAATAGAAAGAGACTTTTCTTTGCTGGGTTTTTTTCAAGGCGATGTCGAGATAGATTAAGGTATTTTTTCACTCAGAGGATTATATTTTCATTCCTCTTTTCTACTCCTGATATGCAGACAGAACCATAATGGAGTCCATCATTTCGGGGCATCGCTTTGGCCTGAGGGAGCCGAGCGAAATATTTCATCAAAGAACAGGCCTTCTCTTTCTCTGGATGATGTCCAGCCTCTCACACAGATGTGCAGTGATACCGCCCGCCTATATTGTTGTACTGTCTCTCCCTGCAACTGACTAAACCATGTTCCCTCCACCCCTCATGACACCTAAATAATAACTAAACCCCCCAAACACCATGTATAATTAGTAATCTACAGGATGTGGGCATCTGAAGTCAGATGATGTTTTTTTTCTGGCGGAGAGAAAGACTGCGGCGTGAATCCTTCAAAGTCTGAAGGTTCGATGTTAGAGGCTCTTATTCTTTCCACTGTGGCGATGTCTCTCTGACTCAGAAGGCGTTCGGTCATAAGAGAGAGAAAGACAGTCGAGCACAATTAATGGAAGTTGTGACAAAAGGCTGGAAGGACGTCCCAGAACAATCAGAGTCTGTGCAGCCTGTGTGGGTAACCAACAGCAACCATAAAGCAACATAAATTCACTTCTCCATTGTCATTTTGTCATGTACAGTAAATAATTGCTGCACGTTATACTATTGAAAAATCACTGTGAGGGATTGTTTTAGTGTTATAAATAATAAGTGCATCAAAACTCAGCTGCATGTTAAAGCATCATGTTCTCAAAATCTTATCTGCAATTGTGACATGTTACTCTGATCCATTTATTTTCCAAAGACATGTTTTGCTGCCATCTAGCTCTCGATGGATGTACATTTCAGAGCCAGATCCTGATTTTTCTCCTTTATATAATTTTTTTAAATACAGTTTGTAATACTGCTGACAGTTACAGACTAGCAAAGCCTAAAATGTTCGACGGTACATCACGACTATTTTCCATGCTGTATGCCGAATGCTACATTATGACAGGAATATCTATAGGAATACTTTATTACCATTAGTTAAAGTTTTACTTACTATAGAGCCCTAATAAAGCTGCAATAAAGCTCTAGATAAATAAAGCTCTAGATAAATAAAGCTCTAGATAAATAAACCAACTGTAAGCTACCTGCCCAGCACCAAACGGCAGACATAGGAGCACATCTAACAGTTAAAACATCAGATGTTGTGTTTTCAATATTGTTCTGTTGCCCCAAAGTAGCCAGAAAAGTAGATTTTAAATGTTTAGAAAAGTTTAAAACTTCAAGCTCACCTTCAACTTCTTGTCCGATTGATAGGCCTGCCCATTTTCTCTGTGAGGAAAAGGAGCAGATGATAGATTTAGTTCCATGTTTTATCATTTCTTATGTATTAGGATTGCAGTAGTATTGTAACATCAATGGGAAAAAAGGCAACAGGTTGACCTTTATCCATCAATAAGGCGATTTACATTTTCCAGAAGCTATCAGACAAAGCACAGCTACACCTCTAATTAACATCACTACACGTTTCACAGAGACATCAGTGCAACGTTCCTCTGCAACGTGGTCTTATTTCACAACATTTCTGTGGGTTGAAATGCTTAACTCAGATCCAGATTTTTAAACATCTTTAATGCTTTTATACACCACTTGGTTATGAATTCTTGTGGTAAAATAAGACCGTCTCGAGGAGGTTACAGTAGTACCTGTGTGCCGTTGTGGCTGCCAAGTTTACAGACGGGAGGAAGAGCAGGCAGAGACAGGCAAGGCAAAAGAGGAAAAAGTAGTAACAGACAGATTGAGACAGACAAAGAGGTTCATGCAAAGAGCCCAGAAACAACCACGCAACACAGCTCAGAAGTTTACTTGTCAGGATACTGCGTCACATTTTACAGTCAAGGTTAAAAAGAACAGCATGTTTGCAGGAAAAACAGATGATTGTGTACACAACAGTTAGCTGCCTTAAGCACCACACAGGTTATTTAACAGTTAAATAAATGTATTACAAAGACAGAAATTGACACAGCGGTATCTCATTTTATAGAAAAGAGAGAATTGAGGAATAACTGGTCAATATATACAAAAACAAACATTTTTATTCATTTTGTCTTGTAAAATATTCTCGATGACATCTGTAGGAAACAGTTTAACAAACAGCTGCCATCAGGTGACACAGTAATTATTTGCTCTGTTTAAACATTGAAGCCTACCTGTGGCAGACTGAAGGCGATGGTCCCACAGTTAACACTGGGATGCCTCTTCAAGCTGAACACATACTTGTGGGTTGAATTGCGAACAGTCACGTATCTGCGTTGAGATGATGAATTAGGAGAAGAAGGAAAGGATTCAGTGTAGATAACAGGAACATGTGTCTCAACTCAGATGTAAATACTCTTCTTCTTTTACCGGAGCAACTATAAGGTTAAATACTCAAGCGGATTTCTTCATCAGGTTATAATAACTGTTATGATAAAGTGTTTCTGTCTTTTTTTGAGAGTTTTGAGAAACAAGACACCACCAAGTCTGGTTTTTTAGCCTCAGCAGTTGATAAGGTTATCGTATATAGTACAAAAAAATGTTATAAATAAATAGATGGATCTACAAGGGATGACATATCAAAGTGACAAGACTTGTTTCCAACACAGTCTCATGATTTTAAAACATAGATACACAACATGAGGCACAAAATGAAACAATAAGATGTTAAAAACCAAAATTACTTCAGTTTGGTTATGTGAAATTTCTTTCTTGGCTTTGGCCTATTATAGTTACTCAAGGTCCAGATATTTTGGGAGATTTCAACCACGTCTATGATGTGAAAGTTCAGAAAAAAAGCTACTAAGTAGACACTTTGTCAAACTGTCAACCATGAGTATAAACTAAACCCTACAAAAATATCTGAATCAAATCTTTCAAATACAAAAAAAACCTAATTGATTGTTCAAATACAATGTCATGATAACCAGTATATCCACCAGTATAAAGAGGGGGCTTGTGGCTACATTATTTACAAGTATAAAGTTAAATCTGGCTCGCTGTAGCTCGCTGGACAGAAAACAGAGTCGTCAGTCAACACATTATAGTTTTCCATAATTTGGATACCATCACAAGCACCCAAAATAACATGCACTAAAGTAAATACTTTTGTATGCTACATGAAAACACACAAATGTGCAGATAATGGATCAACTGACAAAGCAGGGAATCGACCCTGCAAATGGTTCTGTAAGAAAATCCTCATGGTTCTGCAAAGAGTTTTGGTTAAAAGCAAACCTATGATTAGTAACAGTGAAGGTCAGAGAGATGCTGAAGAAAAAAAACAAGAAACACACTGAAATCTCACTCACTGTTCAAACTGTTGCTCCTTCTCGTTGATGACGGCACAGTTGGTCAACGACAGTTCATCTGTTGGGCATCGCGCCACCTGCATAATCTGTAAACAGGAAGATAAGAAATAAAAAATAAAAAACGGTGACTCCAGTGATGAAGGAAAACATACAGACAGTAAGCACGTAAGCTGAGCCGAGTCCTAAAATCTTTTCCTTTCAGCTTACAGGCGATGTTATGATTCACAGTTTATGGTAAAAGAGGCTAAAAAAAATAAAGGTATCGCAATTTTTAATGCACACTGCACAACGTAGCAGTGTCACTATAGTACGCTGAGGAGAAAGCTTTATGTATATGTATTCTGTATAATAATTCAAAGTGTAATTCACATAGTTCTCCATAGAGAGAAAAGGCAGATTCTGTAGGTCAGCAGACTGTAGGTCTCCCCACCAGCACAGAAATAACTCCCAGAAAAACCACCATTACATGCATGTTGCTATGGTGATCTCTTTACACTGATTCAACCTCGCTAGACCCTTTAGTGCAGCTCTCCGATAGTGTCCACCAGGAAACTCCCAGCAAGGTCTGATGCTCCTTAAACTCTTTTTCTATTCTTTGTTTAAATGAAAAGTGTAAACTCAGCTTCCTCTGTCTATAATGAACATTAAAATAGTCTGTATGAGGTAATATAACAACTACACATGTTAACCTCCATTGTAGTTCGCTTGAAGAGATAAATGTGAATTAAGTATTGTAAGTAAAACACACATAAAGAGCTGTATTGCAAAGATTCTTAGTGTTATACAACTATACAATGTGATGGATTACAATGATGGTTAATAATGTAGGACAAAGGGATCGGTAGAGACACCATTATGTGCTGCATACGGTGGACTTATTGACTTCTTATTGACTTTTTCGTTAGCTCTGTTTAGCCCTAATGACTTATAAATATAGTGGCTTCATGTTTATTGCAGGTGGGTTTTAGGCTCATAATTAGTTTCAGCAAGACTCTATTTTTTGACTTTATTAACTCAGTCAGTTAATCATGCTGCACAGCCAAACACTGTTCAACCCTGCATAACTTTATTTTAATTTCTATTGTGGATCTCAGCGTTTCCAATTATACCAAATATAATCAAACTGAGAGAAATGTTAATAAAATGATGCTCTAGAGTGTTTCTATTTGATGGACTGGTGCAGCCATAAAAATAGAAAATATATAAATATATAAATTTTAAAAAATGCTACCTAAGGGGAAAATAATAGAAGTGGAAAATTGAATGTTGATGACCTCTGCATCTTCCCAGACACTCTTGGACATAAGCGTTACATTGACCAACACTGAGCTACTTAACAGACAGCAGCAAATCCTCACAGGACTGTTGCAATATTGTTTGACAACAGTCAGACTAACAGTGTTAACTACTGGCCGAGTGAATCAGAATCTCCACGGCTGTGGTGAAACAAGCGACATCATGATCCACTGTGATGAAACTAAAGACAAAGTTAAGTCTAGCTTCAATTTGGCCTCAACAATACAATATAGACCAAATAGAAAGACCAACAAGAAGATACAGCCGATAAAGCCGCAACGATTAGTCAATGAATTGATTAGTCGATCAACAGAAAATTTATCGCCAACTATTTTGGTAATCTATTCATCATTTTGAGTCATTTTATAAGAAAAAAAATGCCCAAATTATCTTGTTCCAGCTTCTTAAATGTGAATATTTTCTGGTTTCTTTGGTCCTCTATGACAGTAAACTGAATATCTTTGGGTTGTGGACTGTTGGTTGGAACAAAACAAGACATTTCAAGTTGCGTCTTGAGCTTTGGGAAAACAGTGATCTATATTTTTCACTATATTCTGGAATAAACCAGTTTAACAAGCCATAGCTGTCCAACCTGCTCTCTGATTACAAATAATTAAGAATTAAGTGGTGTTAACCTTCCAAAAAGCAGAACTCTCGCACACATGTGAGATGGGAGACTACCAGGTAGTCACTCATATGTATTACATGCAGTTTGGCTGTCATGCATGATGGGCGACGTGGTACAAATACAATACAATTGGTAAAAAAAAAAAATCAATTTATAATCCCAATATATTTTGGCAGATGTCTTCACCAGTGTTACAATATAACTTCTCATACTCAGAGGATTACATTTAAAGAGACATATTACAGAATACTAAACATACAAACAATTCAATGGGAACACTTGCTAGCATAGAGACTTAGCATAGAGTCAATCCAGTCAGTTAAAATGATAATAATGAATCCTTTCTAAGAAAAAAGGGGGAAAAATCAACCTGTTCTCATTCCAATTGGCTAATTAGATTTCATCAAACCAATAGAGGATTGATTTCTGACCTACATCTCAAAAACATCAACCTTAGCCTATTTCAAACATTTCAAAATCTAGGCTAAGGATGGTCCTGGTGTCCTTATAACATCAGACTGTTGCTTTTCACAGTAAACAGATCGCTGATGTGCTAAGGTTGTATCTCTCAAGAGATCATTTTTAGAGTCAGCTGATACACATAGTGTTTCCTGCTGTAGAAATGTGGATTAACAAACAGGAAGACACAACTTGCCATCACTATGTAGCAGACTATGATGCACCCATTGGTGGTGATGGATGGATTGATATTTTAGAAATAAACAATCCAATTACAATAAATTGACTTTTTTGTTGATTTGATTTGTTTTGTTGTCTTTTATATTCTGGTCCTGTGAGAAATTATATTCAATTTCACCCTTATTTTATATAGTTTGACTGACAAACAAACATAAACTTTAAACCAAAAAACATGACAAATTAAATATGCCTTTGAACTAAAGCCTAACAGCAATAGAAAGTCTTTTCTATGCACCAGACATTGAGTAAAGGACATTCTTTGCATTGTTCCCATATAATCAGCTCTAATGTAAAGTGTATATAAGGAACAGAAAGGTCTCAGCATTTAAGAGGCCATATGATCCACATAACTCGCTCAATGTAATGTCCTGCAACAACTTTTCTTGGTAACTCACTAATACTTAACATGAGTAATTGTACACATCGTACAGTTTCCAGTTTATGAGGATTACCTTGCTAAAATGTGGTCTAATACAGCAGCCCTGCAATAACTCCTACCTTTATTAAGGTTATAACGCACAGTTATTGCTGAAATTGTTTTACAGAGGTGTTAACTGAACTTTATGGTAACATTATAATGTACGGAAGTTCATTCTTGACCTTGGAAACAGTAATTTGACGAAAGAAATATTAACTGAAGGTTCACTTACTACCATCATTTGAGTGCACAAGTATTCCTGAACTCCATATACTACACAAGACACGTGAGACGCAGAAAAAGCAAGTGGACGTAAGATTATTTTGTCAGACTCACCAAGACAGTTTAAACAAAAACTTAATATTATAACAACAGCTGAAAAAACTGAATTATTTGGCTATTTTGATAATCAATTAAGTAATTTTTTACAGGAAAATGACAAGAGTTAACTGGTTCTTGCCTTCCAAGTGTGATTGTATGCTGGATATCTCCTTATATGCAACTGAATATTAATGTTTTTTGGACAGTCACACTTAAAAAAGCAGTTTAAAGACGTCACCTTGAGCTGTGGAACTTCGCGATGGACATAACGATCTCTGATCGATAATGAAAATTATCTTTAGTTTAGTCATAAGACACTTTGTTGTCATTGTATGCAATAAAACCAAATTTTGTGTGGCAGAAAAAGGCAGCAGTAAGAAGAATGCTAAGGGAATTAATAAAAATAATACAGTAAAATAAATGTTAAAAAAGGACATAGCACAATCTAATTAATTTAGATTAAAATATACATAAATACTTTAAATATGCGTTGCACATTCCTAGTTAATTAGTTGCAACCATAATAACCCTCCATGAAGCCAGGATTTACTGCTGGCTGTTGTATTAGACTGTATTACTTTCACTTTTTACTAGGTGTACCTAATAATCTGGCAACTGTTTGTTTTATTTATGTGCAAACAGCTGCCGTAAAGAAAGCATTATGAATGCAAAAACACTGACACACACACACATAGAAAGACACTTTGTTTACACTGTGGCTTCTTAAAAATGGCCACTAGTGAAAAGAATGAATGGTACATTTAAAATCTATCTAGTTTAATGACTGCTCTTCTTGTTCCCTTTAACCCGTTTAATGCTGCTACACTTCCTTCATTCCACTTCAAGACTTTAGCCACCATTGATTTAGCTTTTAAAAGCTCAAAGTTAAATTTAGCTTACAGTACAATAACAGTACTGACGACACACTTTAGCTAGTTTAGCTGTGCAGTGGCTAAAACAACCTCCCTTTAACACATATTTAACTACATCTGGATCAACAGTAGTGAAGTTAAAACATGCTAACAACAGTCCTAGTGGTCATAAGATCCTCCATTCGTCTTCCGGGCTGCCTACGAAGTTTTGAATGACAAGTGTTTCTGCCACACAGGCTAACTTAGTGCTGCGCTGGCTCTCTTCAAGTCCACAAAAAAGCCTCTAGTCCCTAAAGTACACGTTATGTTTAGTATTCTGCGTTGTTTACATGTGTTTAAGTTGTAATATTCGCTTCAGATACACTCACCCGAGCGGTCATCTTTAAGTTTTGTGTTGTTTTTTTGTTTTTTGTATTTTTTTTTTTTTTTAGTTCCCGTTCAAGTGCAATTCAGCATTAACGCTCCGTTGACAGACCAACTGAAAAAATAAAAAAATGTAGAGAGTGACGTGGAGGACGTTGGTGACGTCATCACGCACACCAACGCGTAACAGGGAGTGCGACGGTGAAACATAAA
The DNA here is from genome assembly GCF_963924715.1 of Thunnus thynnus. Taxonomy (NCBI): domain Eukaryota; kingdom Metazoa; phylum Chordata; class Actinopteri; order Scombriformes; family Scombridae; genus Thunnus; species Thunnus thynnus. Next base: position 6,064,135 of record NC_089536.1, on the reverse strand, counting down.
GTAAACGTGAAAGCAAATCACTGTTTTTAAAGAAATGGGTTGATAATGACACACTACTTGAAAATACAACTTACATAAAAATTTATCAGTTCCATTTGTTAAATTTCACATCCATAATTCCAAGTTTAAATCCCTCCCATCTTTTGAATTATTTAATATTAAATTAGAAAATTACATTTAGTCTTTCAAGCTTAATTGTGTACATATAATTCATCAATTTCATTAACTATTTAAAGATTTAAGTAGGCTAACTAAACTTTTTTTTTTCTTTTTATAAGTATATTCATTGGTGTTTTTATGTTTTAATACATTTATGATGTAATTTCTATATACAATAATATTGGTGCAATTAATGCCTTGGTTCTGTCATCCTTGTTCCATATGTTAAAAAGAGTGAGGAACCTATCTTTAATCATTTCATATCAATATTTTCATATGATGTCATATCAAACTACCATTATTATTTACTTTCACTGTTTGTTCACAATGCCAACCCTGTATGAAAACACTTACATGTTTGAGCATAAAGTGCACCCTCCTACACTGTAAAAAAAAATTGTAAAAGAAAAACAGTAAAAAGTCTAGCAGCAAAAGTTGCCAAACACTTACCGTCAAATAACAGTGAAAAATTTTTTTAGTTATTCTACAGAGATCTATTTTAAAAATACAAATATTTACTTTGGACATTGTCTGCATTTTTACAGTCCAACCATTGTAAAATAAAAAGAAAATCTAATTATGAAACATTGCTAGAATGTTAAGCAAGTGTATAAATCTGCACAAAAATTGAAAAAGATTGCAGAACTACCTTAAAATTACGTAATTTAAATGAAGAATTTTATTTTCATACAGTAATCTTTGGTAAATTCATAGGATTAGCCAATCCATCCACAAGAACTCCCCATCAAAGTACAGATTTCTGGATGTAAATCACAGAAAAATTGTGTAAAATTACATTCAAATTACCCTCCTTTAACACCCATTAATGGTATCTTGAGAGCTTTTATTTTATGTGATTATCCAATCTATTTACAGTAAATCCCTGATAAATGTTGGTTTTATACTGTACCAAAAAATAAGATCATGTGATAATAGTTTACAAAAACATAATTTTAATAATCATTACTTTATATAAACATTATTTGACAGTAATTACAAGCAACTCTCCAATATATTTACAGGCTTTTCCCATAAATGTATAGGGTTTACTTTATATAAACATTATTTGACAGTAATTGCAAGCAACTCCCCAATATATCTGCAGACATTTCACATTAATGTATGGGGTTCTGAATGTACAAAAACTAGAAGGTCTATGTAAACGTACCTTTATATCAACTTCTTTTACACTGAATAAATATATACATTTTTCTACTGACATTTTACAATATTGTGCAATCCATTCAATACAGATCCCCATTTGAGATGTATGAGATTTCAAGATGTTTAATAACCAGAATGTATCATAAAATTACCTTTTACTGCTTACTGTACAAGGTAATTCACTATTTTTACAGTGTTATCCTTAAAGTTTCAGAATTAATAAACCAATAAACAACCATATTGAATTATTATGTGGGTCTGAAGCTGATCAGCCCAATGAGAGCTCAAACAGAATACTTTAGTAGAATGTATTTATTTTTTTCTCATTCAGATTACTTCAGCAGACATCAATGGAAGCAACAGTTTTGTACATTGTGTCAGTACAATGTCCCGTCCCATCCCATGGTCTAAGATGGTTCAAAATGTTAGTGAATATGAACAAATCTCTCCCTAATCCAAAACTTATTTTGCTAAAATTCAAATTTGTGATGTCATCTGATAATGTCTGGAGCTTTTCCAAAAACAATGAATTGAGAAAGATGTTACAGATGACACTGAGAACACCCAGGGCGATGTTCTGAGTATACGGTAGGGTTGGGCCGATGGGCGATGCCATCATCCATCGCCAATGGCTGACAGTCATCAACCACCGAGCTTCTACCATCATCATAACATCGTGATTTAAAAGCAAGAAAAGTCAATTAAGTCACAAGTCAGTCACCATGAAAGAAGCACTTAAAGCACGAGAGAAAGGGGTACAATGGCACGCCATGTCATGAGAAAACTGCACATGTTAGAAGAGGAACTTCCTCCAGTTGCAGTAGTTAGCACAAAGCTAGTGGGTTTTAACAGCAGCAAAAATATGCTGGTGGACTGTAAGCTACATATACTGCTTTGTTGTGGTTGTAAAGTGCGCAGATTAAAAAAAAAAACTGCAAGTTATACTACAGCCCAGCATCGGCCTGAGTCTCTGTCTGCAACACATGACTATTTTGATATATTTACTCGCCAAATGGAAAATCTACCCGCATTTGGCGCTTGCACAACAAAACATAGTATTCTATCTGATGATTACTTTTTTCTGCTGTGGATTGTGTAGACTAATACATCCATTAATTTAGAACACTGAAATTGTTCAAACATCAAGCATCATCAAGGAAAAATATCATCTTGTTTGCCTGATGTTGAAGGATTGCATTTGTCACACAGTTGATTAAAGAGAAAGACACCATTCTGCTGTGGTTGAGTTACACTGACTTTGAACTAGTGAGGGACTGCGAACAGAATAATGAAGCTCTGTCATGAAAAGCTGTCAATTCATAAGCCTTCTTGTCTGAATCAGAAACGGTCTGGTAATATTAAGCTTGAGAGAAAATCAGTGCAGGTATAGGTCCTGCTAGACACTGTCTTTAAAGCCTGGGTTGTGCACACTACACTAGAAGCCACCCTATCATGTCTACAAACTTTAACTGTTCATGCTCAGTATCTACAATAATGCAAATAGGCAATTCAGTTAAATAAAAATTGTCAAGTCTTTTCCAGTCATCTGCCTCAAGTCAAAGTCAAGTAGAGTCTAATCAGTGTTAGTCAAGCAAGTTGCAAGTCCTCAAATTTGCGACTCGTGTCAAGTCATGCCACTTGAGTCCCCAACCTCTGACAAATATTAATTGGGCTTTCCTTGGCCATGGAAACAGGGGCTAAATTCAAAATCAGGAGCTAAATTCCTTCCAGAAACAAACAAATAAGCGAATACATAATCAGTATTAACATACAGATGTGAATCTGCATGCTAAAAAAGTCTCAAGTTCATATGGCAGATAGAAAGTCACCCACTTACTTTCAGAATTCCAACGATGGCTGTGATCCTCTGCAATGAGCCTCAGCAAGCCTTGTCCTGAGAATACAAAAACAGAAAATATGTAACATGCTCTTAAAAGTGCCTGCACACCAGCAGGTGGCAACATTGTTTCCTGTATTTTTTTCTATGTACACACAATGGTAACTTTGCCTCTGACCCTCACAGCAGCAGCAGAGGGGAGCTATGAGGCTGCCGCTCTTACGGAGTGCAATTTGCCACTTGAACAGAAATTGAGCATGATCAAACTTTGCCTCTTTTAGTGCAGGGACATTAAGGGTTTAAAAAGGTCTGAAATTAAGGTTGGGGCCAGATCAAGCTGTTCTTTAAATATGATCAACAAAATATTAAAACCATTTGTAAAACTGACTGGTATCCTGTGTTGGGATGCTTAATTTGGAGTGATGTAGTAGTCTCTACATTTGTAACCAGTTAAAACTCTGCTGCAGTATTTTGCACAAGCTTTAGGCAAGAGAGTGATTTTCAGTTTTTGACTTGCAGTACAGTGACTGAATTATGCAGAATATACCATTTAAAACAACAAATATACACATTATATATAAAATAACATAATTAAATCCTTATCATCAATACAGTGAAAATTCTCTAAATTACTGATCATCTAGCCTATCAGTAGAAACTGAAATCTTGGTGCAGATGGCCAAAATTAGTTTAACATAATGTATGGATTTCTTTATTGTGAATATATAATTTATTTACATAGCAGTCAAAGTATGTATATCCATGCTTCACTGACGCGCAGGGTTGGGAAAAAATAGACTTGAAGCTTAAACGAACGGAGCAGCAGAAGAGCAGGTCCATCTCCCATGCAGCATACACGCTACGGCTGTCACTTTTTCAAAAATAAAGTTTGTGCTTTGATTGGGCAGCCTTAAGGATAAACTGGATAATACTATGGATATACAAAAGAATACTGTATAAAACAAATCTTTATTTAAAGGAGGTAATTTTAAGGTATTTCTGCAATATTTTTCTTTTTTGGGGGGGCAGATTTATACATTTGTTTAACATTCTAGCAATATTTTATATTGAAGGCTTGAAGGGGGCACTGGTGATGGTGGTTGTTGTTGTTGTTGTTGTTGTTGTTGTTGTTGTTGACTATTCAGATGCCAAAACCCTGCATAGCACTTTATAACACTGCAAGTCAGTATTTTACAACCCTGGCAAGTTTGTAAAGTCTGGAAACATGACCACAAACATTTTTATATATATAATTCTGAAACACTGGCTTGGGCAACTATGGTTGTTTTTAAAAAAAAATAGAACCATCATAATTAAATTCTTTTTTAGTAACTACATTGGTAGAACTGTTACACTCTTTTGTGCTCGATGTTTGTGTGATGTATAATTATTTGTGTAATAATTATTACTTTCTCATTTTCGGTCTATGAACAAAATGTTCATGAACATGAGATGCACTCTGGCCCTTCGTAGCCTTCCGGTGTATCACTGCGAGGAGTCTCTGAGTTCTCCACTGCCGACCAGCCAACATGTTTCTGTGTATAGTATTGTAAATAACTTTGCAAATATATTGAACAGCCCAGTTTCTGTAGGGGTAGATAGCATTTTTGTTGAATATCTTTCCTCCTGTTTCTGTTAAGTTAGGAGTTATGTCAGTCATTTGTATTTTTCTTTATGTTTAAATAGGTAATTTTAGGTTGATTAGCTTAGTTACCTTTTGTTTGTTGTTTTGCTGTTAACTCACCCTGAAACCACAACTATGACTGCTGTTTCTCAGGAGCTGGGAAGAGGGAGTGTCATTTTCATGTTGCACCAGGGTTTCTCCTAGGCCGGGTCATAACAATATATTTTTAAATTCTTCTGCTTCTCCCAGTTTAAAGGCTCCTAATGACAGACCCACAGAGGTGTTTTTGCCTATTTTGCTTGATTAGACCTCTACTTAGGAGTGTGTGGGCCTGTATAGACTGTCTTTCATTGACATCTTCCCTAAAGAAGTAAAACACATTTGAATCCACTGGAGATAGAAATATGAACGTATATTCAGACTATACAATATATATCTAAATAACACAGCAGTAGAGTGGACACAAGAGTCATTAATTTTCATTCAGCGTATTCTGCTCATTCATTATTCACCACAGTTGTATCACTCATTCAGTATATAGCAGTGTTTAGTGTGTTCATTATGGAAAAGTGAGAAAATAGACTTTTGATTGATTTTTGTGTGTGCTTTTGATGGATAATATGAAAGCAGTACACTATAAAGATTAGAGGATACTGTACTATATGCTGATATAGAATAGACTGCTTCAACCAAAGTCTTTTCTCAATCAATGCACCATATATACAGTAACCTCAAATGTCATGCACAGTAGATTGCACAGTCCCAGGCTAAATCAGTCCATTGCATTGTAAAAATGCTCAATTTTCAAGCGCAATAATATAATTAATTGCACAGTCAGAGTCATTTCATTTCCTTTAAAGTGCAACTGCGTGTTTTATCCTGTAACACCAGAGGGTCAAAGTCAAAGTCAAACATCTAAGTGAAGGAATGAGAAGAAAAAAATATTTTAAGTTGATGGGAACTTAATTATAACTTAATGGTGTCTTAAAATCACACAGTCAAGTGCACGAAAGTGTATTTTTGTATATTTGTAATTGCACTAATTAAATATAATCAATAGGTTAAATACATGTTAGTTATTATGTTCAGCACACTTTTTGGGGGTGGGGCGTATTGGTAAATATTAAATGAGAATTTAATTTAAGTATATGGTAACTTTTAAAATTACTTTCTGTATCATAAAATTAGGGTTGACTATATTCCTACATGATAACCTCATATGGTTATGAGCCATATTTTGGTCTTTTAATTTTCTGATTAATTTGTCTAACTCAATATTGTCAAACCTTTCATCCTTTCACAATTCTTTTTTTAAGCTCGTGACTATTTCAGATGCAATCACAAATCTTAAGATGTTTTGTGACAGGTTGAAAAGCAAATTTCAATGAGTTCCAGCCAAACAATATGACCACACGGGCAGTACGACAGTGCTTACACAAGTCTTGATGTGAAATGAAATGAGAAATAAAAAATACCTCTTCATTTCTAAATTAAAATGAACAGAAATTATATATTTCCATGGTAACAAACAGCTTAGCGATGATGAATCGTTAATGTAGCCTTGTTTAATGTTTTTGTTTGTTTGTTTGTTTTGAATTGAATTGCGAAAATCCATAAATATGATACAGATGAACCCTCCACCCACCCAACTTGTTTTTCAGAAATTGACCTTTTTCAATAATGCAAATGAAAATCTTTAACATACAACAGTTTTTTGTTTGTTTGTTTGATGCAGAGTATACTTACATACAGTCCCTTACTGTATGCTTTACTAGTTTTTCTTCCATTTTTAAGCTTTGCCTGTGGGATTACCTCCCACAAAATAAGAACAAAGAAAAGTGGACTGATCAGACTGTTTTTTACCTTCTTTTTTCTTTCCTTTCCATATGACAAAATACACTCTCAGCTAACTTGAATGGGGACAAAATAATTTAATTGTAAGTAAGTGTCGACCATGTTTTTGTAATTACTCTTATTGCCAGAAGAGGGAGACAAAAGTCCCACAGTTGGGCTTTAACTGTACAATACATATTTTTGAAGGTATATCAACTGTATACAATCTGTAATGATTATTGCATTGATTGATCCAACTATACCCTTGCTTGTGGGTTGTCTTGTTGAACTGTGGAGTGGCTAAGGCCATGCAGTGAGGGTTCATGTTCAGGCTGGTTGAAAGGCTCCTACTGTGCTTAAACAGGCATGGTTGGTCCTACCTGTCTCAGGACCGCTGTTACCCCTCTTCAAATAACTGCTAAGCAAAATACAAGTCCTACTCTACTGCTAGGAGTTGGCAGACCACTATACCAACATCTGTGATTTATTCATGTCTACATAATTACAAACAGGCAAGGAACATAATTATCAATGTCAATCATTAATAGATATTTCAGTCTCAACAGCCAGGATAGAACATAGGATACAACAATCTCCTACAGTCTCATACATTAATTAGAAAAGTCTGTAGATATATCAGATAGTTGCTTGTAATTACTTTCTAATATAAGGTAATGATTATCAAAATTATGTTTTTGTAAGCCATTTTTGCATGATCCTATTTTTTTGCACAGTATAAAACCAATATTTATCAGGGATTTACTGTAAATAGATGAGATAATCACATACAATTAAAGCCTAAAGCTCTCAAGATACCATTAATGGGTGTTAAAGGAGGATAATTTGAATATAATTTTACATTATTTTTTGTGTTTTACATCCAGAAATCTGTGCTTTGATGTTGTGATCTTAAGAATAAATTGGATAATTCCATGAATTTACAAAAGAATACTGTATAAAACAAAAAAAAATATTTAAAAAATATTTTTTTGTATTTTTACATAGAATTCAATGTAATTTAACATTCAAGACCATTAAGTAATTGAAGAATTCTGTTAAAAAAAACTATAATATTCCATTATATTAATTTACAGATTACAGTCTTCATTTAATGGTGAATATTTTTTAATAAAACTTACTGTGTTTTATGGCATTTACACATAATGTAGAAAAAAACAAAAAAAAACCCTGTAAAATAATACGGTAAATTTCTGTGAAATATCTTTTTTTTACAGTGTAGGTTAGGGAGGAGCTGTCACACTCTTTAGGAATTTCTTTTCTCTCCTCTCCTCTTTTTCTGAGAACTAACAGCTGCCAGATACTGAAATGTTTATTAGTGTTGCTATGTGTGTTGTAACATGTCTGTGATTTATGATTTACGTGCTGTTATGAAAAAAAAAAACTCCAATTGAAACCAATTCTTTTTAAAGAGGGATCAGTCATGTAGTATTGAGTGATCTGGTGCTGGTCATTTTATGATAATTTTATTGTATTATTAATTGTAAATAGTTTGTGTTTTGTGCAGTTTTGTTTGTATTTTACTATTGAGTTTTATGTATTTTATGATGGCATTAGTTCATGCTATATACTTAAAAAAATTAAATAAGTAATAGATAGATAGATAGATAGATAGATAGATAGATAGATAGATAGATAGATAGATAGATAGATAGAGTACTTTATTAATCATAAATTCAATAACATGTAAATAATCAACTCATCTTTTACTATAAACTACAATCACATTTTAACTCTTGATTCTTACTGACACTTCTTTTAATCTTACTTGATGTGTTATTACTATTATACTGATGCTTTACTGTATTTCAGTGCTACATTTGCCACCATCTAATGTGTTTGTTGTTTTTTTTTACAATTTGATGCAAAGCACTTTGAGTATGTGTGATGGCAGTGATGGATATACTGTTTATACTATATAAAAACTGACTTGACTTAAAGATCCCCTCCAGACATGTTTTAAGACACATCAGAAAGACAAAAAAAGTTCAGTCAACCAGTTAAAAAATCTTAAAATGACATCTACTCCTCGTTCCTCTAGCTAAATCCAGAATCTGTGAATATGAGGTTGTTTTCTATTTCAGTGTTTGTGCACTTGCAGGCCTCAAGTTTCCACATCAGACTTGTTTAAGCTGCATACTGGCCTTTGACTGGCTCCGAACTAGTTGTGATGTCACAAATCCTGCTCGTAGGTCCACGTGTTAAACTGAGATTTAAGGTGAGAACAGAGAAACTTTCCTTCATTCTGCAGACGAATGTGAAAACAAACTATGCACACACATCATTCTGCACAGAGACGTTCAAACATCCAACTGTAGGAACAAGAAGACCATGTTAACCATATTTAAGCTTTGATAAGAGTTCATGAGTTGACTTTGTAAGGTTTTAAAGAGTCTAAAAGATTCCAGCAGAAATATCTTACATCCCACATGTTATACAGTACTTTATATGTATCCAGGCCTTTAGAGATGTACATTTTCCCAAATCTACAGTCGTGACCCATCAGCAGAGATTCTGCTGCAATCAAACACAGACTGTCTACAATTTAATCTCACAATAGTGCTGCTCATTATCTGATGGTTTTGTATAAAGCAGCCCTCCTCCTTTATGGGATGTTAGTTTTATCAAAGCTTGCTCTCAGCTCCTCTCAGCGTGTCCTCCGTGTCCTCTGGTGTCACCACCCACAGCGGGAAGACTAATGTGCTGAGCAGGCATAGCTTTGTCCTCTATCAACCCACAAACCTCCCAGCGGTTCATATCTCAGCCTTACAGGATGAGCAGTGTGCTGCGGATCAGGCCAATGAGCTGCTTGTTTTAAGACCAGAGGAGTCTTGTGGGGTTTTCACTGTGTCACTGAGACAAATTCTTGTACTTTTACTGAACTCCGGGGTTTATTGTGAGAGTGGAGAACAGTTGTGAATCAATTCGTCCTTTACAGAGAAGATTATTTCAGGGGAGCAATAGATTGAACTTATAAATTGCTTCCCAAAATATGGCATAGGAATTATACAATATATGACTAAAAGTATGTGGACACTAATCTGCATATTTTTGATGTGGGATGTTTTTTCATGGTTTGGGTGAGATCATTTTGGTTCAAATTCAGTTTAATTTTAGACAACAGTGTGCTTCCAATTTTGTGGCAACAGTTTTTAGAGAATGCCTGTTTTTCTGTTTCAACATGGCAATGCCTTCATGCACAAAACCAGGTCACCAGAAATGTTTTTCCCAGTTTGTTGTGAAAGAAATTGACCTCAACCTCATCCAACATCTTTGGGATGAACTGGAACACACAAACTGTGAGCCAGACCTTATTGTAGCCGACCTCACTGATGCTCTTGTGACTGAGTGGAAGCAAATTCCTGCAGCCAGGTTTCAAAGTCTGAAACCAGAAGAGCAGAGGTTGTTACAGCAGCAGATTAATCCTCATAGTTTTGGAATGACATGTTCAAAAACAAATTAATTGACTCCCACACACTGTCTACACTTCTGGCATTTCAAACAGCAAATGACAAGTAATACGTACACACAGGCTTTCACTGATATATGAGCCAATCCTGGGGAGTTGATATTTTGTTTTGAACTACTGCTTCAGCTCCTACGTGCCTGTTTACAGCAGGTGTGCAAAGACACTCCTTTTTTTTTGCATTTTTGGAATGTTCAACAGGTTAAGCGGGTGTAATGTTCAGGTGCTCACATACCTGTTTTGGCTATATAGTGTACCATTCATAACGTGACAATATGTTTGTCACCATAAAGCCTTTAAGAGTACAATAGGATTTTAAGACTGCACTGCTTTACCTGCAGTTTCTTACTGTAGACTAGAGCTGCAAAGATTAGTTGATTAATCGATGGACAGAAAATGATTTAGCAACTATTCTGATAAATCATTCATTCGTCACTTTTTAAGAAAAAATGCCAAACATTTTAAAAATGTGCTGCTTCTCTTTGTCTTACATGATGTGCTCAGACAAAAACAAGACGCGATGACGTCGATTTGAGCTCTTGGAAGGTTTTTTCCACTTGCCCTTTTTAGTGTTTTCTGATGTTTTATTGACCAATTAATCTCGAAAATAGTCAGCAGATTAATCGTTAATGAAAATAATAGTTAGTTGTAGCCCCACTCTGTCGCTGTCTGCATAAAACTACCATTTATCACTTGTGTTAATCCATGAGTTAGTCACCAAAACCCTCAGAAAGTACAATATGACTTTAACACTACATTGCTCTGGCTTTAGCTTCATTCTGTCTGACTCAAGCTACAACCATTAAAAGTGTTTGGCAACTATTTTGATGATTGATTAATCGTTTGGCTGTAATAGATACATGTCTTTGTCTTATATTATCATAAATTAATGAAGAATTAATAAAAACTTGTTTTTTCACAGGCATTTTTCAGTGTTTTCTGATGTTTTATTGACCAACTGATTAATCAAGAAAATATTTTCTAATTGACTGAAATTCAAATACACTCTGTTCAATAAGAAAAAAATGAAATGAGGCCATTTTAAAACCAGAATGGATTTATTGGTAACATTTTTACATCAAAGCCCTTGAACAGTTTTTTTCCCTTCGGTTGCAGTTGACAGTAGAATCCACAGGGGTGAACACGGCGTGTTTCTGATGCTTTACAACAGGAATCATAATGAACAGACCAACACGAGGGCGCTCACATCGACCCATGACAGAGACAGAGACAGAGACAGAGAGAGAAAAACAGAAGCAATAGTTTTGGCACACATAAGTACACATAATGACAATGTTTTCAAGTTTACCAGTGTTGCAACGAGTAGGCCTATCAGCTATCAAATCCTGAAACATTACAGAGAAAACATTTCTCACATTCTTTACTTAAAATGCCTTCTTAAAACAGTATTCAGTGCTGTTTTATAGTAAAATACAGGTTTTACAAAAGTGGAAGAGGTACAAACAGCTAGTACAGTGCTTCAGGCTACACTGGCAACATGTTGGTGGTAAAAATCAGATTATTGAGAGAGGGGACAACTGATGTGTGCTGGTAAACTGAAACCAAAGCCTTATTAAAATCCTTTCTCAGAGCCACGCTTGCAGCAGGAAGGCAAGTTCGAGACAGATTTGGAGGCTGTCCTTCAAAAAAAAAAACAACCGACAGTAATTACAACTACATCACTGGACACACAAACAGTAACACACACACATACAATGACTGCGAGAGGACGAATGTAAACATCAGCTCCTCCACGACGAGAAGACACCGAGAGGCTGCCATCGATTGAACATACAGTAGCGGTCGGACACGACGGCGGAACAAACATCTTCACATGTTTGTTTGCGAGCCAGAAATTCCCTTCAGTGCACATTTGTAAGCTTCTGCTACACTAGAGTATGTGCTCACACAGATAACAGTGCAGTGGTTTCACCTATCAGCATCCGCTATAAACGCATGTCTTCATAAGATGGAGAAGCATCTTTTGAAATGAGCATAAAACACAGGATTTAAAGAAAAGAGGACGGTATGAAATTATGCTACACATAACACAAATTAAACACTTTTACCTAAAGCTTCTCTGGACATTACTACGCTCAAGAGTTTACAATTATCCTCCATCTCTTAAAAGACATAGCTGGTGATTTTCTATATTTTTCTTACTGTTAACAAATCTCATGCACAGAGCCAAACTGTGTGTGTATCTAAAGCCTGATATATCTTATTCCTCTGTGCTGCAGACCCCTGTTGTTGTTGTCCAAAAACTATTAAAAACTCTATCAGTAAGCCACACCGCTGCACTGGGTGACATGATCCTTCACCTCGAAGAGTTCGGGAATGTTAGTTTGTTTAGAAACGGCTCCAAAGACTAATAACAACAATCATGTTTTCAGTCTCCAGAGAGTAGTTCTGTGTAAGGCAGGCACACAACCTTTTGACATTGTTCTATATTGTCAATTTCTCAAAGATCTTCAGTACAGAGTCGAGTTGTTGTGACATGCAGCTCAACAAGCTAGCAAGTCTCTGTAAACAGAATCCACATTCCCGCACATGCTCAGTGGTGTCTCCCTTACACAGAATTACTCCCCAGAGACTGAAAATGTGATTTATTAGTCTTTAGAGCCGTTTCTAAACAAACTAACATGACCATGACCTTCGATTCGAAGGAACATGTCCCTAAGTGCAGCAGTGTGATTCACTGATGTGTTTTTAATATTTTACAGCACAGAGAAATAAGATGTATCAGCCTTCGGATACATACGGTTTGACTCTGCACATGAGATTTGTTGATAATAAGAAACAAATCACCAGACTGATCTTGTAACATTTAAGAGGCAAAATGGTGTCATGATCAGTTTGTCAGCAGGTATAAGGAATGTGAAAATGCATGTAAGCATCATTTGGATGGAAAGAAGAACAAATTAAAGCACAATTAAACTGCACATTCTAACACAAACACTGTTACATCTAACATGTACACTTTAGATCTGCTGGAGAATGTTATATATATTAAGAAAATAAATAGATTCTCCTTATTTACAATGGACATCTCCTGTTTTCCCTCTAAGCAGCTCACTGAGCGCATCACAAATGATCACAACAGCCCCGTTATTTTCTATTTAAGCGTATCATTTCACAATCAGCACCTCAGAATATGCGACGCACGTTAACGCAGAAGCATCACTGAATCTCTTGTGTTTTTACAGTCCACATTTTTTTTTTTTTTTTTTTTTACTACAATATATAAGTTGAATCAAATTATTGTTCAGTAATTACAAAGTCACCTGATCTACCCCGTGTGTATCTACAGTATTCATTCAAATTATCTGTACAGCACACAAGGAAAGGTTCAACACTACTGGGGAAGAAGAGCAAACACTAAATACATGTGGTGAAGGATGAGTATAATCACGTACATAAAATGAAGAGGGCAACCTGCTCCTTTAACTTAAGTTCAGGGGCCAGATGTATAAACAATGCATACACACAGAAACCATATATGCACCATTTCTGCACATAAAATTGTATTTTTAAAGCATAAAGTGCTTTAAAGGGTTGCAACTAACGATTCTTTTCATTAACTATTAATCTGTCGATTATTTTCTTGATTACTTGATTAGTTGTTTGGTCTAGAAAAGGGTAAAAAATGTCAATTACAGTGTTAATCTTTCATTTTGATCACTTTTTTGTGCTCAGTTATATTATTTTTACATTATTTACCTGTTTCTAACATCTGTTTCTGTTTCAATATAAGTGCTATAACTAGATCATTAATTAACTTCTGATGTTTGACGATGGTTTACAGGTGCTTTTGATGAATTGTACATATCATAAATAGCCACAGTCGAGTGTAACGGTCACACAACACGGCGATTACTCCGGTCGCCACAATCGGTGACACTAGGCTCCTCCTCTGCTGTTCTTTTCATTGAGAAGTAATTAAGCGCGTGTTTACGTCTATTTATGGCTAACTATGGGCGTGAAGTCAGGTTTGTACATGTAGGGTAATATAACAGAACTATGTGTAAACACGACAATCTGATGAAAAGAGCGTTAACAGAGTTTCATACATCTGGCCCCACGCTGTAAATGGCTGACACCACCTTTTAAAACACACTTTAAACCATGAAGGTGAGATACAGACTGTGAGTTGCTCATTGTTTTGTTATCAGGTGAAGTGAATAAGGCAAAATGTGCGTACAGTATGTAAACAGGATTTCTACATAAGGACAGAAGGACTAGAGCTTTAAACAGAAATGTTAAACATATTACACAATCCATTTCCTGGAGGCAACTTGCTCTGGGACGGCTTTCAGCTGAGGAATGTGTTCATTACTCAGATAGTATCATTTGAGAAAGTGCTTGTGTGGTTAAAGCAGACACTGAAACTCAACTTCAGAGTTTTTTTTTTTTTTTTAAATAACACCTGGTGAAAATATATCAGCCACACAGCTCAGCGACATGTGACATGACCACAACTCGCAGCTTATAAATTTGTGTGTAATATGTGTGTGTGTTTGTGTGGTGGGTGATTGTTAAAAACTAAAAAATTTGAGAAAACATTCAGTTATTTCATTCAGTGCTTTGTGAAGTCTTTGTTCCCTTTTTGGTAATCCTACGTTCACTATCCAGATAGACACAGATGTGCTGGGGCTAAAATGTGACGTGACGTTGGGGTGTGTGTTCACAATGTTTCCACAACATAACTGAGAGCAGCTTTTTCAAAAATACTTTCATCCATAAAACACCATTTGGACGTTAATAAGATCCTAAACGTAACTAACTTATGACTTATAACTCCGCTTCGGGGAGCTTTAATAGATAAACTTGTAGTTCATTCTCAGCTACAGGAAAATAGTAGAAATCAAATAATTTTCCAGGACAATACAAGATTTTCCAGGACATTTTTCCATGTGTTTTCCATGACTGGAGAAATTGTTCAACTGTTTTCCAGGTTTTCCAGGATGTGTGGGAACCCTGACTACTACTACTACCACAAATACTATTTAAAAAGTTCTAGTTGATGATTTTGGGGAATGCAGTTATTTTCTTTCTTTATGAAAGTGAGATAAGAAGATCGCTATCAGTTTCACATGTGCCGAGCTGGAGACAGGAAGTGGTTAGCGTAGCATAGCGTAAAGACCGGAGGCAGAGGGAGACAGCTAGTCTGACGCTCACTGATTAACATGTATCTTGCTTGATAAACCTGTACAGAAACAGAAATGTAAAAATGACAATTTATGGGTTTGTGGGGCAGTTATGTGCTGGAACTGTTTCTTGGTCGCGTGCAGCTTCCCCAAGTCTTGTCGCCATGTTTGGTAACAATACAGCACCTACTGTATCTGGCATCCAGAGATGGTGCAAAGAAGAACTGAGCGGATGGATAAACTCTTCTTGTTCATTAAGAAATAGTTCCAAAATGTAACTCCCCTTAAAGTTACAGATTGTAGTTTTTACATTTCTGTTCATGTTCTGGTTAAAAAATCAAATAAAATACATTGTTTAAACTTTTGAGGTGTTGTAGATGTTTAGCCAGTTTAGATGTTCAGTCTTTATCACAAACTGTATATAAAGATGGATGTAGTGAGGTGTGACATCACCCATTGGTTTGCACTGGAGCCGGTTTGAAGCCCAGAGTTGCAGCTTATGGTCGGCGCCATCTTTTCAATTTGGCGCCAGGACCTTCCAAATAAGGAATGTGTTTCACGCTCTGGAAACACACCTCGCTACCTCGGACCCAAGCTAACAGTAGCTCACTGGGAACACTGAACGGTGCACGCTTGGGCTAACGTTAGCTACGTTAGCTAAATTGTGCTAACAGGGCAGGTATAGTAACATCAAGTAACATTAAACTTAGTGAAATATTGCGACAATAGTCTGACTCAGTGCGAGTCCCGTAGACGGGGAGAGCAGCAGGTGAGCCAACTGTCAATCACAGCTGTCAATCAACACCCACACGGCAGACATCAAAGCTACTATAAACCTTCAAATCTCATTAACGGAGCAATAATTATCAAAATGACCACCAGAGCACTTATTAGAGGGTCTGAATTTAGCGATTGAGTCCATAATGACTCGTTGAAAAAACATTAATGACTTGGTATTTCTAGAGAGAAGTTGACACTAGCTGCATCTAGCTGCCGTCTGTGGAATTGCACTTTAAGGTAATTCCACAACGGCTTCAGCCTCAAGTCGTGGTAGTTGTTGCTTGGTCTTTATGCAAAGCTAAAACACATCCTGACTCAGCGTTAAGTACATGTCTGCACTTAACGCTGAGTCATTACTGATATCGATCTCTTCATCTCACTCCTAAAGAAAGTAAATAATCATAATTTCCAAAATATTGACCAATGCCCTAACAATTTAAAATTCACAAGTGCTTTTTCTAGTTCAGAGATCTTATGTATACATCAAGGATTCCCTTTTTTCATTGAAACATATGAAAATTTGTTAACCACCTCTGACAAACATTTGGCCCTCATATGGCTGTTTTTATATACTAGTCATGAGCGTATGCAGCCAAAGCAATAATTTAAATGCAGTGAGAACTATGTTAAAACATTGCATTCCTCCATCTCTTTCTTTAATTATCTTCCTACATACATTACTCCCAACTAATCACAAGATCATATTAAAATGTGCTCTGTCTTTCCTAATGCTGATGTATCATTGACGTATCATTGTTTTGAGCTACAGATGCCTATCAAAAGGTCGAGTGAAAATGTCATAACAAGAGGAGGATGCAGCAAACAGTTAACTAGTGCAGTTGTGACTCACACATTCATGGCCCCTCACTGTTGGTCATTTCTACTTATGGCACACTTTGATGTGAATGCAGAGCCCAGTACAAACATGCTACTCTGCCTTGGATCCTTTGTCCGAAGAGGAGCCCTTGAGGTATGTGTTGTAGAAGAACAAGGCAAAAAGGACCAAGTAGCTGAGGTACATTAGAGAACCCCACGCAATGTTGTCCACATAGGACGGACAGCGCACCTCATGCATCCAGTGGTACACTAGGCCCAGCACGGCTAGGCCCATCACCATCTGCATGATCTGGGTGGCCGTGATGATCATGGCGAAGGGACGAGGCACCCGCAGTCCAGCCGCCCGGGCTGCGTAGTAGGTGTACATGAAAGAGTGAACTAAGTAGTTCATGGTCATGAACCAGCCGCCGCCTGCCACCTGGTCCTTGTAGGAGTACCAGGAGTAGAGCAGCACGGTGATGTGGTGGTACCAGTGCAGGAAGATGAGACGCTGCTTCCGGAGGACGATAAACACTGTGTCACCTGGGAGAGACGAGGGAGAGGAAATCGTTCAGTAACACGGCTGGGTTTCTTATCTCGAAGGATAAGGCTGGCGATTTTCTATATTTTTCTTATTGTGAACAAATCTCATGTGCAGAGCCAAACCAATAATGTGTGTGTATTCAAAGCCTGATATATCTTATTCCTCTGTGCCGTAGACCTTTGTTGTTGTCCAAAAACTATTAAAAACACGTCAATGAGCCACACTACTGCACTGAGTGACATCATCACAAAGAGTTTTGGACACTTTAGATTGTTTAGAAACGGCTCCAAAGACTCATGATAGCGATCACTTTTCAGTCTCCAACAACAGAGGTCTACGACACAGATAAATAAGATATATCAGGCTTTGGATCAACACACATTATACTTGTAAGTAGGATGACTTCATCGTTGGTTTGGCTCTACACACGGGATTTGCTGACAATGAGAAAAATGTGGAAACACTTTTTTTTTTTTTACTGACTGAAATGAGAAAAATCTACCAAAAAGTACCAAAAATTACCATCAAATATCCGGTCATATTTGTAATCTTGTTTGCTTCTTTCATCAGAAAGTTCCTGCTTAAAAATCTAATTTTTTTTTACAAATTTTACACCATTATGTCTAGACAAAGTCCTTAAATGTCTGATTGCGTTTAGATAACATTTCACATTTGAGAACTTTAGCTTCTTTTGTTCAATAAAAAAATGAAGGTACTGAGAAAAGTATCGTATTATATCTGCAAAACAATAAAAGTTTAAACTGATACCCTCACATGTACAAAGTACATATTTCTACTTTTATGGGGCTTTACACTGCATTATCATTCATTTCAAGGACGTTTGTGCCTTTTTGACCCTGTCCTTTATATCTTAACATGAAGACTGTAAAAGGTGAATTTCACCTTTTTTTACAGCAGACATTTTGACTTGTCATAGTAGGAAAAGCACAACATTAACAATGGCTCCATTTTAGGGCTGCATCTAACAATTATTTTCTCTATTAATAGATTAAACATTTGGTCTATAAATGTCAGATAATGGTGAAAATGCCCTTCACTATTTATTAAAGCCCAAGGTGATGCCATCAAATTTCAGTTATAGTCACATAAGACAAAGAAAAGCAGAAAATCTTTACATTTGTGAAACTGGAACTAGGAAATGTTTGGCGTTCTTGCCTGAAAAATTACTTAGACGTTCAATAAATGATCAAAATAGTTGCAGATTAATTTTCTGTCAATGGCCTCCTCTGTTCCAGTTTCCCGGTGAAGCAGCTAAATGGAATTCAACCGTCATTATTACACCTGCTCTTTTCCTCACTGTAACATATCAAAATTCCTATCTGTAATAATGTCATTTCTAAGATCTGAGAACACAGTTTCACCCCTTAAAAGAAGTCTGACAGGTTAAGAAACTCAAGCAGTCAATCGGCTTTTAAACAGAAACCTCTGAGATAGTTAAAACTTGTTTGAAAGAGAAAATTAAGGTGAAATACATCGAAATTTACAGACCGTCTTCCTGGTTTAACTTTGACCTCCTGTATTTACCCATACTGTTTACCTGTGCAATGACTACCTACCTCCAAATAAAGTGGTTTTCTTAACCTGAACTGTTGGCTTTTTTACAACCCGTCTTATCGTCTGACTGTGTTGCAGTCATCTCGCCAAATGTTTCCAAATCTCTGGTGAGTGCAATGTTTGCCAAACCTACAAAAATAAGTCCTGATGTAATAAAGTAGAATTATCCGTTAAAAGTCCATCTGTATAGATAAAAGTAGGTCTACTACAGTTCATATCCTGTCGTAAACGAATGGCCTGATCAGTAGGACGATGAAGACATCCTTCCTGTCTGCAGCTGAGGAAGCATCGTCTGCTTCAATCATGCACTAATGGAGTTTTCTTGCCACTTCAGCATCTGCCTCCATTTCCCAGAGCAATCAGCTCTCTGTCGGACAGAACAGGCTATATTACCCTGCAGACACAGAGATAGCATCCCCACCCCGAGAACCAGCTAAGATAACTGTTTACTGATGGATTTACTGGAAAGTTTAAGTGCTTTAAGGAACATACCTCAAGAGTAAAAAGATTTGGTCGCTCAAGGTTAAAGTTTATGACTGTCTAAGCATGTAAACGCCCTGTAGGTCTCATGTAAGCGGCCTTTTACAGTCTGTGACGTTACTGCTACTCCTTCTGTTTCAGGGAAATCTAATCTACAATGGATTTCAGTTAAAGTCCTTTTAGGTAATTATCTGACATTACCTGGAGGTCTGTTTAAGAATCTCATCTTGAATTGTTCCCAGTAAACATTTAAAAGATGTGTGGATCTTGAGGTTAAGAGTGGGCTAAATGTAGTTGAAAAGTTAATGATATTTTAGACGCTAGGTTATATATAACTGGTGTTTTCACAGCATTTCAATTACCCTATTTCAACATGTATTCAGGCCCTACGTCACACTGGAATATCGCCATTTAAAAGCTGCAGAAACAATGGTTATATTTAGGGACCGAGCCCAAAAGGAAGAGGACTACTGTAAAACCCTATTGTTTGTTTGTTTCTTTCTTTATTATTATGTCACTTCAGACCTAAATTTGACCCCCTAAACATGCTCAAAAACTCACCAAATTTGGCACACACATCAGAGCTGGTGAAAAATTTGATAAAATGTAAAAACTTAAACCCCAAAGTGCCAAAATGTGCTCTCTAGCGCCACCTATGTAACTAAAATGGCCACCACGGCCTGTAGGAATGTCGTAGAGATATCAAACCAAAACTAAATTATTTGTCTCATCAAGACCTACAAATCATACACTGACACCCCTGACCTAAATCCAACAGGAAGTTCACAATTAGTCTTTTTAAGACTTTGCCCCAATTTTGGACCCTGAACAAACACTATCTCCTCCTCTGAGGACGTTAATGGTATCGGATTCAAACTTTAATAGATGACTTATGACACTACGCTGAAAAAAGTTGCCAAAAACTTTGTAATAACTAGAACGGTTTGGATTTTATAAGCCCTGAAAGTTGCAGTGCCACATCATCCTTACAATGTAAAACAATGGGGAGGCATGACCTTTGTGTCAAACAGAGGCTTCTGATGTCTAAACTGTAAGTCTGGCCACTTTCAAACCTGTATCAATGGATTTGCCACAAAATTCCTACTAAAATACGATTTTTAATGTAAGATTTGGCCAAAATAATGGGATTTATGAGGAGATTTTACAAAAAGCGTACTCTAAAACCCTCCTCTCCAACTGCTCCTGGTGATGTCACTCCCTCAGTGCTGTGAAACATTCCGCAACACACACTCATTATAAAATCACAGGAGGAGCAAGAAAAGACTTTAAAACTCACACTCTAATATCTCAAAAACAGTAAAAGATAGAAAAAACATGTAAATTCAAGATTTGTAGGTCAAAGTCTCGTGACTCATTTAAAGGTCAAATGAAGTCTGTATCTAAAACTATGTGGAAGCAGTAAATGTTCAAAAATATGTGGGTTCGCTCACACTCTCCATTCAAATATATGAGTATTTTTCTGTGTCCAGCTGCAGTTACTTATTGTCTCTACACACCTGACAGTACACATGTCAATCAAACTTTCAAAATAAAAGCACACTACACTTGTAAGAAATCATTTTCCTCATTTTTAAAAAGCAAAATTATCTGATCCCGACGGGCCAGAGTGCGAGGTCCCGACCAACGCTTCTTGCAGCTTTAATTAAGTTTAACATCTATAAAAACACTCACTTTTCAACCAAATTTAGCTTCATTTTAACCTTGACATCAACACGTCTTTCAAACTTGTCAGTATTACTTCAGCAACTACTGTGTCTGTGTGTAATGCTGCTTTAATGATGACATATGTACATCATCTACCCCGGCCAGTACAGACAACTATATCAGGAAAGATTGCAGGAAGTCTTACCCAGCTCGGGTGCCTTGCTAAGAACAAAGGCGTAGGCCCAGAATTTGCTGACGGGGGCGCTGTAGAAACTGTTGTCACACACCGACTGTTTGAAGCCGCTGGTTGTGAGGACGTGCATCATGTACAGTCCGGTCCTGACTGCTCCTATGATACTGCAGAGGGGAAAGACACCATGCAAACACATTAGCATACAAAACAGTGATGTTATTCATCATTAGTGGAAACAGCAGACTGGGTCAGTTTGCCATGTGTACTGTTTGATGGAGAATACACCCCACAGACCCCACTTTTTTTGAGCCTTCAAGAATCCTCTTAAAACAGTGTCTACCTTCCTGAACTGAAAACTGAATGTCCAAAATGATTTTATTTCTCAGATTTAACGTTTGTGCTTCTATGATGCTGCCGGTTCACCTGATACCTGCAGTAGAGTGCATAAACTGTGACCACGTTACAAAACTTTGGACACATTTGAATTCATAGCGAAATAGGTGTTGTTTAATTTAATAAAGTCTCACCTTCCTTAGTTATTCTTGCAATTTAACAGGCATTTGAAGGTTACCTTGTTGTCAGCAGACAACAGTATCACCCTGAAGGCTTTTCACAACAGTTTTAATCATCCGATACATTAGTTTTTATCACTATAGGAAGAACAGTCTCAGTGTGGAATTCTGTTGTGTTAGAGTGGAAATTCACTAATTTTACACTGTCACAGTGTGTTTAAAGCTGTAATATTTAAGAATTATGTATTATGTATATATCAGTTTAAAACGTTAGACGTCTATATATTGTGTTACAGAGATATCTACTTAAGTTAGCATGCTAACCAGCTTGTAATACCACTGGTACCTCACCACTGGCAATAGTGAGTCACTGTAGGGTCCAATCTGCCCTAAGCCCAACATGAGAGGATGAAGAAGTAGCACTTCCTCTTCTAGGTTAGATTTATTCAAGCAAACATTAACTCAACGTTAGCACTGAATTGATATTGCTATCATATTTAGTTAAAGTCATAGTTTGCTAGCTAACAGAGCACTGATAATACACTATTGATTCGGCGCTAACATAGCGTAGCGTAACATAGCGGGCACCCGAACTTTCTGGTGATACGCTGCCCTCATCTGATTTGGAGTGTGGAGTATGAATTCAACACTTCTTACATATTGTACTTTTAAAAAGTGTTGGGAAACACTGCTGCTTCTTCACACTACAAGTTTGGGTTTGAAGTTAGAGAGAAGTGAGGTCAGCAGAGCTTTGTATCCCGCTCAAGGCTACATTAGCCGCTACTAGCATAACACACCCGAATCTATGACCAAACTGTTGGTGATGGAGGTGCATTGTGGGTAATGTAGTCTTGAGGAATACATGGAAGAAAAAAGATTATATCTCTGGTTCTGCTGCATCGATTATGATCCTTTTTTTAAAAGAAATCTGAAAAAATCTGTCCATCATGAGTCTGATGCTAAATCGGTGGAGCGCTCTTTTAAAGAGTAATAATTCTGTAGGGGCTGAAAATGAAAACATCCCATTTCAACGGCCTAAAAACTAAACCTTTTTACAGCACACGGCACTGTTTCTCATAAAAACACTGCTGAACCATGGCGGCAGTACATTCCACATGTGCATTGTTCCCGTCTGCAACGAGCCACAAAGACTCAACATTACTCATCCCTGTAATGGCAATAAAACTCTCTAAGAGCCCTGCGGTCACAGTATACCGTAATCATAGTTTTTATCTGCGCAGCAATCCGAACACACTTGAGAACTTGAGAGGGTGGAAATGACTCACAAGGATTAGCTGCATTCTGCTAAGATTTATATTTTTCAAGAAGTTTACCCATTGATTTTAACATTTGTAATATTCTAGTTTAGCTCAAAGTTATTATTGTTTTGTATTTTTCATCAGTTTCCATTTTCATTTCATTTTTGTTTTCAATTCAGTTTAGTTTCAGTTAGTTTCCTGAGTGGATTTGCTCGTTTCAGTTTCCTTTTGACTAGTTTCAGTAATAGTTTTATGGGGTTTTTTTTATTATAATTTGGGGCGTATTTGTCAGGGGAAAGATTTAAGAAGTTCAGACTATGTTTTACAATAAAAACTTTGTGAAAGCAGTTGACTCACAGTCATGTGTGAGACATCCTGGTCTTAATAAACCTGCATCGATGCCTCCTTGTGCTTGATGTGTTGACAAATTTGACCAAATTGACAAAAACTAAAGACATTTTCTGTATATTTTTATTTTATTTGTCAGTTAGTTTTGTAAGTCAACTATTAATTTAAGTTAACTATAATAACCTCGGTTTAGCTAAGACTTCTCTTCGTTGCTCTGCAGAAAACATTCAACTAAAAAACTATGAATGGAGTCGCTGTGTGCAGTTTAAAACGAGAGACTCCCTCCATCATCGTTATTGTCTCGATACGTCCATCAATGTTGAATCCAGGAAATATTCTGATTTTCAAATCTGTAAAAACCATTGACTGTATATAAATATGGACGACACGTCTCCACTTCCTACCGCTACGCAAAAGTGAAGCAAACTTTCTCCTTTCCGGGAGCTGCCATCTTGCTTGAGTGACGTCATTCAGAGCCAGAGTCTGCGCTGTCAATCATGATGTAACACCTCATTTTTATATCATCAAATAGCTTGATAAAAACTAACTTATCAGAAAAAATGAGCACTTGGACAAACATTAGCGTGAGAAGAACTACCTAAAATGACAGAAAGCATCTTTGGGAAAAATTGATTTGACATGTACTGGAGGGGACGTCCATATTTATATACAGTCAATGATAAAAACCAAACCTCTATGGATCAAACTGTGGGCAATTCCTCTCATCCTCACTCTAATACGGATTATGTTCATAACAGTTTCTAAGGTCGTGTAAAGTCTGTAGTGCTACAGGAAAGACAGGAAAGATACCCAGTAACCAGGACAGCCAGTCTTCCAGTATCATGTCCTGTATGCATGACAGCTGAGGGGTGGAGAGGCCAGGTTGTGCCCACTGCTGTGGGATTAAGATTAGAGGGAGGGCTCAACGCTCAGGACAGAAGCCAACTGGGTCACAATCTCTACAAACTCTCCTGGCAGCGATTACATTTCAGGCGCCACATTTGCATTTTTGTGGATTTTTTTTGTTTGTTTTGTTTTGCTTTGGACGCAAAAGTAGCAGCTGCTTTAAATATGAAAGTGTGGTTTTCAAATGGTAATTGGATTTCACATAAATTACATAATTCTCCAGGGTATTACTGTAATCCAGGTTCTCTCATATAATGACAGGTAAATAAAATATAGACATCTAATTCAAAAGGGCTTAAGTGAACTCACAGCAATCTATAAAAGCTAAAAAATAACATCAATCAGCATCATAGAAGTACATTTTCCCTGAGGTGAGACACACGATGAGTGTTTTAGCTTCTGAGATGTAAAGATAATTTTTTTTCCTGTAAGTTGACAGTACACAGCTTCAAATCCAGGGAGGAATGTGTCTGGTTTTCTCAGAGCACACGCTCTCTCTCTCCCTGAACTCACTCGACCCCGCTGACATCGACCGCTGCGGAAAACGTCATCGAGATTCCGACGGTGCGATATTAATTGTAATTGAGGAAACAATTTTCTCTGAATTGTTTCAACGCTGCGATAACATTACAAGATGGATCGTGCACACAGGAGCATTTTTATAATATCTTAAGACAACAGTGAGCTTCAGATTTTGTGCATATAAAGTCTGCTCCATAAAGAAATGACTTACATCTAAGTTATGGTTAAATCTTCGGTAACATTTTCCCGTTTACAGACACAAACTGCTCTCCCCTCAGAGGAATGAGACTAAACTTTGCTTTTCACACCTCCAAATTATTTTGTGCTCCAGTAAACAGGAGAGAGCTGCAGGTCACCTTCACACTGCTGCATCCTTTGTTCTCTTGTTAAACCTTCATACAATAAATGTTTGGTATCTTTGTTTGATAAATGATTTAAATGATCAATGAGAACCTCTTTACTGCAGGTCCCCCTATTAAGCTTTTTTAAAGTAGTATATGAACAGTTACTAAATGGAATAAATGGTTTATGACACACTATAATGTAGTTATAAGCACCTATTATACAAAATATACATTAATAAACACTTATATCTGCAAACAACTACATTATAGTGCATTATATATAAGATTTACTGATCATTTCTGCTGTCACTCACCTGAAGATGGCCAGGCTGAGTGACCACAGCACTAGCGGGCGTCGCAGGTTCAGTTTTGGTCTTTCTCTCATGAAGTGCTGACCGCCGAATACGAGCGCAGCATACAGGCCACAGAACATGAACGACTTGCTCCTGTAGAGGAGAAAACACACACCGCAAATACGCTCATAAACACAACAGAACAGACTGATAATTAACACAATATTTCATGTTGTATCACCTCAGAACCTGCAAACAATATGTGTTATTTGTAGCGTAGAAGGAATGAACAAAATAACACAAACACCTAAATATAAAATACAGGAAAAACTCACAATATCTTTAAAAATACCTTCAGTGTTTATAGACTGTATGGTATTATTATGGTGTTGTATTAAACTAGAATATCGCTTCTCCTTTATTGTAGCCGTTTACTTTGGAGCCGCAATTATTTGTCAATTAATTGATTAACAGAAAATATTTTGATAATTGATAGTAAACAGATTATCTTTGGGGTTTTGGACTGTTTCCGGACAAAATATGACATTTGAAGGCATCATTTTTACACACTAGGATATTATAATTATAATTTTTCACTATTTTATGACAATTCAGAGATAATTTACCAAATAATTTTATTAATAATGAAAATAATTATAAGCTGCAGCTCTAGTATGCTCTGATTCATAGTCTTACATGTTCTTTGATCTGATAGTTACTCATTCTTTAAGCAAAACAGTTTCATCGACGATTAATTAATCGATAATGAAAACAGCTGCAGCTCTATTATACCTGTGTGTGATAGGTTTACAGCCTCCAGGAAATGAATCAACTAATCAACCTGCTTGATGTTAATCTCAACAACACATCCTTCTAAATCTCAACAGTGCACATCAGCTCCTCTGTGACCTTCGTTACTTTGCATTATATTGTATTACTATTAATATTTTAACATCTATTGTGCTCTACACTTTTTATTCTATAACATGAAACATAGTCAAAGCACAAATTGCAAATGTAGTACGGCTGCAACAAACAATTATTTCCATTATCAATTAATAAGCAGATAATACGTTTTGTCTATAAAATGTCACAGAAATGCTCGTTATAATTTGTCTTGTTTTGTCTGACTGACATGTTCATTTTACTGTCTTATGCTGTACCGTAATGTTTCAAATCCTCACATTTGAGAAGCTGAAACCAGCAAAAGCTGTAAATTGCAGCATATAACACCTGCAAACTTGTGGAAATTTTACTGATAAAACTACAACTGAAAACATGTTTACATAGTAAATATATATATATATATATAGAATACTGGCTATTTGTCTTACAAGTAACCAAATAAAGGATGACAGACGATGACCTCTCCTGTCATCCAGCCTGACGTGTATGTGTGTGCTGTACTTTGAACTCCATCAGGCTACAAAAAGAGGAAGAGGATGACTTCCCCCTAACAAACAGCCCTGTTAAATCACCCTAAATCACCTCAGTCAGACCCTGACACACAAGATGATGATACAGATGTAGTGCTGTTGCATAAGAATATTACACAATTAGGGTGAACGGACCAGACCATTGCAATTAAAAAACAAATATGACATGATGTGACTGTCTGCAGACCGGAGCTGTTTGTCTAGTTGCTACACCTTGTACAGATGCAACATATTGTTTTCTTTTAACTCTAGATTAAAAAAACACCTCTTTTATTTCAGCCGCTCTGGGAACTAGCAGTTTACTTATCCTCGTTTGTAATCATTGCAAAAGATTAACAGAGATTAGTCGTTGACACACTGACCATTTAGAGCGCCACGTCCGGGTGATGAGGCAATTTTAACTGGGCACTGCTCCTGCTCCGGCTTATCGGCAACCACTGATACCATTTCAATTACAGCTGGCACCAAAACATGTGGTGACAGAACAGAAAAGGTCGACTTCTGAGCTCAGGCAGAAACGAGATGAAAGTTAACGCGTGCGTCACGAAACTGCTGCTGCAGCAAAAAGTAAAAATCCTGTCTTTACCTACAGTCAATAAAGAGTCTGTGTTTGAATTACATCTGTGAGGCTGCGCGCGTGTGTGTGTGTGTCAGAGGTGGTTCGGGAATAGAGCAGATGACTAATCCAGATTGGCACAATACATATTAGACTGAGTAGATGCTGCTGTTGCCGCTGCTTGACCCAGTTAAGGCTACAGGGGCTCCTGATAGCCGATGCCAGTCTGTCCCTGCGAGATGCAGAAAAACCTGCATGAAGCAGCAGATTCTCCTGGTGGGAACTGAAGGTGTTAAATATTTAATAAGGCTGCAGATAATCATTATTTTCCATCCTCAGTTAATCTGTTGAGGGTTTTTTTTTTGGATTAAATTAATGATTGTTTAATCTTAAGTGAGTCGCTGTCATTTATATACTGATGGTGATGATGTCGGATGTTGGTCAAAGTAACAAAACTTGAAGGTGAACGTGTGTAAACATGCTGCCTTCAAGTCAAAAGTCAGGGCTTCAGCCTGCTCTTAACGCAATTTAACCTTTACATCGTCCTCATGATGATGTCACAAACAGCCTTTGCTGCTAAGGTTGTTGATAAGATTGGGGTTAAGGGTCTCATTCAAGGGCACCTCAGCAGTGGTGATGAGGGAGGGTCCAGCAGCCCACATTTATCCTGCTGGTCCAGGGGGTGGGGGGGTGAGGGGGGTTGAACCAGCGACCCCCTCCAGTCACAAGCTCACTTCGCTAACCTTCAGGCCTCCACTGCCCTATATATAAGAAGTCAAATCTGACTACTATAGTTTGTTTAGCCTTCGGAGGCGGAGGAAGCTTCCTGAGGCCGGCCAATCAGAATAGAGTGGGCTCATCAGGAGATGGGCTGTTACAGACAGAGGCTGAACTGAGGAGGAGGAGCTGCATAAAGGACCAGTTTAACATTAATAAGGAGTTTTTAAACTGTAAATCATGCTTCAGAATAAAAATATAGACCTGGAAATGACAGTTGCTGATTCATTGAACAAATCGTTGCAGCTCCAGGTGAAACATTTAATGCTAGCATTCTTGCGCAATAAATTACAATTAACTAACAATGAATCAGAATTACGGTCTGTTGCTCCATTACCATGTTACCCAACAGTGCACTAGTATCAGATTGACACCCAGAACCCACAGATAGCTGAGTTATCAGTGCATCTCTAATGAAGACCACCTACACTTCTTTAAAATAAAATATAACCTTTTGGGGAAATAACATCCTGCCAAAAGGTCATCTGCTAACTAACTTATCTAAATCCTGAAGATGAGGTGTGTCTTTATCTGGGTGGATTCAGACCTGCAAAGAAATAAAGAAGGAATTTGACTCTGGTGTTCAGTAGCTCTTCCAGGAACGAGAGATATCTGAGTGTGTTTGTGTAAGACTGACGGAGAGTGTCGGGAGAGCTAATGTTGCAGGATAAAAGGTGTGCGACTCATTAATACTGCCTGAAAACAGGAGCTGACGGGCAGAGGACGCCTCCCTCTCTGAGTAACGCAACGCTGGCTCCTCTTTAATTACTCCCACAAACTCTGTCAGTGTGTGTGTCCTCTAAAAGTTGACACTGGATGTCTCGTCTAGAGCTGCAATGAAAACAATCCATTAATCAATTAGTTGATAGGCAGAAAATTAATTGGCAACTATTTTCACAATCAAGTATTTGCTTTAATCACTTTTAAAGCAAAAATACCACAAAATTAACTTATTTGAGCTACTCAAATGTGATGATTTGATGCTTTTCTTTGTTATATATGACAGTAAACTGAGTATATTTTGGTTTTCGACTGTTGGTCAGACAAAACAAGACATCTGAAGACGTCACCTTTGACTGTGGGAGATATTAACAAGACATTTTTCACCATTTTCTAACATTTTATAGATATGATCACTCTTTTTGTCATTGTGTTTTCTTCTGATGTGACGTTATGTGTGTCTGTGTTGCCTTCTGTCTTTGAGAACATCCAGAAACATTTTGTCGACTACTTGTTTACGTCACGTCTACGTTTGATTCTTGTGTTGTGATGCGTCTTCATGTCAGACAATCAACTCCCGTCCCCGTACTGTTGAATAGTTAATTATCAGTGAAAATACCAAAGATGGAAATAAGTCTGGCAACGTCTGATATGTTGTCAATAAACCTACAATAATCATCCCTAGTCTGATCAGATTCATAATACACATTCATTGATCTGATATTTTATCATTTAAATCTTTATTTTGCCAATTTTAGACCGCAAAGTTCTCGTACGGCTGTTTGCCTTTAGAGAATATTTAATATTGAAGATGTTCGGTTTCTTCTGTTAAATGAAAAAATAAGAGTTTGTATAGTGTTGTCCTTTTGTTGAACAACAAAAAATGTATCTCATTAATTAACAGTTCTGATAATCAATTAAAAATTTATGAATTATTCACAAAGCAAAAATGCCAAACATTCAGTGTTTCCAGCTTGTCAACAGGGAGGATCTGCTGCTTGTTTGTCTGTTTTACTGTATTTACTGTAAATATGATACTTTTGGCTTTTGGACAGTTTGTCAGACAAAAAAAAGGAATTGCAGATGTTTCTCTTCTTCTGCTTTTTTTTTTTATATATATTAAATGACATTTTATTGACAGAAGCATCAAAAGAGACACCTGAGCTCCCCTATGAGAGGGCCGAGCTCCACCTGAGCCGCTGCTGCAATTTCCTTCCTTTATTGCCTAAAAAGTTAATCTAACGAGGTAGATTTATGATTAAAACGTACAAACAAATGTGGAGCTGCAAAAGTAAGTTAATTGTTTTTGTCATCTAAGCAAAAATGCCAAAAAAATGGTTGGTTGCAGCTTCTGAAATTTGGGAATTTTATGGTTTTCTTTGTCATACGTGACAGTAAACTGAATGATTTTTGATTTTGCACATTTGAAGACGTTACCGTTACCTCTACGAAATCATAGCAGGCGTTTTTCACTATTTTCTGAAATTTTATAGACAAAATGATTAATCAAGAAAATAATCTGCAGATTTATGATGAAAATAGGTGCAGCCCTGGATAACTGTAGTGTTTCTTGCGTAAGGATTGTGTCACCTGGGGGGGGGGGGTCTACTTGATCTCACGTTTTCATTGGTTGCGTCAGAGACGGACAAGAAGTTTCAGGTGTATTGGGTAAGTGATAGCAGATAAGGTGTAGGCTCAGTCAAGATGTTTAAGTACTCCAGCTCGAGGTGTGTCTGAATGGCTGAACATCAGACCCTCCTTTTATGGCAACTTTGCCTTTACAGCAAAGTTACGCCACTACTCAGCAGAAGGAATGCTGAAGTAGGTCCAAACATTACACACACACACACACACACACACACACACACACAGGAAAAAAAACACAGCCAAGCTCCCCTGCGATTATTCACTTGTAACTCTTTCAGGTGTCTAGATTTTTTTTTTTTATGCTGCTGTGTGCACAAATGTGGAAATTTAAGCTGGTTTGGAGGAGAAATGGGATGCGTCTGGCTGGCGCTGCACTTTCTCCTGAGCTTTATGAGTCTTCATTTGACATCTTAATTCGTTCTGTAACAGCTGTATTAGGTTTCAGTCTCGCACAGCTGAATCAAAGTGAAGCTAAAAGAATGTGGTCTTACTGGGTTTCCCTCGAAGACTGCTGGGTGAGGGATCACTCCCTCTCTCTGCAAGATGTTTTATTGGACACTGACAAAGGTATTTTTTGAGAGCAGTGATTCCACATTTTTGCTTTCTGTTTGTTTCGGTGACATCATTTGTGCTGCACATACTAGGCCACCTTTCTATTTTCATGTTTTAAAACAACAGTCAGGTGCCCGTATGAACAGTGAAAGAGGTTTTCCTCCTGTCCATACTGGCTGTTAAAAGATCCCCTTCAAATGTGCTTTCAATGTAAGTGATGCAAAATCCAAAATGTGTCCACACAGTCATTTTGTGCAGAAATGCATTTAAAAGTTGATGTGAAGCTCATATGAGGCTTCAGCGGTCTGAGTTAGTCACATCAAGTGGATATCTGACACATTAACAGTCTTTTTAGCATTAAATTCAATTGTTATTAAAAGGCTGTTGTTCAGCATGTCTGGCCTATGGGAGCACAGATGAAGTCATGTCGTGCATCCTCAAGGACGTTTGAATAAAAGCGGGTAAAGGGGGGGTTTCCCCTGCTTCTTAAGCTGTCTTTGGCTGATTGTAAGTGTTTTTTTTTAAGTGAGCTGCGACTCATTAGTGTGCATTATAATGTAGGAAGATGTGAGTCATTAAAAATAACAAAACAACAACGTGAGGCAGACAGACAGACAGACACCGGGTCCGCATGGCGAGCAGCCCTGACAGGACATGCAGTACAGACGGAGCCCCCCACCCACAACTGTCTACCGGAGAGGAGGAGGAGGAGGAGGAGGATATATTTTCTACTTCTTTTTTGGCATTTCTACATGCTAATATTTCCTACTCTACTCACCAGTTCTCCTGCATCCATTCCAGGGCTCGTCTTTCGTCGAAACGCCGCTCGAAATCGTACTCCGCCAGCGGGGAATTGAGCTCACTCTCGTTCATCTTTCCTCGGATTTTCTTCCTCCGGGTTCCGGACGTTTCTGGAGGGGTTTTTTAAGGGGAGAAGTCGATGTGAACAGGCCCGCTGACAGGCTACAGTCTGACTGCGGCTCGTTTATCCAGCTGATATTAGCTGGATGTCACCGAGAGGATGCGGTGCCAGATGCACTTCCCCACTGTCACTCACTGTGATGTTAGCTTTCAAGCTAGCTAAAATCAAAAAATGCGTTTCCGGTTACGGCTTTCAAAATAAAACCTAAACTTTGAACTCAAAGGAATCAATAGATGAATCGATCAAACTATAGAAACCTGTTTATATGTGAGTAATTATTTATTTCAAAATTTAATTAGATGCACCATCTCGTTTACGAGGTGGTTGTCAGGCACAAAACATAAAAGTTGCAACATTTAAACAAAACAAAACACATCAATTATAATAATGATAATACATCACACAATACAACTACACAAAACAATCAACATATTGACATTAACACGGACATACACATAAGGGCTCTCACACACATCTGATACACGTGTCATCTGTTCAAAGAATGAACGAGAAATAAATGAGTAGATCAAATAACATTATGTCAAAGTACTGAGTCTACTTATCAACTAAAATGAGGTTAAATACAATCAAAAACAAGAACAAGTAGATTTAAGGTATACAAATGAAGAAGTCTTGAAGTCATGGAAAGAAGTAAGCGATCAGAGTGAGTTAGGCCAATTATTTCAGTCTCCCAATTTCTTTAACAATTCTAGGCACAATTAAAAAAAAAAGGTTGTGTGAATATGATGATCTGAATGGAACTAAAAGCTGTTTTAGGTCATCGAGATAGAAACGTTGCAATACCAAAGTACCTGTAGTATTAAAAGTAGTATACTGTATACTGTGTATATAGCGCTATACCTATATGTACAGTAGGTGATTTCGGGGGGGAGGGGGGGTGCACCCTTGTTAGCAAAATGACCACAATGCATCCCCCTCGTTAACCTGCCATCCCCCCTCTCCATCCCCTAGTAGCAGAGAGAGTGCAGGGGCAGAGGGGTTGTTTAGTTGAATATATTAGTCTTGTCTGCTCGACTCAATGATCCTTCATCTGACTGAGGTTTGTGCAAGTTAGAATCTATGACCCCGACCGTGGCTCTGAAATATCGGTGGCCTGACTGTGCTGTGTATTTATAAATCCATGGTGCTGTCCATGGTGCTGAAGTAGCGGACGGATTTTAATTTAATTTAACTTTTTCTCTCAGTCCCACCCTTCTGTCAGTTTTGTCTTGGATCTATAATATTCTCTAAACTATATACTACAAATACTCAATTCTATACTGTAATGTATCGTATATACTATATAGAGTAGTGTCACCTTCATGATCAAAGTGACAAGTAGGAACAAGTAGTTATGGAAGAGCGAGAGGATCATAGAAACACACTGATGGCTATAGTATTCCTATAATATTCCTTTAATATTTCTATCATCATTCAGTAGCATCTGTGCCACTGAAAATATACCCCCAGACCAAGCCACCTCCGTTACAAAATATTTTAGGGGAGACATGACTACAGATATAGTTTTTACTATAGATGTTTGGTGTAATCTGGGAGTGGAGTAGGTAATATGACTGAGGAAATTAACTTGAACTGACTGCACCACGCTCAGCTGCTACAGTTACAGTTCATTTGAGGTCAAGTTTGTACTGTCAAAACTATGGTGTGTTCTGAAAAATAAGCAAATAAGCAGTAAATGTCCACATCCTGTGAACACCATGTTGAACTCTGTCAATATTTCTGAGATTTTACAGACTAATTAAGTACCAATCAAGTACTCAAAAAAAAAACGAATCATTAAGTAGAGCCCTAAAATTAATTCTGAAAGGTAAAAGCACCTATTTCCGGTTTGTCTCGCGCTAAGCACTCCAAGCTTGACTTAGTGAGAGCACGTTCTCTTTCTTGAGCGCGCGGTGATGGTGGCGTATGGGGGGGCGGGGCTTATCTGTGACGTTTTTTCATCTGTTGAGAGCGTTAACACTGCGAGCGTTGACCCGAGCCGCTCCCACACAACAGCGGCTCCAACTAAATGAAGGAGTGAATGTATTAATTGATTCTGTGCAAAACTGGCAATTTGAATTAATTTCCTGTGCATCAGAGATTAGTTTTCTTTATATTTTTATGAACTATTTATTCCTTTGTTGATTCACTGTCTGTACATTTTAACTAACTTACATACTATTAGACATTTTTTTGACAAATTCAGTGTTTTCTTCTCCCTGATGGTTGGCCATTGCTCTATTAGCTCTTTGGTTGTTTAACTGCCCACTTTTTAGGTTGAGGCTATTTAACAGAGAGTGAAGGCTCTGCGAATACAGCTTGTGTTTATGTTGTCAGCGTGCCCTTATCATCATGAGAAGTTTATATTTTAAATAACAATATAAACTTTAAAAATGATTGTTTCCTTCACATAAATTAATGAAATGCTGAGATATAGTGTGTATATATATGTTTAAGTTCTCTTACACCCCTTAATTTCAAGAAGGCCTCGCGACCCTCTGTGAAGATTTGGTGACCCCTGGTGATGGGCGGGACCCCCAGGTTGGGAACCAGTGCCAGAGTTTTTCTGGAAGTTCAGGCTGTTCACAGATCATCAATCACACATTCATTACTATGACACCTGACAGATTTTAATGTTTTATCACACACTAATTATAGTTTGTTTTATTTCATTTGACCTAATCTTTATTTTCTGTCTTGAATCTGTGTTGTTGTGGTATTTTTGTTTTGTTAATGTGACTGCTGTATGATTTCTGCAGTAACAAGAGTCACGGTTCATTAAATCAATTAGCATTAAAATGATTAATAAACTTTTAGAAAATCCACAGACAAGGATAAATTAATTGACTTTTTGGGGCACTTAGTGGATATTGGTGAAGAAGGGTTTCTTTTGACAAAATATATTTTATCCCAACATAACAAACTTGTTTGGTTTTTTTTAGATTACAATATCATTATTTTATGATCATGAATAAACTGTTTGTCTTTGTGATAGGGAGCAGTAGGAAACACTTCCTCTGAGTGCTCTTGAATGCAACCCTTGTCTGTTTGCCAACCCCTCCCTTCCTATCAATCAGGCTGAGGGTAAGACACCTCTAGCTTTCTGCCTTCCTCTTGCTCCTGACACATACTCTGATGAAAATATGTGGGCTGATATTTGCATTTTAAAAGCTACCTTGTTTTAGATAGCTAACTGTGATTTATTGTTTTAGCCTAGTGCTTCCCGTGAGTCTTCCTGGCTGTCGACCTTTCCATATCACGGTGATTAGGAGGGCCCAGATAACTTTAAATTGATTTTATTGTGTATGCAGATGGAGGGCTATATTAATTATATGTAATCTTGTTTGTAGTTCCTTTTTATTTCTTTAATTTAGTGGAGCTCAGTGCCAGTCTGCTAGGGAGGCTTCACTGTTAGAAACGTCTGTTATTTTTCCATCAAAATGTCAACAGTATAATCCTGTTATCCTTAAATGCACTACATTACTGTTAATTTGGTTTGGTGAAATGGCTCAGACGAAAGATAACAGTTTTTTTACACTTTGTGGTATTTTGCATTGCATTCTGGGAACACAAACAATAATAGAGAGTTGGGACATGTCTGCCTAGACAGTGGAGTATGATTTTTCACCCATTTACATCCAGCAAATCAATAAGTGAGGTCATTTTTGGTTTGCTTGGTAGCATAGTAACCTGACACGCCAGATGGTTTGTTACACAGAACCATCTGGGAAGACTTCTATGGGATCTGTTTGGAAAAAGGGCAGGCACTTACCAGGTGATTGGATGAACCATCTGTCTATCACCATCTTACATTGTGAGGTAGCTGGAGTCATAACACTGATTGGCACATAAGCACAGGCACATAACTTGATGCATGATAAGATGGATTCTCATGATCTCGCGAATCCAGCTGCCTTGCAAAGTAAGTAAGCAAAGGCGAAATACATCACATTTCCAATCAGTTTTAATATTGTTATATTATAAGCCCTTCTGTCATGTTAATGATTTGGTGCGATGCCATCTGATCACAACATCAAACAAAATAAGCTATATTAGTCGTGTATATTTCTGAGGCCGGTCCAGCCATGCAATTAAAAGTCCAAACATGAAAATCTAATCTTGCTTACAGTTGGCTGTGTTGCATGTTAGCACAGTGCATAGCATTGCTGTCTTACAAACACTAGATTGTAGGTTCAATCCCTTCTGCAAGCAATGTTAAGTCTTTTGTAGAATTTCAATACTATTCAGCTTCTAGCAGTCACACACATTTTTTCATTTAATTAAAACAATGTTTTGTATGTTGTGTTATGATACAATAAAATTAAATCTAATGTCTGCATGTTGGTAAAAGTGGGTAGTAGTATTGAATTTTATAAAGCATTCATTGTATTCCCAACTCACTTCATGGGTTCAAGGTTCATTTAAATTGTCATTATACAATGCAGGATTGCACAATGAAATTCAGTTTTAGCCCCTTTTCACACTACACACATAGACAATGTATTTAAATTAGAATATATCAAAACAATACATTTGGCAATAAAATTGAAGAAAGTATATAAAAGTAGCACTAAAAAAGATTAAAAAGAAAAAGTATATAATTATATATTATATGCAAGGAATATACAGTGACATATATACACACAAATATCATATACTGTATATACACACCCACAAGTATTACTGTGCAAAATATGAAAAATGTTTTAGTTTAAGCTAAAACAGCAAGTAATTATTATTTGCATTATCGATTAATGAAACAATTATTTTCTCAAATAATCGTTTTGTCCAAAAAATTGTGAAAAATGCTCATTACAGTTTCCTAAAGTCCAAGGTGATGTCTTTCTTTGTTTTCATGTTTTAGCTAACAAACAGTCCAAAACAAAAATATATTCAGCTTACTATCATATATGACAAAGAAAAGCACCAAATCCTCATATTTGAGAGGTTGGAAGCAGCAAATGTTTGGTATTATTACTTAAAAATGGCAATTAAAATAGTTATTAGTTATTATTAAAATAGTTGCCAATTAATTTACTGTCTATCAATTAATCAAATAATCTTTGCAGCTGTAGCTTAAGCCTTTTATCTTTATGTGTTTTTCTGTAAAACCCACCTACTGCCTTCACACACCTGCGCAACAAAAGGTTCCTTATTTTTACAACTTACTATGCAATCGTGTTGTAAATTATCACTGACTAAACTGAATTTGCTCTTTGATATACTAATCTGTGTTAAAGGGTAACGAGTCACTTACAGTACATTTGTAACAGTTAGGTGTGCAGTTATGTAATATTCTTCACTGTACGTCTGTTATCAAACTGTGCTGTGATGGAGCCGTCAAGGCTGGATTACCAATCGGGTGAACATAACCTGACAAGTCCAAAGTTCACTGTGTTGCAACTGATTTATGATGATGCCATTAACTGTAACATTACTGAGAAATTCATTATAAAGGCCATAAAGTAGATCCTGGTTTATTACCTGAGGTTAAAGTGTAAAAATCTAGATTGAAGACCTTCATTTTTATCTGATATTGTTATAACTTAATCCGGAAAGTGTCTCATTTACGCACTTACACTGAACTACTCTCCGGAGACTGAAAATGTGATCGCTGTTATCAGACTTTGGAGCCATTTCTGAATAAACTAATGGACAAAAACTCTTTGTAATGAAGGAACATGTCAGCCAGTGCAGCGGTGTGGCTCAATTATGTGTTTTTAACCATTTTTGGACAACAATGGAGGTCTACGGCACAAAGGAATAAGATAGATCAGACTTTGGATACACACAACAGTAGATCAGTTCATTGTTGGTTCGGCTCTGCACATGAGATTTGTTGATAATAAGTAAAATATCAAAAAATCGGCAGCCATATCCTTTAGATACATCTTGATTATCTTCACAAGGCGAGAAAAGTATTGCACAAACACAAAATACGTGATGTAAAAAAAATATACTATGTCAGGAATCAACATAGCGCCATCTGCTGGACAAAACCGAATGTGACTCGAACATGAACGTGACTCTCAGCTCGTAAGTGCCTTGAATTTTACAGCTGCCATGAAAAATACCATTATTTTATGTCTGACTAAGTGCAGCAGCCTTCAGACTGATTGACTCACTGAAACCAGACAACTTAATTACACTTCAGTGTAAAAGTGGAGCAGCCAGTGGGGGGGATAAGAGAGTTCTTGTGAGCCTGCAGGAGGACACGGGAAAATGAAAACAGCACAAATACTGAGAGCCTTTCACCAGCCGTCTGCACACAGCTGCTGCTCTCAGACTCACTGCCCCGCTGCTGCCCTTTGATCCACTTCCACCAACAACACAGTCCCCGTCTCTGCCGCCAGATGGCAGCAAAAAGCCGGATATTGATGCTCTGAGTCCAATGCAGCAGCCAGGTATCCCCAAATGATTTAGGTCATTGGAAAGACCTGATTGACTTCTATTTATTGACTTTTCGTCTGCTTTTAATACAGTCCAACCTCTCTTTTTAGCCAATAAACTGCTGTCTCTTTTTAATCTTGATGTTAGCATTGTTAGGTGGATTGTGGATTTTCTGACATGTAGGCCCCAGAGGGTCGGGGTTAATGGTGCCTCATCACAGCAGTGGCTATCTCCCACTGGAGCACCACAATGATGTGTTCTCTACCCTTTACTGTACATCCTCTATACCAACGATTGTAGGAGTCAGTATAGTGATAGACACATCCTTTAATTTGCTGATGACACTGTTATCATCAGTCTACTCCAAGATGGAGGGACATCTCATGGGTCTGTCGTTGATGACTTGGTACACCGGTGTGATGATTATTTTCTGAGGCTGAAAACTACTAAAACAAAAGACATGACCTTTGACTTTAGAAGATCACCCCCACCCTCCCAGGCTGTTGTCAAAGGTCAGGGAGTAGATATCGTTGACAGCTACATGTATCTTGGCACAATCATTGACAAGAAACTCAACTTTGATCCGAACACTATGGCGATCTATAAGAAAGGCCAGCAAAGACTATATTTCCTACAGAGGCGTAATGTCTTTGATGTTGACCGTAAATTAATGGTGATCTTTCATTGAGTCAGTTTTAACCTTTTCACCAGGATGCTGGTATGGCAACCTGAGACTGGGCATCATTGTTAAGGTGGTCCAATAAGATCATCGGCTAGCAGCAGTCCTCCTTGTCAGACATCTTTTATCGTCAGGTCTTAAGGAAGGCAGGATAGATTTTTAAGGAGCTCAGATCATCCTCTCTTTGAGAAATTTGATCGTCTCCCTTCAGGTCAGAGGTACAGGGTTCTGCACTTATTGCTCGCACTTAGCACCATAGCACTTTATCTTCTATCCAATTCTATACAAAACCCATCTTTTATTGATTTTATTGTTGTACTGTTATGTGTGTACTGTCATTGTTTATTTGTGCTCTCCCGCAAGCTGAATTTCCCCCAGTGGGACAATAAAGTACTGAACTGAAGTGATGTTGCAGTTTAGGCTTCATGAGGTGGAAGTGAATATTTTTAGTTTACTTCACTGACTTGAACACAAGGACACAAAACAGCAAATAACTTCCTGTACACTGTAAAACATCATATAGGAATTTAGTGGAATCAACTAATTTTTTGTCATTAACTTAAATTAGCTATAATCTATACTTTTAATAATAAAGAATGTATGAAATGACAGTGTGCAGCTCCCCCTCTGCTTTACACAGCTTTATAGTGAGTTTCAGCTCATTGTTTAGCTGTCTGGCTGCAACATTACTGTTCTGGTTCACTCTCAGTGCTCTCATAGCATCATATTTGGTGCAAAAGCTCTAAAAAAAAAAAAGCCTCTGTGCACTACCTGCTCAGCACCAAACAGCAAACATTCACAGTTAGTGACAAGCTGGTGAACATAGTGGAGCATTTAGCAGCTAAAAAGCCAGATATTTCCCTCAGGAGTTGATAGAGAGTATAAACACAGCTAAAAGAGAGTGAATATTGGACTTAAATTCACCAGGTGGACAGAAACACGACTCCAAATGAATGATAATGTTGCTCCGTAACTGCTGGATGTGGAAATAAGCAACTGTTTGCTAACAAGTTCAATATATCAACTTAAAAGCTGATGATATGTCAGTGTTGTGTTCACTACTTGTTTCTGCTGCCCAAAAGTGGCCAAAAAATAATTTAATGTAAGTTTAAATATTTAAGTTTTATTCAATTCAAGTTAATTCAACTTAAAATCTCCAGAGACTCTTATATACATATACATGATGTAAACCTGCTGTGTGTCTTTGATACATGTGAAGAGAAGTCATGATGGTTTCTTTTCATAATAATCAGGTAAAGGTTAGTATTGAGTTCAGTCCCCTGCACACTCTAATGTAACAGGTTTACTGGAGGCAGCCTCACATATTGTGTCTGATACAAATTGGCTCTAATATCTGCAGCCACAGCTGTAAAATCTTTGTGACAAATAAAAAAATCAGGAAAGCAGATCTGACTGACATTTGTCAACATGACTGAACAGTTGTTGATTCAACTTAATATCTTGAGTATATCTAACTTGCTATTAGGGGTGTGCCTGAATACAAATACATTATTCGGCAAATCAAAAATAATTGTTTTTTTTACGAATATTTGTTTCATACAAATATTTTTTAAAATATTTGTTAGTTAGAGGTCTGTCTGCAATGAGGTGATGAATAAAGTTTTAGCTCAGTAGTTAGCACAGTCGTCTATGATCTGGGAGACTCCAGTTCAAGACCCGGTGTGGGGACCTCCTTCATAAGGTAGTTTATTTATGAACACTTATTGTAACACTTTAATTAAACATAATAAAAAAAAACAGGATTTTTAAGCCTCTTTCCACTTTTATTCGAATACAAATACAAATTATTTCACTGCCTCAACAAATACAGATACAAATACAAATACAAATACTGGGCTTTCTGCACATCCCTGCTTGCTGTCTCCACTTGAGTCCACTTGACTGAGTGAGTTTTACATTTTGACAACTCACGAGACAACTTTGAACTAATAGTGCGACTTAAGTTCTGTTAACTCACATTTTTAAGGCAGCAGGGGAACTTATGTTTCAAAGTTAAACCAGCTTAAGAAGCTTGTAGAAGGGGAAGGATGGAGAATTTAGGGGGATTTTATGGGGACGTATGATGAAGACAGACAAATGAATGCTTCAAACCTGAATCATGACATTTGTGGAAGATGCTAGGTACATAACACTACTGAACAGAATTGTAGACATCTCTAAATTATTCATTTTCTCTTGTCTGTGCAGCAGCAAGACTCAAGTCAGAGTTGAAAAAGATCCAAAGGGATTATAGCAGGAAATCATTATGTGTTAATGGACACAGCTGCTATAATCTGTAGCTAAATGTGTTTCAAACCAGTGTACAGTAAATTTGCATCGACACAGTTAAGACAAGCATAAGGTCCATCACTGAGGTCTAAAAGGAAACAAATGAAAGCAGAAAAAAATACCCTCAAAATGATCTCCGCCTTTATTAACATGCAGATCAAAGTAATTTGAGGACAAGTTCATTATCCCACATACAGTAAACAACAGCGAGGATATTAGACTCCAGAGGACAATATGAGAACACTCATGCACATCTCAAGGTGTCTCAGCGTTGTTTTAATCATACAGGAGTGTATTTATTACCATGTAGAAATCATCTCATTAATGCCAGAAATACCTGAACAGATTTAGACGTTAATGTTGTGCATGTCAGAGATAATATTTAGGTACTCGTATCTTACTTGAAGAGTTCCATTTTATGCTATTTGATGCCTCTACTCCACCATAGTTTAAAGGGAAATTTTGTACATTTTACTCTCACTATATCTATTTAACAGCTTTAGTTACTTTTCAGATAGATTTGGTATGAAATAATGTATCAGAAACTTATAAATACACTTCATTGTTAAAGATTAAATCAGTAGTTTCCAACTTTTTTGGCTCACACGTCACTCAGTTGTTGTGTCTCCTCATTGTGTTTTTCAGGTATTATGAGTTGTCAGCAGACCCACCAAAAAGAGATTTCTCCTCTAAACTGCTCATTTAAATAACTAGTTGAGTCCCAAAGAGGTAAAACTCTCTAATATTTCACATAAAATCAAAGATTAGAGAAAAGTCTAAATTAATACAAATGTTCTTTCCTACCAGAATAATCATCTTACAACCCCTCAGATGTATCTTGTGACCCTTTGAAGAACACTTAAACTTTGGGCGCTATGTGTTCAAAGGACTCACACACAGTTCTTTCTATATTAATGTAAACCTACTCAAATTAAAGCTGAGACTTGACACTTTAATGTATTATTTTATTTCAAATTGAATGTACTGAAGCACAAAGCCTGAAGACCAACAAATGTGTAACTGTCCAAATACTTTACTGTCTGGAATGTATATATGCATGACCGTGTGTCTGCTGTATGCATTGCAGGCTTTTTAAGGAGGTCTCCCTCCTGGGACAATAAAGAATGCCATTGTGGTTCAGGTTTGAAAAACTACTTGGTTAAAGTTTAAGGAAAGATTCGGAAAAGAAACATGGATGCAAACAGCAGCTTCTTGTGTCAAAGTAACAATGTCCAGAACCTTCTCGGGTAAATATAATCCAAAGAAGAAAAGGTAAATATCGTCAGGATTTCTTTCCAGGGCAGTCTCCAGTCTGCAGAGTGTTGTTGATTTGGCATAGGACCCTTTTCTTCTCTACTGCCTCTCCAGGAACTTGAACACTGATTGCACCTTCTCTCATTCTTGGAAAAATTGCCTCTTCAATCTCAACAGCTTCAGCTTTGTTTGTTTTGTCCTTTTCTCTCTGGAGCATTTTGGGCAGAGCACCATTGTTTTTAAGATGATTTTTTTTCCAAATTAAAGAAAAAACCTAAATAAATGAGAAACATAAATGCAGATGATACATGTGTACATGATGCATCCTATCATGTTCTGTAACATGCATAAAAATAATAAGCAGGTCCAGTTTATCCTGATTTTGGATCAAGATGGCCACAGGAAAAGATCTAAGTGACTCGTTCGGAAAGACAAATGCACATTTTAAAGTTCAGTTTGTGATCTACAGAGAAAAATATGATATGATCAGATATGTTCCCCTTCACTTTATCACACAGTACATATGTGGAAATATGTGCATGCAGGTGAACTTGTGACCACTAGGAGTCCAGTTAGGAGGTGCATGAACTGGGATGCTGAATGTGGCAATAGTACAATGTAAAAACACTCAGCTACAATCAAAAAGTCATCAGTATCTTATTACTGGATTATGATTACTGATGCATTAACATGTGAGCAGCATTTTAATGTTGTAGCACGTAGACAGGAAGCAAACTTTAACTAACTTTAAAGCAAAGTAGCACATTTCCATCAAGAGGAGATTCAATGTGCTTCA
Organism: Thunnus thynnus; assembly: GCF_963924715.1. NCBI lineage: Eukaryota > Metazoa > Chordata > Actinopteri > Scombriformes > Scombridae > Thunnus > Thunnus thynnus. The sequence goes on along the minus strand of NC_089536.1, from coordinate 6,020,632 downwards.
CATAAAAACATATATATACATATACACATGCAAAACATACACATTTAGAGCAACTTTGATCACAATTAAAGAAAACTAATCAAGCACAGGAAAGTTTTCAGTCTGCTTTTAAAATACACTCTTGGGTAGTTTAATATAAAACAACATAATATTTTATAAGCTGATCATGTGTTGGTCGGGTTTGCTCCAACTCTTTTTTTATTTTTTTTGAATAGAGACTTAAATCTTTTCTGTTTGCCACTGCATTTATTAAATTGAATTTGGGGCTATTTTAATCATATGTTCTCATATATTCCATTGCACATTATTCTGTTTATTCAATTCTTGCACATTTTTTATCTTCAGCTTTCTTGAATCCTATTTATATATCTCTGTTATATTATTTCTTTGCATTTCCTGTCTTACTGCCTTTTTATATCTTATATAAAGCACTTTGAACAGCCTTGCAGTTGAAGGCTTGTTACACTGTCCTCGCCTTGTCTTGTTTGATAATCCAACTCTGAGTGACCTTTCTATAACTCGTACCTGCAAGTGATAAACTGCTGCTGAAGAGGAGGGAGAGACTGGGCATGCCCAACCCGGTGGGGAGGGAGAGGAGGAGAGGAGAGGAGAGGAGGAGAGGAGGCTGCATGGGAGAGACGAGGACAGAGAGAGGGGAATAGTTGAGATGTCTGTGAGCTGAGGAGGGCAGTAAAAACCCCCGACGAGACGAGGAGCTGTCCATTTCACAGCACCACGTCTGTTCTCACCTGACGTGAAACAGACACACACACACTCTCTCTCTCACACACACACACACACGCATAGCAGGAGCTGAAGGAAGCGGATAAATGTGGACTGCAGTGGCTCTACCAGTTGTTGCCTGCAGCATCTCATCATATCTGGCACCGGGTAGACGATCGCTGCTCCTGCTCCACAGACAACATCACATTTTCTGGTGAGTAGACTGCATCTGTCGGCTGCGTGTTGTAGTGCAGCAGCGACTGGCGCGTTTGCAGCTTTTACTTCATACATAGCGCCGTTTCAGTGCAGCTGCCTCGGATGCATGCAGCAAGTGCAGAATAACTTGAGCCACGTACAGTGAGTGCACTGCATCACTGACACATCCCCCCCGGACCTGTAGGATGCAGAGAGAGAGAGAGAGAGAGAGAAAGGTCATACACCTCACAAACACCGCTGCCATTGTCGCATCCGTGCGTGTCATTCACAGCCAGCGTAGTTGAAGTTTTGCCCTTGACAGGAAAAGTTGGCACCGGAGTGTTTTATCTATAAGGTGAGTGTGGACGTGACGAGATTTCAGAAGTTTGTCTGCACCTGAGCACAAAGACAAACAGGTGAATGCAGCTGCTGTGTTGTTGTTTTTTTTTAGCCATATGTTGTGTCAAATGTGTCCTCAAAACGGCAAATGTTTAAAATAATGATATTTCATGTTGAGTTAAAGCAGAAAATAGCGATGTCTCACTGCAGCTGTTTTTTTTAATTTCATAATTGTATCTGTTTTATCAGTCTAGAGCTGCAACTAAAGATTATTTTAATAATCTGTCGATCATTTTCTCTATTGATCAATGAGTCATTTGGTCCATAAAATGGCCAAAATTGATGAAAAATGTCGATCACTGTTTCTCAGAGCTGAATGTTACGTCCTCAAATGTCTTCTTTTGTCCCATCCGTCACTCCATAGCCCAAAGATATTCAGTTTACTGTCATAGAGGACTAAAGAAAACAGAAAATATTCACATTTTAGAGGCTGGAAGCAGCTTCATTTTTCTTAAAAATGGCTTAAAACAATTAATTGAATATTCAAAGTATTATCAAATTATTAAAATAGCTGGTGATTATTTTTCTGTTGATCAACTAATCGTTGAGTCCAAAGCAGTCAACCAAAAACAAACTTTTCTATCCATTCATAGACTTCTTCTTGAGCTGAATATCTACGACTATTGTGATAGCGGATTTATGATGTTTGAGTGATTTGATGTTTTTTGAAGCAAAAAAGCTTTTCAGATGTTAAAATTTTCGAGTTGTCTTACTGTTCTATTATAGTAAACTGAACATTTATAGGTTTTGGGCTTTTGCTCAGTCATAACAAAACATTTTTCACATTTAGTTGACATTTTATAGGCAAATAATCAAAATATGTAAGTTGCAGATCCATTTGTGTTCCCTCGAGATACAGTTGAACATTAGACAGGGTCAAATTTGGCTGTATGCTAATGTATGCTGCTGCTGATAAATTACACTGCAGAAAAAGTCTCCTCTCTGCAGCTCAGCGGGGACAGAGCTGCAGAGACAGTTGAAGACCCTGTCAAATGCCCCCTATATAAGTGTGTATATATATATATATATATAAGCCTGAGAGCAGATCCATTTACCTCTGCCAAGGGCAGCTGGAAGCATTTTGTCTTCATTTGTTGCAGTTTATGAATTCCCCCATCAGGGGCTCAGTCTAGACTCTGGGTCGGGGTGAATGGATGGATGGATGGGGGGAGGGTGGGGGGTAGAAAAAGGCTCTATTCTTCCCACCTTGCCTGAGCAGAGAGAGAAATAAAACACACAGAAACACACATCTACTTCATCACCGTGTGCAGGGCTGCTTGTCAGAGCGTCTCTCTGTGGGATCGGCTGCTCCAGAAGTCTGAATGTTGGTGTTTGTTACACTGCAGATACAGAACTTTGTGTTACTATAAAGGAATAATTCAATGTTTTGGGACATAGTATTTCTTTGTTTGAGAGTTAGATTCAACGATCAATACCTTTGTCATATCTGTCCGTTAAATATGAAGCTACAGCCAGCCAGCTCAAGCTTTACTTAGCTAGCATGTCTTTATATAAAAATACTCAAAACAGGACTGTATCAGTAGCATCAATTCTTAAGGTATTGATCTGCCCACCGCTAATGTATTAGCCTAAGTATCAGAATGTATCGCCATTTTGTTTCAGTTTTATTCAGTCTGACATCATGTTCATGAACGCAATTTCCGTTTATGACATGGATTCCTAACTGGATGCAAATGAGTGAGTGAGCAAACATCAGATTATTTCAGTGTTTCCCGATGAAGATGTCTTAACCTGCTCCGTGTGTCAGCGAACAAGTTGAGCGATGTGTGGCTTGTTCGAAAAACCGTTTGCCTTGGCTCTATTTTTGCGAAGTTTCACACAACTAACCCTATTTTCATCGGTCAAAATCAACACCGACGTCCTTGATGTTTCTGTTTCCCCTCCAGTTAGCAGTCAACATGGATGAAGAGGAAGTAAGAGTTAAAATAAATCCACTTTTTAATCCCAAAATTTAAAAAAAACAAACTCTGAGCTCTCTTCCCGCCACACTGGATTCAGAGCAGAATCCAGTGTGGCTCCAGGTCTTATTCCTCCAGAGCTCTCCGGCGCTCTGTCGGCGAGCAGCAGTCCTCCACACTAGTGGTGTGCCCGAATACAAATACATTATTTGGCAAAGCACAAATAATTGTTGTTTTTTTTTACGAATATTTGTTTCATACAAATATTTTAAAAAATATTTTAAAAAATATTTGTTAGTTAGAGGTCTGTCTGCAATGAGGCGATGAGTAAAGTTTTAGCTTAGTAGTCAGCGCAGTCGTCTATGATCTGGGAGACTCCGGTTCGAGACTCGGTGTGGGGACCTTCTTCATAAGGTAGTTTGTTTATGAACACTTATTGTAACACTTTAATTCTCTAAAATTAAAAACATAATAAAAACAAAAACAGGATTTTTAAGCCTCTTTCCACTTTTATTCGAATACAAATACAAATAATTTTGCTGCCTAACAAATACAGATACAAATACAAATACTGGACTTTCTGTACATCCCTACTCCACACACACTCACATTCAGCGCTGCAACATCGCTCGTAGTATATCTGGACAATTTTTCGCACTGCATGCGCTATAGTTCGCTCACTCGCTGTATGTTAGGAAGAAGTGTGAGGGGGAGGTGACGTATTCGTCCTACCGATGTCATTTTGAGTCAACACAAACAACCCAGTCGCCAGAATAAAACGTTGGCATTGTACGTTTCTGCAAACCATGTTTCAATTGCTTTTTCGCATGTCATTTAAAATTAAAATTAAATGGCTGTTATCAGTTGAATAATTGTGTTTTTTGAGGTCTGGTTAGATTTAGGCACCAAAACCACTTGGTTAAGATTAAGGAAATATCATGGTTTGGGTTAAAATACCCGGTTTTGTCGGTTGAAACGGGAAGTGAACAGTGATCTCTGCTGCTTTGATGGTTTTGCAACTTTGTGCCGTGCAATTAACCCTCTAGCCAACCACCCAACCCTCCTCCTAACATGAAAGTCAGCTCATATAGATGTCATCTGAGTTATGTCACTTTCCCTGTGCTACATATTATAAAAATGTTGACATGCTACGTATTAAACGTGTTGAAACGTAGAGACTCAACGTATCCGTGGTTTCATTCTGGCGACTGGGCTGACACAAAAGTTATATTAGTTGTTTTGTCTATAAAATGTCAGAAAATGATGAAAAGTGTCAGTCACTGTTTCTTGAAGTCCAAGGTTACATCCTCAAATTTCTTCTTCTGTCCCGACCAACTGTCCAAAACTCAAAGATTTTCAGTTTACAATCACAGAAGACAAAAGAAATCAGAAAATATTCACATTTAAGAAGTTGGAATCAGAGAATTTGGCCAAAAAATGACCAAAAACGATTGATCGATTATCAAAATAGTTGGCGATAAATTTTCTTGTGGATTGACCAATCATTGCAACTCTAGGAAATATAATGATTTAAGTGTTGTTGTCTCTTTTAGTCAAATTAAAACAACATGTACAGCCACAACAACCTTATCTTATCCACGCTTGTCGTCATTTTTGTGGACAATTTAACCAACGTTATTTTCTTGACTCGGGCACAAGAAGACGACGTCTCCTTTCTTAATCCTGCCTACAAAGCTCCAATTGTTCAGTTGTTTTTCCAACTGGGAAGCAGACATATTTGCTGAAAAAATAAGAGTGGGCAGTGATTAAGGTCTACAAACGGGCGAGATGTCTGTATGTCGGATTGACAACAATAATCTACAGTTCCTGCTTTCATGGTAATGATGGAGCATGTAACAGCGCAGCAGTGTAGCTCATTGATGTGTTTTTTTAATAGTTTTTGGACAACAACAGAGGTCTTTGGATTAACACAGTTGTAAAGAGGATAAATTCATTGTTGGATTTGGTATTTTCATGGAATTTATTGACTAAATATTGGATATCAGCAGCCTTATCCTTTAGTTAGAGGATAAAAGGAGACACAGATGCCTTGATAGCTTGAGTGGTTAGCGCTAACAGTGTTTGGGTTTCCATCAGGTCTTACTGGGAGACTGAGATGTGTTTCTATTCTTGTATTGTTAATGTTGCTGAGAAAACTGCATTAGTGACCAGAGTGGTCTTGAATTACAGTTTTTTTCTCCATCCTACGCCTGTTTGTATTTCTTCCTACACTCTCCCACTCTTTGCTCCATCTCACTATAGCCCATGGTTACTGTATCTTTCTTTTGTTCATCTGTTTTTTTTGTTGTTCCAAGGAACTATCAGATTTTGCAGGTCCAATTTTAAAGTGTAGCTGCAATGAAAAGCTATATGTTGTATTTTCTGCTCATAATATCCAGCGCTGAAAGCCAAGAATACGTTTCGGAGGTGTGGTAGTGGGAGTATTTAGGAGGTGAGAGTGCTGGCAATGAAAAGGGCCTTTTAGCATTTGGATAGGAGGGAGCTTGTGTGATCATGGTGAGCATTAGCATTTTACAATCCTGCTGTGTTTCCCCATTAATGAGTGGTCGTCTGCTGCTAGCCGCTCCAATCTGTGAGGCTTTTTCTGTATGTTGGCTGCGGTGCAGATGGAGCGCTTTGCAGTGGCCTGGATCCTGTGTGATTAATGAAACACAAATCTGTTGTAGAGGCGCTTTCTCCTTGTTACATGCTGAAAGAAATGCCTTTCCGTTTTGTCATGCTGGTCACTCAGAAACGGTGCAATATGAGAAAGGTGATTCAGGCATCATTTTTGGCTGTTTGGTAACATCTCAATGCCAGTAATTGATTTTTTCCCCCATGCTTGATAGCCCACAATGCCGTGATAAAGTGTCCACTAGCAAGTGATATCACACTTTATCTGCTTCCAAGGGATGTAACTGAGGAGTAGAGTTGCATAAATCACAAGCTCTTTAATGCACCTCTAAACATTTTGACTGTCTTGATTTGGGTCCAAATAAACACCGCTTTAAAGGAAAATTCAGTTATTTCTATTATTCTCATAATCGTGGCCATTCTGACTATAAGTCATGTTAACTTTGCACCCCACACCTTCATTGTAAGATTCAGGAAACATAAACTCAGGCAAAACAAGTATTGATCTGTAATAAGCATTTATTATGTATTGTTTCATATAAAACATGAGATATTACAACATGAGTCAACAGCCATGCTAGCAGCGCTTTAAGGCTATACTTAGGCACAGCAGTGCTTTGAGCTAAATGTTAGTTTAGATGTTTAGTTTAACAGGTTCTAACATTTTCTACAGTACTTACCACTAAATTCAGTACTGATGTGAATGTCATTAGTTTTGCAGGTATTTAGTAGATGAAAAAGAAAAGGCCCACCAAAGCTAATACAGTTCATCCTCAGGGGGACATGAATGAACCAAACTGAATGGCAATCCAATCCAATAGTTGTTGAGATACTGTATTTCAAAAAGAAGACATTTGAGGACGTTTGTGATGAGTGTTTTTCACCATTTTCTGACATTTTATAGACCACAAATTATCGATATATTGAGAAAATAATCAACAGATTAATTGATCATGAAAATAATTGTCATTTGCAGCCTTAAAATGATTCATGTAAAACTGTTTTGTGAGAAGGCTTTAGGAGGCTCGCTCTGCTCGCCCCAATACACACTGTCTTGTTGGAGTCTTATTTCTAGAGTCTTTACAATGGAGGTGGAGAGTGAAAAGTTAGCATGATACATAGTCAGAATGGCCACAATTATTAGGACAAGACTCAGATCGAACTTCTAATAATTAGTAAGTTAAATTAGGGCTGCATCCAACAATTTCATAAAATTTCCCATGGTGACGTCTTCAAATGTCTTGTTTTGTCGGACCAACAGTCTGAAACCCAAAGACATTCAGTTCACAATGACATGAAGCAGAAAATAGCAGAAAATCCTCACATTTTAGAAGCTGAAACCAGCAAAAAGTTTCTTAGTGATTGACATATTAGTTATCAAAATAGGTGTTGATGAATTGTTTGTCAATCTGCTGGTCATTTCACCTCTTATTAAGACATACCGTATGTTCTTGACTATACATAAATGGCGAAAAACAGTTTTTCAGTGAAAGACAGATAGAGAAAACCAGAGAGAAAAAGAAAAGATCTAATCTTGATCTTCCACTTGTCACACACAGGAGTTTATTTTTAAAACCCCATCAATCAATGAGTGCCATTGTTTGTCTCTGTAGGACTCTCAAGTTCACCCGCAAAAGATTGGCTTCGGTCAGTGGACGCAATCAACATAATCTGTTAATTTGATTGTCCTTAACGTTATTTGTCTGAAATAGAACAGCGGTCAAGATGAGGGAGTTGTTGTTTTTCATAAAGGCTGCTGAGAGCTCTCGTCCGCATCTGCCTGAGGAGTGCTGACGCTGCTGTAAGGTAAGAGAGCTGGCTCCGTGGTGTTTGGTGCAGTCTGCAGAGATGGTTTGGCGCCGGTAACTGCCTGTCACTTTCACCTGTTTCACCTCACTCACGTCCACACGCTTGAGGACAAACTGTGAGAAAACTGTTGGCTTTAGTGATCCGTTGAGCCTGACACACACTTTGAGGAACATATTTGGAATTTTCTCAGAGGAAACGATGATGAATCCCGTCTCGTCATTGCCAAACATCTCCAAACTCTTCAAGGTATTATGAGTAAAAAATAAGCTGCTTTAGTTTTTCTGATCCGTTTTCTGCCTTCTTAGAGGACTGGATTTGCTGATATTGTTACTCAGAGCCAGACGTGATCCTGTGCTCCATGTTTGAGTTTATGAGTGTATTTAGATACATGAGCTGCCTGCTTCAAGGGTCGAGTAAAGGTCAAACGATAGAAATCTGGGGCTGTTTTACCTGCTTCAACACACAATGACAGTTTTAGACAATAGTTTGCCTTAGGGCTGCAACTAATGATTATTATTAATTATTGATTAATTGCCAATTATTTTGTTGTTTGGTCTGTAAAATGTCAGAAAATAAAAAATGTCAATCACTGTTTCCTAAACCCCAAGAAGAGGCCTTCAAATGTCTTGTTTTGTCAGTTTACTATCATAGAGGACTAAAGACAGAAGAAAATATTCACATTCGATAAGACTTAGAGAATTTGGACATTTTTTTCTTAAAAATTGACTCAAAATGATGTATCAATTATTAAAATAGTTGGCAACTAATTGATTAATCAACTAATCATTGCATTTAGTCAGAAATAGTGAAAGATGCCCATCACAATATCTTAAAGCTCAAGTTGATTAAATTGGTTGTTTTGTCTGAGAAACTGTCCAAATCTTAAAAATATTTTGTTTACTGTCACAAAAGACAAAGACTACTGAATTTACACCTGGTCAATTAAAAATTAATCGGCTATTTTGATAATCGATTTGATAATCATTTCTATCATTTTTCAAGCAAAAAGTCAAAATATTCTGTAGTTTCAGGTTCTCAGATTTCAGAGGATTTGCTGATTTTCTTTTCCACTTGTGACAGTAAATTAAAAAACTTTTAGGTTTTGGACTGAGAATTTGGGAATACCATTTTTTCACATTTTTTTCACATTTTATAGACAAAATTATTAACTGATTAATCGAGAAAATTATCGGAAGATTAATTGATTATGAAAATCACTGTTAATTGCAGCACCGATTTTAAGCCTTAGGCAGTTAACTGTATTGTAAGAATTTTTCCATTGGCTCTAACTGATTTAAAATAAACTTGGTATCCATATCGAATCCATTTTCATTCATTGGAATAAAAAGCAGCACAATTGGGAAGCTGGGACTGGGGAACCTTTGGTGGAACTTTTGTCTCCACCTTCTGGCAGTGAGAGTAATTACAAGAACATTTGGAAAGTCTAGAAAAGCTGCACGATTGAAACATTTTATCCCCATTCAAGTTAGTGGAGGGCCAAACCAGAAGTTAGCCAGCTCGGCCGTCAGAAGGATCTGGTTTGCATGCTCTTTGGGTGCTGGGGATCTTAGAGCGTGTGCAGTATGTAAGTGATTGGGTAAATCACTACCAGTGCGCCAGCGTTGGAACGGCGCCACAGACACCAGATTTAAAAAACTCTGGTATACTTTGAAATACAGAGAGATTTACCAGGCTGTGATAGGCTTAATTAGTGTAACGGACGTAAACATTATGCGCTCCAGCTTTAAACTACGGAAGCCGAGAGCAGCTGTGCGTTATTTTTTAAAAGCAGTTAACTGGAGATCATGAGTTAATTTATCTCAAGAAAACAGAAGGCCAATTTCTGAGATAACGAGATAATTTATCACAAGGTTTATCACGGGTGGAGCTCATTCTCACTTGTTAATTCCTGTTTTCTCCTTGCATGGACAGCTCAACTATTTAGATCAAGCACAAAAAGCCTTCAGGTGGCTCTTAAGGACGTGGGTTCAAATCTATCATGTGTTGGTTCTTATTCCTTCTCTGCACCCCGCTTTCCTTTCCTTCCTTAAATCTAACAAAATGAAAATACTTGAAAGGGACTTCTCATGAAACATCCCGTCATACTGTGACCAGGATTTAATCAACCTGCCATTTGGCCGTGACTCAGATGTCATTAATATAGGTGCTGATAATAATAACAGATACTCCTTGATCTGACATTTTCATCCTAAATCAGTTGCTACCGCTTTCAAGACGCCATCTTCACACGCTGACATGGCACTCCTGATCTCTGATAAACATTATAAGATGGAGGAAGTAAGAATTTGTAAACATTGCATATCCAGTATTTTATTTCCGTATTCAACAATGAATGAGTTATCAAAGTAGTTCATTTTTCTGTTGATTGACCAACTGAGTGTGCTTCCAACTTCCAACCCTGTGCACAAAGCCAGTTTGGTGTGGAGGAACTGACCTCAGCCCCATCCAACACATCTGGGTTGAACTGGAACACTGACTGAACCTTATCACCCAACATCAGTGTTGGTCCACTGCAGCCAGGTTCCAACATCTGGTGTAAAGCCTGAAACCACAAGAGTGGAGGCTGTTATAGCAGCAGATTAATGTTTTGGAATGACAAATTCAACAATCACATACTATATGGGTGTAATGTTTGGCTGTCTGCAAACTTTTGGCCATTTAATCTATTTTTTTTTTATCTATCTAGAAAATGTGATAAAGTGTCTTTATCACTTCAAACTCTGAGCCTGTTTCAAAACTTTTCAACTCATTTGAACTTTGATTTGAGGGTCTGTCGTGTTTATGTTGTTTCTCTTTGGAGTCTCCGAAGGCCGGTTTGGATGAGAGGAGAAGGGGAAAGTTATAGTTGTGAAGGCCAGAGTTTGTCACAGGTTGTAAATCTAAGAGGGGTCTGGTATCTCATGGCCAGTCACCCTGACATTAGACATCACAGAGACTGATAGATAGACAGATAAACAGGCCAGTAGACCGACAGACTGACCGAAAGGTAGATCAGAGAGAGAGAGAGAGTGCAGAAATACCAACCAATAGGAGGATTAGTGTGTGGGTGTATTTGTGAGTATTTGTGTTTGTGTCTGTTATCTACTCTCAACTCACAGATTATTCAGTTCACAGCGTGTGTTTGTATTAAAGGGAAATTCTGGTGTTTTACGCCCTGGGTGTTAATGTCCTATATGTGGGTATTGTATCAATAGGTTAGCATAACAGTGTGCTTTCACTGTCATTGTAGACATTTACAAGTACTCCATCTTTTCTGACTTTACAACAGAATCCAAAACAAACCTCAAAACTGCAACAAAAGCCTCCAATGTTCAATTTAGACCACTTAGATGAATTATAATTTGTGCTAGCCAAACAAACAAAACATCTCATATCCAGGTCAAATGTAGGCTGAATGCTAAAGTAACCCTGCAATACAGAAATACAGAGAGAGGATAATTAGGCAAATAACTTTAGATTCTTACCAGGGTTCAATCCCAAAATAATCTCTTTTATGGTTACAGTTGGGTTAAAGTTGGGATGTTTACCCTGCCTGTACTCAGCCCAAAGCAAATTGGTGCCTAATGAACATGTAAGAAACAGGTCACATATATTATAGTTTTATTTATAAAAAAAAAAAGGCCTGATAATTTCCTTAAACAGCTGGGCACTGTAGCTTTTAGCAAACATTACACAAACAGGAGTAAATAGTGCATTTGTTGAGGACTATTTTCAGTGGCGGATTAATACACATTTGGTGCTCTAGTGAGTATTTCCAGCATGAGTCAATGAGTCAACAATGCAGCTTTATAGACAAATAAACTATATCCAACTGTGATTTGTTGACCATAAGAAAACTACACATCACCAAACTTATCCTCTACTGTGTGCGTATTGTCCTAAATGTGCGACAGTCTGTGGCTATGTCTGTATGTTTATGTATAAATCTGTGCATGTGAATGTTTGTGTGAGCCTGTCTTTATCTGAGTCCCTATCTGTTTATGTTTGTGAGTCTGTTTGACCTTTTACCTCCAATTATGTCCATCTGTCTGCGTGCAGGCAGTTTGTGTCTGGGGCTCCTTTCTGTCTCCTCTTTTACCTTTGACCTACACTCTACATTCACGCTGCAGCTGATGGTTATGTAATACTCATTCATTCAGTGAATCTATATTTAAAGAAGGTGGTCATATGAAAGTCATTTACTCTCTTTTACAAATGGGTGACCTGCACATGGCACCAAAAGTAGTAGAATTAGATAAAAAAGCAAATCACACATAGATTTTGGTGGGGGTAGGGCAAGATTGTAAGCAATGGATCAAACATTGTGTTTATCAGCTGTACACTGTAGTCATGCTAACTAGCTACCCAGCAATGCAGCGTTACTTCCAAGTAATAGAAGCATACTAATTAACTACATTATTTTGTGGGGGTTAGATTACAAAAAGTCCTGTTCACAACAAAGACATCACTGTGTTCCAGTCCTGGATGCTATAAGAGGTGAACATTAGCAGCTCTGTCTTGCTTTTTATTGGATTTTGGGAAGTTTATACTCCAGGAACCACAGCAACATTACCTCATTTACTTTGCCAAACACATTGGTTAGTTATTATCCTAAAAGCCTTTTCATAAAAGTGAAAACATACAGTTTGAAAATACAAACAAGTATGAAAGCTAATCAGCCTAACAGGGTTGGGTTCGTATCATACTTATGCTAACTAGCTCTACGCCACCAGGCCACTGTCACTAACACAATATTTTATTAAGACATATATTTAAGACACTTTTACAGGGCTTTTGTTTTAAAACAAGTCAGCTAGAAACATTTTTTAAAGTGATCTGGAAACAGCATTTTTAACCTACTCATGGAGCTAGCATTAGTTTAATTAGCTAGCTAGCTGCAGCTGATAAAATCTGCTAGCAACAGTTATCATAGAGCTATGAAGTCCCGTTCCATCTCAAAATCGCATTCATTTTTCCCATAGACAACGTTATGTGACTCACAGTTTTATCACTTCTAGGGCTTGGATCAGCATGAAACTCTCCCAGTTAAATCATCAGTACAAAAGATGAACAACATACGTTAGAAAATATCTGGTTCTTCAGTAAAAAGTCAATGGTATAAGAATTGTGAAGACTGCAAATATTTCAGGGTAGAAGTTAACTACGACTCCCAATGTGCATGTCAGCAAGAATCAGCCAATCACTTAAGCTTAAAATTCAACTTACTTTAACTTAAAATTCAGTCACATGCACCGATAACAGCAGACAGAAGCTAAAGATTACGGTGTTGAGAAAAATGATTTTACAATATACAGAGTGAATCAGTTATTTTTAATTTCTGGGTCATTTTTGAGTGAATTCAACAACTATGGCGTTGTGTTTTTTGTACAACTTCAGCGATGAAGCGTTTTGAATACATTAGCTACGATCTGATTCGCGCCCATGGCTTCTCCTCTACAGCAACGGTGGCGGATTCTCATGGGTATTGTAGTATTTTTAGCTGTCTGCCAAAACTCACAGACAAAACGTGACTTCTCATATTTCTACTCTGTCTGAAATCAATGACACATGTTTCAGTTATTACCAAGAATTCTGAGTTGTAAATCTGCCACCGTTATTGTTGTAAACTGTGCAAGAACGGAAAGCTTGACAAGGTGGCAGCAACAGTTGCAAGGCTCAGCGAACAGTCAATATCTGCCGTCAAGACATCTTGTACCTGACAATGACAGGAAATTGTTTTGGCCGTGATAAATGACAAAATAGTGGAGAAAATACATGTTTAACACCTAGTTTGGTGTCACATTTAACCAATCATTGAAGCTTACCAGCCAGATATTACAGCACATACCATGATGTGCACTCCTCAGACTGAAATTTATTTTTCTTTGTATGGAGTTGAGGTGGTGACAAAAGAATACATGTCTGGGGAAACTTTTTGTATTTTACTCTCTGTAGACTCTCATTTAGTCGGGATAGGGCACTCAAACCAGTTTTGGTCTTTTATGAAGCCTCATTTTGTGATTTAGAACAATAACACAGGAGCGGCTCTAAACCTGTGTCGTTAAAATCTTGCCTAGCGCAGCTTTAACCATAACTTTTCCTTTGATTTGGTCATAAACATGACACTGTGTGTAAATAATTCAGGGGTCAGGTGTAATGTTCTTGAAACAATCCCTATAGCTGTTTGATTCCCTGAATGTGGATGTCAAAATGTTCGCGTGAAGAAAAAAATGGAGAGAAAACAAGAGTGGAAAAGTGTTTTTTGTTCATTCGATGCTTCCATGCTTCTCTTGAATATTTCAGTGGAGTGAGAGCCAGTTTTTACCTGCTACTTTCTCTCTGATGTTTTCAAAGCTTATCAGACATTTTTTGGTACATCAAAGCTGGATTTCACACGTGACATTCATTTAAATGAAAGAAACGTTTTTATTGAACATTCGTCATATAGAATAATCATCTAATACATCTTCTCAGGAGCATTAAAGGGAACTATTATGATGTTGTTCTATATGCTCTAATGAATTATTTAAAACATGGAGCAAAACAAACACTGACGTTACTGTATATGTACAGTACATACAGCATCTGTCTCCAAATATAGACATTCCTGGTCAAAAGTATGTGGACTTTCCACCCATATGTGATGGATGAACATGTTATTCCAAAGCCATGGGAAATTAATCTGCTTCTTTCACTCCTCTGGGAAGACTTTTTGCTAGTTTTTCGAACCTGGCTGCTCTCATTCAGCCACCAGAACATTAACACTAATGTTGGACAATAACGTCTGGCTCGCAGTCGGTGTTCCAGTTTATCTCTAATGTGTTGGATGGGGCTGCGCAGGCCAGTCAACACTAGACTATAGTCAACATAGATGTAAGCAATGTAGGATTTAAAATATTCAAACAATCGGCTTTGCAAATTTTTCATGAGGAAGGAAATGGGTTCTGCACGGTTGCTAGACCACAAAGATAAACAGAATGTGTTTTGGTGAGTAAAACTCAATATAAACATAAAATTTGTTAGTTTACAAGAAAACTCCACAGGGTCCCTTTAAGTACTTTGTGTGGACTGAACTGTGAAAGAAAGACGTGAAAAAATAGCATCAACAAACAATATGACTTTTTAATAGATATTTAATACAGTTTGTTTTAAACAGAGGGGCCTTTTGTTTCTTCTAATTTTCTATCATGCGAGCAGTTATTTTCTATATTAATTGTTGGTCTACATTTCAGGATAATCTCAGGGGGAAGGGCAGACAAGAGAAGAGTTAAATCTAATAAAATAAAAAAATAACTAGGTTTGGTGTACATTTTAGTCATATCTTATCTTTATCTAGACAGTTCATCTGATTTTTTTCATGTGTGATGTCTTGTATTACACATGTGATATGACTAGAAAACATATATCCCTATATAATATTATCTGCGTTATCCCTCCAATATTATCTGCGTTATTATAAAAATAAAAATATAAATATATAAAAATATCAGTTGAAATAGTGTCCTACATGTGCTTTTTTGTAAGGGGTATTTATTATCACTACTCTTTATTCATGCTGTTTAATATTATCAAATCATAATTTCATTAAATGAGCAATTGCATAATTAAAGCATGAATATATATGTATATATTTTTCCAATTAGTGAATGTTGCACCACCCAATATGTGGATCTGTAACTTAAAAAAAGAGAGAGAGACAAAAAGAAGTCATAACTTAATAAAAATGTAATACATACTGTAAAAACAAATACAGTTATACACAGATATAAATGAACAGAGCAAGATGAGGTATTTTTTTAAATAATATTTTTGATGACTGTTTGTTCTGTAGTAATCAACTGGAGTTCTTTATCCCCTCATCATTTCATTGAAGGGGGGGGTGAGAGGAGGGGTTTCACACATGCTTGAGATGTTGCCACCCTGCAGATCAGACCACATGTCCAGTTTCCATCCACTCACATCTGCCACTTTAATTTTGAACTGTATCCCACTTGGAGAGGGGTACAGATTGTACGAGCGCTTGTTGCCCCCCCCCCCCCCCCCGTCTTGCACGTTAGCTCCCTCGCAGCACCTCCCATACCAGCTACTAACTGCTCCACACTGACTCAGCATGTATGTGGAAGGCAGAGGGAAGGGAAAGGGGGCAGGGCTAGGTGATGTGAGCGTGCTAATTGGCTGAGTGTGAGCATTGCTGCCGGGGAAGGGAGACTGGCTGGTTTCACTGGCCGGACAGGTCTCCTATACTCTGCTGGGGAGAAGGAGAAGGAAGGAAGGAAGATGAGAGGGAAGGAAGAAGGGATAACAGAAAGGATGAGACCAGATAAACCATGTGGGAGGTGTAAATCCTGCATGGATGAAGCGGCTGTGAGAGAAGGAGAGGTGAGTGTGAGATTGAGATGAGAGGAGGAGAGGAGAGATTTTTATGTTTGTGTATTTGTGAGTAAAAATGTAGCTGTTAGTGTCTCTGGTGTGTGCTGACAGCACAGGGTCTATCAAGATAAAGAGCTACACAGGTAGCTGACAGCTTTGCACGATGATACAGATGATCCAGATGTTACTTGTCATGCTGTTCGACTGAAGAAGAGATGACTGATAGACAGGAAGAAAAGTGGGACTCTAAAGTATATCGTGTGTTTGTGTGGGAGGGTGAGACTGTGAGTGTGAAGGCATGAATGAGAGAACATGTGTGAGGATGTGTGAAATGAGGGACTGCATATTTTAGTATAATCATTATGTGTGGGCATGTCAATGCATGCAGTGCCACCCCTGTTCAAGACATGTTCCATGTGATAAGTAATGTCAGTTATACCCTCACTCAGCTGCTGTATACTTCACTTATTGTTGTTACTGAATTTCAGCAAAAACATTGTGAAAATATGACCTTATCATGTTCAAGATTCAAGATTTAGTTTGTCATTTTCTTGTGTATTTGCACAACAATATTACTGTTGTCCAAATTAGAGGTGCGATGATTAATCGATTAATTGATAGAAAGATAACATTTACTTGTTGCAGCTTCTCAAATATGAGGATTTTAAACTTTTATAAACTAAATATGTTTGGATTTTTGACAGCTGATCAGACAAAACAAGAAATTTGAAGACGTCACCTTTGGCTGTAAGAAATATAACTACGGTATTAATATATCTATCAATTAATCGATCACGAAAATAAATGTTAGTTGCAACCCTACAGCAACCAAAATGTACAAATGCATATTTTAAGGGTTTGTAATTCTTAACAGTGGAACATACTTCATTGCTTTCAACCATTTGATGGTTTGATATGTGATCATTTGTGTTATAATGAGAAATATTGATATAGGAAAATGTTCTTATCTATATCGTGAGAATGATTTCAACCATGTGACCCAACCAGACTGTACTCTCTCTACTTTGTAGGAAAAGTCTTGACTTAATCATTTGGTCTATAAAACCTCAGAACCTCAAAAAAAAGTGCATCAGAAATATGTTGAGCCTAAGGTGATGTCATCAAATGTCTTTTGTGCAACCAACAAGCCAAAACCCCAAAATATTCAATTTACTATGATGTAAAAGCAGAAAATTATCAAAATTATCAATTTTGAGAATCTGGAACCATTTATCAATTAATCGACTAATTGCAACTACTGTTAACTGCAGCTCTAGAAAAGTCTGACTAGTGTAGTGAATATAGTACAAATAAATATATGAATAAATAGACACAGTAGTAATAAAGTAATTAGACACACTGCACAATGTTATAATACACAATATTGTTAAAGAAATGAAATAAATGGAAGATCAAATACGCTATTAAACCTTTAACACACACCCCACCCCCCCTTTCTGGGAGCTGACCTCAGTGACCGTAACGGTGAATTATGTGTTTCTTTACACGCAACTTTTCCTCGTACTCGCAGTCCCTGACATGAGTGCTGGCTTCCCAAGAGCAGAACAGCCGGTGGATAAAGGTTAAACAAAAAGTCAGTCCACTTTATGCATTTTTCATGGAGTCTGTGCTGCTCTTTCCAGTGAATGTGAGCCCTTACACGAAGGTTTCACTCTTCACGTATGTTTGGATTTAATATTGCAGGATTTAATCTTGCATTTTATAATTCAACCCACATAAAGTAATTTTAACGTAGTGCTGAAATGATGCATGAATTCACTGATTCATCGGTTAACAGTAAATTAATCGTCAGAAAATTTGATAATTGAAAAAATTAAGTCATAAATCAAGCAAAATTGCCAAACACTCTCTGTTAATTATAATAATTTGCTTTTGCTTTTTTGTAAACTGAAGAGGACGTCTCTTTAGATGCAAAATTGCGATAGGTATTTGGACTATGTTGGACAATTTTCGCTCAAAAATATGGCGACATCCACACCATTTAGTTATCATTTCATTTTAAATGTTAACTTAAGTTACTCAAACATATCACGACAATGTTACCTTTCATGAGGCAATGGCGTCCTTATTGATTGACTATTGACCTTTAACGGAATCTGTTTTAGGCTTTGGAAATGGAATAACGACAATACTGTTGACACGATCAGGATATGGAGCGTCGTCATACTGTATATCGTGTATTTTGTAATATCGCGTTAATGTACCGTTGGCACTCAGTAGCCGAAGTATCAGAGTGGAAAGATGATGAAGGTTTTCTGTACAGGTTCGTATTTAGCTATGTTTGGTATACTGAGGGTAACAGACGGTGCTTAGGATCATCAGAAGACAATTAATCAAATAATAATTATTGACAGATGAAGGTATAATGAAAATAAGTGTTAGTTGTGCCTCTAGTTTGTCGTTAGCTTCCAGTTTGGAGCCTCATGACAACCTGCTGCCAAACAACCTGCCAAAAATCAAAACACTGTGGCTAATATGGATAAGCTGGTCATCTTGTTTCGAAGCCTGGTCAGTCTTCAAGTTATCTTTGGCTTTTGGTTTATCTTTACCTTTACCGTGGCAGCTGGATTCACAAGATTAAGTGATCACGCGAGAATACATCTTGTCAGGCTTCAAGTTATGCGCTTGTTTCCGAACTATCGGTGTTTCAGACCGATCTTGTGATCTCGAGAATCCAGCTGCCTCGCAAGGTGAGACTGTGACAGATGGTTCATCCAATTACCTGCCAAGTATTTTGCCCTTTTCCAAACAGTTTCCAAGGACGACTTCTCAGATGGTCCTGTGTAACAAACCATCTGGCACGTCAGGTTAAGTTTATCTAGAGAGATGTTTAAAATCTCTCTCTGGTGTTCAGATGGCAGAAAATGGCTCATTTTTATCTGTATCAGCAACACTGAGCTGCTGTCCTCTCTAAAGTCTAGTACATTGACCCCCTCAGTAGAATATGATAAGCAGCAGGGACATCAGGGTGAGTACGGTCGCTTGCTGGGAAAAAAACGCTTTCTGATTTGCTTCGAAACCTGAGTTACTGTCTATGAGATTTTGAAGATGTTACTGATTGGGAATCACTTGTATCTTATATTCTAAGAAAAAGCTATTTATTAAGGGTTTTCCTGCAGTGTCTCAATTTTGGTCACATCTCAGTGAGTCTCTAAGGACTTTTGGATTTCATGCATTTAGCAGCAAGGTGCTGAGTGCAAGCAGCAAAGAGATCAACAACGATGCAGCTCATTTGAGCAGATTTTTTAAATGGTTGTAAATGTATCTTTCTCTGACCATCGTCCCCAATGGCAAGAAATCCTATCTTTTTGTCCATAATGGTGATGCTGTTTCAATCAATATGACTACAGCACTTTTTTAACATAGATGGTCCCACAGAGACAAATGCTTGTAAAATGGACTTGTTTGTGACCAAAAGAAATGTAATTCTCTTAATTGATCAATTGCTAAACTCCCTGAACTATGATTGTCCAACCATAGTTTACTAACCATAACCAGACACGGCAGGCTTTGGATGTCTCCACATAAATGGTTTTTATGAGGCTGTAGTTAGGCAATACTTGATCATTAAAAACCAAGAACACAAGGAAAGTGTAAGGAATGGATTAAACTGTGTTTTTACGTTAGCAGCCATTAGCATGCCAAGCTAACTGGCTTACCACAGACAGTATTAACTTAGGGTTATTTCCAAAGGCAAGGGATTTGCTAAATATACATAGGGGTTACAGGTTAAAATAATACCAGACCTTGACTGGAATATCCATTTTGTGTGAACCAAGATGCTGTTAAGAGTTCAGCAACAGCAGCTAGCTGTCTCAGTCTTTATTTGGTATGGGGAAGTTTACACTTAGTGCCAAAACTTGTGTTGTGTTATGTTATGTTATGTTAGCTAACTCATGGGTTTTTCCTCATCATCAAGTCCTTTTCTCTTGTAAAGTGCCACAAACTGTTTGAAAATACAAACATTAAAATGTAAATCTAACCTCTATGTTGTTTGTCTGAATAATCAGTTGCACATTTTTCTGTACTATAATACTAGGGCTAACTGGCTTTTGTCTGGGTTATGTAAGCTTTAGCCTCAGTTTAGCATTACATCATGTATGTAGCCATCAAGTGCATTAGGTTCTTGTTTTAAAATGAATATTAAAAAGTCAGCTGCAGAGTTTTCAGCTAACTCAGAGTATTAGCTCTTGTCACAGCTGATTAAATCTGCAAGCGAAAGTTGTTATTTCAGCTGACAAAATTTACAGGCGTTAGCTTGAAATGAAAAGCTTACTTTTGTTTACTTCTGTGTAAAATCAGCCACCATTTGTTAAAAAAAAATACTGCATATTTGTAAATCTGCCGCTGTGCAAGAACAGAAAGCTTGACAGGCTTAGTACCAGTAACAGAAGGGCCACAGTTTAGCAAACAGTCGGTTGTTTCAGGAAGGTTAGTAGAGCAAAGAAGAATGTGTTTTATTAATTCAGTCTTTGTGTTTTATGTGTCATTCTTCATTCAGCGAGTCAAGGTGGTGAGTGGAGGAGTTGAATATGGTACCAAGGTCATGGCCAGTGTGGTGCTGATTGAATGTCTCTCCCCTCCTTTCTCCACCAATAAGCCTCTCTGCATCTTTCTTCTCACACAACTCTGCCCCAACACGCACACACACTTTCTGTGCCTCTGCATGAGTCAGAGGACTCATCTCTTTTGTCTGAATGTGTCTTTGAAGGCAGCGTCAGACGCAAGGAGCGGCAAGCTGGAGAGTGAGACAGCCTTGTATCAAACGCCAACAAACTCCTATTTCTAAGACATCTCTGACACTCTTAACTATTTAGTGACGTTTGGTTAATCATGATTCATTACAGTGGTGAGTGGAAGTTCATCGAGTTTGAGCGTACGGGTGTAACAGTGAGCTCTCGCTCGTTTCTTGGGAATTTGCATGAGTAGGCAGCCATGCCAAATATGATGTAACGTAATATTATACGTAGAGAAATCAATAGTCACTTCGATCGGTGTGAGCGGATGATCGGAAGCTTGGATGGCTCATTTTGCTCTGTGAATGCGGCTGAATATCCCTCGTCACCCATTAACTTCATACAAAGCCCTTTAATTTCTGCAGGCTTTTAATATGTTACTGCTTTAACTGCACAACCTGTCATGCCGCTGAAAGCATAGCTCCTAGTGCTCAGTGCCAGCAACAAGCAAGCTGAGAGCTAATATTAGCATGAGCCCCCCCCCACCCCACCCACACCCCGTCGTATCCAGGGAGCTAATATTAGAGCTTCACACGCTGGTTGGATGTTAATTACCTGTGTGATTTGACTCGTAAATGGCCAGCTAAAGGACCCGATGGAGTTTATCCATATGTGTGATCCTCTGTGTGTGTCCTTTTGATTGCACTGAGACCCAGAAGGACAACAAGAGGGGATGAGTCTTCAAGGTTGAGCAGCTGCGGCTTTTTGTTTATTCACGTATGTCAGGAGGTGCTTAGACCTTTTCAAAGTTTTATATTTGGTTCTTCGGTTACAGCTGTCAGGCTATCAGGTCTGTAATTGTATCTTTGAATAAAAGATCACAGAAAAAAAATCTTCTACCTCTCCATCCAGAATTGGACAAGTGAGCAATGCTGTCTTGGATATTAGAGTGAGTAAAAAATGTTGACATTATAGCACCCCTTAAAGGCCAGACAGAATATCTCTTAAATACAACAATATCACCAACTGCTGCACCACATTTAGGTGTAAAACAAGTTTAGTAGAAATATTAAAAAAGGAACATAGTGCTGAAGGATCAGTCTATTACACAATGTATTACCAAAAAAATAGCGGCTTCCTGCTTCTCAAATGTGTGGATTTGCTACTTTTCTCTGTTTTATATGATTAAAAATGACATATCTTTGCATTTTGGACTGTTTGTCAGATAAAACAAGCTATTCGTAGATGTCACCTTGAGCTCTGGAAACTATTTTCTGACATTTTATAGACTAATAAATAAGCAATCGATGAATCCATTTCATCAATTGCTTTCAATCCAGCATTTCTATTCTGTACATAATGTTTGTGACTGTTGCCCTGACAGCATTTTGTTGTCTCTTGTTGTTCTTGTATCTATTGTCACTGCTCTCACTAAATGACAGCTGACATAAAAGTAAAACTGAACATTTAAGTTATTCACTGTTTTTGGGGGCATCTGTATCAGAAAATAGCATCATCTCTGAGGATGAAAACATTGAACTATTGAAGTAATTTGTTTTAATTCTGTCATAAAATAGCAAAACACATAGTACGCTTGTCCCACTACTTAGAAAGCCAAGAAAAAACGAAAAACAGCTTTAATCCACCGTGAACATTTCAAGACAAACAGAGTGAAAAGTATTCCACAGTGAAAGTATTAAATACATCCACTCATCTTATTCCTCTTCTTCTTCTTCTTCTTCTTCATCTTCTTCTTCTTCTTCTTCTTCTTATTATTATTATTATCATAGTATACTCAGAAACCTGTAAATATTCTGGTGGCCATTAAAGCGTTTATACGTCCTGCTGCATTTCACACTTTTGGACAAATGTGTTATGTGTAGGTTGTTATGTTAATAAAAAAAACAAACCAAATACTTAACCCTATTAGCAATATTTAACCATTTGAAGGATTTGAAACCTTCCTGTTAAACAAAATGTACCGTATCATCTTATTTGGTACAATGTAGGAGGGTTTGTTGATGCTGACAGAGCGCACAGTAATAGAGATTACGAGCATAGTCGACTCTTGATTGTGTCATGGTCACGCTTTACATTTTCTTGCAACTAACTAACTAAACACATTCAACACGAATTTCTTGAAAATTGAATGCTCTTAAATACACTTAATTTGCGTTTTATTGTACTCATTGTATCATCCAGGGTCATTTACACAGAGCGTAAAGGAAGAAAATTCATATTTTTATCACTTGCAGAGGAATCAGCCACTACAGTGTCCTAATGGAGTGCAGAGAAGTTCCCCTGTTGATCGAGTTTCTCTAATTCATGTGATTGAAGTGTTATTCTGTAAATCAGGCAGTGCATGGCAGGTGACGAGTGGTAATGGTCTGTTTCTATTGTTACTGCTGGCACAGTAGTGATAGGGCCACCACAACTGGTGCCAAGTTGGACGAGTATCAAAAAAACCGGGCGCTTAACGGTGGCACTGCAGCAGAGGCTAAATTTACAACAACAGTGCAATCTCTTAAGATCCAGTTTTGCCATTATATTTCCCCTTAAATAGCTTTAAGGATGTATAAATCCCTTCAGTCCACTCTGTCTTGACAGTGCACTGCATATTCTTGCACCAGCTCCTCATTAAAGCGAGTTTACACTGAGATAAAGGGGACATATCATGTACTGTAAGTCATGCAAAGATATTCCAGTAGAGCCCCAGAATATAAATATAGACCTGGAAACGTGCGGGATGCTGTATGTCCCCTTTAAGCATTCAAACGCAATATCAATCCATCAAATGGAATTATTCAAGATGAAGATTGTGCAACATTTTATACACTTTCTTACCAACATAATTGGTATCCTTTGAAACTGTGGGATCTCCACTAGAATTTAAACTATTTGAGTCGTTCGATACAGAATAGATCAATTGCGAAATGTGTTCTTTTTGGGATGTAAGTGATCTGACCCTTTCAAATCTCTACCATTGCACTTTCTGGCTGGAAAGAAGAGGGTTGCATTAGATCTGCAGTTATCTTCCTGTAACTCTGCACTCCCATCCCTCTGGCCGACTGCCAGCCCCGACTCTCTCCTTCACATACATGACTCCCTCATCCTGCTTTCCTTATACTTAGTATCTCCCACAGCCAGCCTTTGTGCTTCCTGTCCTCCATCTATCTCTCTATCTCTCCATCTCTCTCTCTCACATGCTCTTTCTCTCACCCATCTTCATCTCTCGTGCTCATCAGCTCTTTCCAGGATCGATAACCGGCCAGCGTCGTCTTACAGACTTCCTCTCATGATGAGGACAAAGACGACAAATCATATCTACTAATAATCCCTGTGGATCATATCCCTCCACCAGCTCCGTCACGTGTATGATGGCTACTGTACGTCCACACTAAGCCAGTTAAATCTGACAGTGTTGTCTGTCATCTGGATGTTTTCAGGAGGATCTCCATCCACACTAAACAACAGGAAAAGAGTTAATACCTACTGTACAGTGTAGGTTTTGATTTATATTAATGCATGTAAGTATTTACAGAGCGACAGTTTCATGTTCTTACCTTTAATTTCACTTTGTTTCATTACTGAATAGGAGAATACTAACAGGCAATTGCTGTGTGTGTGTGTGTTATTGAAACAGAGTATTTACTGAGCATGCTTGTCTTCATGATCAATAATCTCCACCAGCAACAGAAACATGATGGAGAGAAAACAAGCAGACTGAACAATCAAAGTTGTGCCGTAGCCTTGATGCGTAGTTACAATTTCAAGGCACATGTCAGCTACACGTTTATAGGCTCTAAATGGTGCATGGACTGCATTTACATAGTTTTGTCATATAAAAAAAATGTTAAATCCTAAATCCACCTTTACTCTGCTGAGTCTCAGCTGGTCCTTGTGACCCCTGCTGTGTTTCCATTCAGCCAAACTTAAAATTAAATTTACTTGTTCTCTTTTTCAGACAATTGAATAAGCATAAAATAGTGATTTAATCGCTTTATTGTAACCATAGTTACTCTGCACATCACATTTTGGGGTTATTTCAGTTACTTACTTATTTATCTTGCTTATTAAGCTTTACAATTGGGTAAGATATGTATATTTCTGTAGGAATATTCCACAGTGTTATTTTAGACTTTTTTAACTATTATTTTATGTGTATTCATAGGTTTATTTATAGGTGAGTTGTTTGTTCATGTCCCCTTACTAGGTGTAATTTCACATCCAGTCCAGTCACAATTTTAAGATCGTGCCAGTGTCTGACACAATGAATATTAAAACAGGTTAATGACACCATCTGTGCTGTGTGAGCGGTTATATTAACATTTAAAATGAGGGCTCACTGAGGGGGCAGACGGAAAGTTAGCCTCTAAACTTTACTGCAACACAGCCCCCCCCCCTTGATGATGTCATTGTTTTCCAAAAGTACAGTTTTCCTCCAAAACCCGTGGCCGACATTTGCTGATTTTGCACTCTGGAGTTTAATTTTCAGGTGAGAAAAACACCATGAGAGAGAAAGAAAGACTTGTTTCCAAATTTAGCACATATAGTGGATGCAGTCTTTCTCTACTGGCAGTGAAAATCTACTAATCAGCCCGGTGGCAACATTCCTTAATGTTGCAGCAAAGGAGCCGTGTTGTCTTCCTCACCTCACACCTTTATAGACAATAGGACCCCATGGAGCCACCAACAACTGGACAAAGCCCTTTTTTGTGAATGGTGTAGCTGTGGGAACAGTAGCTCTGATGTGTGAAAATGACTGAAAGATAGAGTGTGACAAAAGGAGGCAGTAAAAGTTTACTAATTAGACAGAGAAAGAGGGAATTTTATTGCATTTTAACTGAGGGAACTTTGTCCATGCCTTTATCCACAATGAATAGAAAAGGCTTAATTAGACGGCCAAGAGTGAATGCAAGGGTCAAAACAGAAAGCAGCATTACAAATGTTGCTTTGGCTCCGCTAGGTAAAATAATTGAGATTAATTCACCAGACTGAAAAGAATGGTGAGATTGAGTTTGGTCTCTTTGAAGTGAGGGCAGACATATCAGTCAGGGTCAAGGAGGGAAAGTTGCTAGCTTAGCGTGCCAAGTCTCTCACAAGTTCTCTTTGTTCTGTCAACTTCAATTTTCGACAAGCACGCTCTCTCCAACCGCTACCATAAGGCAACTCCAATCTGTCGCTGTTGGCAGCAGTCTGGAGTTCACCATCCTCGTCTTTTTTTACACAAGAGCTCTGTTGTCTGTGGCATTATTGGCGTGGAAAGTCGTTCTGCATGAACGATAAACACGATGTTGACAATTGGAAAGAACTCAGCTTGGTTTAGTTGAATAACTGCCTAAGTATTTAACTCGACAAAGAGGGAAAGTAGCTCAGGCGCCAATCTAAACACAGGATAACAAAGACATTTCTGTGATAAGAGTTTGGTTCTTGGTAGTGATGTGTTGGAGCACCCTGGGTGTTCTTTATCATGTAAGTCATTGCATGTAGGCTCATGTTTCAGTGAATTGTAGGTTTAACTTGAAAGAGAAAGGCGAAGAACTGACAGACTGAATAAGCTCATTTGAATATGTTGTGCACACAGGAAGTCATCTGTATTATTGCTGCATTAATGTCACAACGGCTCCTAAAATAAATTCAGATCAGATCAGTGTAATTTGATTTTCCATGACTCATTTCAGCCTGTGTATTCTCTCACAATCAGAAACTCGATTTATTTCTGACTGAATCCTGAACCCTGAAATGTTTCATTCAGAATTTAAAACAGCAGGTCTTATCAATGGTGAGTCAGAGAGCAGGGGAGGAAGTGAGGGATAATTTCCTGCTTCCTCTCTCAGCAGGATGAGTTCATCTTCTCTGTGACAGCATGTAACAGCTACACACCTCACTACAATACGGTGAGGTGTAAATCCCAGAGAAAATGTCAGAGACAATATCTGTATCAAGTGAATGCGTTGTGGTCTACGAACAAAAGTCGTCTATGATTAAACAATTCAATTAATAGTTTGTTTTATTAAAAGTCAGAATATTGGGAAAATGCACATCAGTTTCCTTAAAGCCTAACTTCTTCAATATGCTGGACTGGGTTGCATCAGCTGTTCATAAATCCATCACTAGGTTTGTGTGTAAAGTTCCTCCTTAGTACCTTGTATCAATAAATTAGGTTGCACCATTAAAACTTTAAGACTTTAGTAATGTGTAAATCAATTGTTGAGAAACTTCTGTCAACAACTAACTACTTTTTAAAGCTTGAAAATAAATAAATAATGAACAAAGACAATAACGGGGATTGTATATCATAAATGACAAAAAAAACTATTTTAAAAAATGAATAAGATGCTACTGCAGAGGCTATAAATTCAACATAACAAGCAAGTTGTCAGTGAGGTAGTCAGCAGAAATTTTCTATCTAATAAATGATTCACTGTGATGGTCATTAATTAAGGGTTCAGCAACAAAATACATTTTAAAATCCTTCCGTAATGCAGCCTGTGGGAGAACTGAAAACACTCTTCTACCTTAATTTCACCTCTGATTTCCAGCGGCGACTACGCTTCCACTTCCGTCGCTTTAACAGCTCGATGAAGCCAGAAATGATTACAAATTACAAATCTGAAAAGGGCTTTTGAGTCAATCCCACATGCAACGTCCTGCTGCCATAAATGCTCATAAATGTGTATTAATCCGCAGTATTAATATGCAGTATTTACTCCTGTTTGAGTAACATTTGCTACAGTCCCCAGCTCTATGAGGAAATGACAGTTTGTGGCCTATTTTAAAAAAAAATGTTTGTCTTTATTGGAACTGACAGGACAAGGAAATCAGGGAAAGTATTGCAGACGAACACATTGTTGTTTTTTTGGTCTTTTCATAGGATTTGTTGACTATATAAAAAAATTATAGACACCACCTACCACCTTATCCTGTAATATTGGTTTGGTTTCAACAGTGTCAAGAGACAAATGAGAAGAATTTAATCTCATACAATGAAAGAGGAACTGGTAGCACCACTAACTTAGCTTATATGGATCAAAATATATATATGATATTTATATATATGGAATACCCTGTGTGTATCTAGAGACATTTGAGAATACAAAGGATAACAACTCCTCCTTTCTTTCATTCACAGGTATGAGGAATAGGGAGCTGTTGGAGGTGTCCCATGGGCATGTTTGTCCTCTGGCCCTTCAGCCTGTGTGTCTCTGCTCTGCACACGGACGCTCTGGGAGGGAGAAGAAAGACCGTCTAAAAATAAAGTGACACGCACCACCAGCAGATAAACAACAACTGAACCAACAAATAGAAGAAGAAGAGGACAAAGACAAACATATCCTTGTTTGTGTCTCTTTCACCCTGCCTGACTCCCTCTCTATGCCCCATTTCTGTTTCTCTGTCCTCATTACGTGCTGAGCGGAGGTCATGTCCCAGTCTGGAAAAGTCCTTCATCTGTATGTGGAAGTGAGGCCTGCCCCAGATCAGAGTGGAGGGAAAGGGGAATTTGGAGAAAATAAAGAAGGGGTTGCTCAAGGGCGTTCAGTTCGGGATAGTCCTGCGAAGCTCCTGTCTCAGATAGCGAGCAAGACCGTCCCGAAAACCTCCACAGCTCACCATCTGGTTAAGGACGGCACACACAGCCAGTCTCCGTCTCCGAGCACTGTTAGGTTTCAGCGCCAGCAAGCCAGCGGCTCCCTGTCTCCTTCAATCACCAAGCGCTGGAGTTCACCCTGTGATGGAGCCATCCGCTCTCCACCAACGCCATCTTCTGGAAAGATCGCTGTCCCTCACACACCTCCCAACTGCCAGAGGTTTAACAAGGAGGAAGTCAGCGATGGGAAGAGGTCTGTGGTTACGTTCAGTTACATTGAGAAGTCTAATGTGAAGACCTTGGACAGTCCACGCAACTCAATATGTGAGAGAGCGACCAGGGAGGAAAGATCCACCCCCTCACACTATCGCAAAAGGCTCACCGACCCAGTTTGGTATGGGAGTCCCAATTCTTCTTGCTGCTCCAGTCCCAAGCTGACTTTCCGATCTCCAGGATCTCCAGGAAGTCACCAGCAGACGTTCTCCCCTGGCCTTCGCCAACCAGCCTTGGACCTCATCGGCAGGGCAGCTACCCAAAGGGCTGTGGAGGAGTTTGGCTCCCCTTTACTGAGGATTAAACTAGCCCATGCACTTGAGCACACCTCATCCTTGCGCTACAACCAACAGCCACGCTGTCAGTCCTGGGCCGGGTCTCCTGTTCAGCGTCAGAACATCTTCGTAAACCCCAAAGATAGGAGCCAGGCTATTTGTGGGCTGCCTCGGAGCCCAGCGTCAGACCAGCTATCGTCCCAGTCCAGGCAATCTCCGCACTCGAGGCCTGGGTCCTGTGTCAAGTCCCAGAGCCCTCTTCACTGGTCAGGAGAGGACAGAGCTGTGGCAGGCAGTCCAGCCACCAAAAGACATGTTCACAGGGCCTGTAACAGGAGCGCTTCACCGCAGGGAGCAATCCTCCAACTTGGCAATAATGTCGTTGAGGGCTTGAACCAGTTAAGTGACAGTAAATCTTCCTCTCCAGCTCACAGCCCTGAAGTTGCCCGCAGGCTTGCAGAGGAAGCTACCAAAGTATCTTCTATTTTCACAGAGGCAAGGAGGTCCTCATTGCACAATGCTTTAGATGAGCTTGCAAGCAGCTCAAACTATGGAGAATCTCACAATTCAGCTCCAAATGCACAACATTATAAGCAAGCGCTTAAGATGAACATCCCTTTAAACGACCAGCACACGTCAGTAGCTGACAGTACAGACTCGCACCAGCCTGAAAACTCCCTCTTGCAGTCACATTCACATGAATCAAACTCCCATGCTAATTATGACACACACACGGAGGACTACATTCAGAGATCCCAGCATCAGAGCTCAGCGCTACCAGCGGCTCAGAGTTCTCCCGCCCTTCCTTCACGTGTCCTCCGTCCCTCTCATCCTCCCACCGAGCTCAGCTCTCCCATGAGGGACCCCAGGCTATTCCAAGCTGAGCTCCGAGCACCAGAAACCCCCACCCTGCATCGCCGTCAGCCTCCGCAGTACACCGGAGACTCCTGGTCCCCCAGCCTAGACAGGAGAGGAGAACTGAGCTCCTTTGAGAGAGGGGACTGCACAGAGCTTGCTCGCAGGCTCTTTATCAATCAAAGTGTTGAGGAGGCACCGGTCAGTTGGACATCTAGGCAGCAGTGGGGGCATTACGTGGCGAACAGCCCGAGGCCAAACAGTGACCCTGGATTGGGGTCCAGTGGTAACCAAGCTCCTGATCATCCGTCCAGCCAGCGCCGCCGGCCGCTCAGCCCCACAGCTCAGCAGAAACGGGCTGAGCAAAGAAGGAGAGAGATCCTGCTTCTGGGACCAGTGGTGTTGGACTCTCCTGAGGAGGATGAGGGCTGTGATGAGGAAGGAGGGGGCAATGAGGTGGAGGTATATGGGGCAGGGCAGCAGCCACGCCTGCAGAGAGTGGAAGATCCTCCCGAGGTGGAGCAGAACGGCGCAATGGGAGGGCCGTCCTCGCGGAGCTCCAGTGGGGTGACGGGCAGCTTGGGGGACAGGGACTGTGTGTCCCCAGAGTCCAGTCAGTCCAGCCACCAGAGCAATGAGACTGGGGCCGCCACCTCAGGAATACAGGTGTGTACTGGGTGGACTTTGGAAATGACAAAGCTACAAATTACATTGTTGGTTTTGTACTGAAAAATATGTAATTTCATATAATATAGAGACTTAAGAGTTAAACAAATAGGAAATAGGAAATACGCTTACGCACTTCCTTGCCCAGAATTAGAAAAAACTGACACCTCTTTCATGTCTGTGTAATAAGTATGGAGCTGGAGCCAGGAGGCAGTTAGCCTAGCTTAACATAAAGACTGGAGGTGGATGGAAACTGCTAGCTTAGCTCTCTGCTAAGCTCAAAAATCTATCCACCAACACCTCTAAAGCTTACTGATTAACACGATGTATCTTGTTTGTTTAATCTCTACACAAACAGGCAGGTTACGTGCTGAAACTTTATTCAACAACCCACATTAGCTTTCCTACTAAAGTCTACTTCTTATCTAACTTACAAACATGAACACACGTCTTGTCTTGCACCTTAGCTTATTGAACGAGCCACCAAACAAACATTCACCAGGGAAAAGTGCACCGCTTACGTCAGTTAGCAGGCTAGACAGCTAATTAGCTGCTCAGCTGCAGCACATTAAACAGATGTAATCATACCTGCAAATGTCACTTTGGTCCATTTAGAGGCTGGTGTGATCATTGCTCTGCAGTACCACTGCTAACAACACACTGTCTGCTCATGACTTGTAGCTACAGCGCAAGTTTGTTTACATTGTTTCTCGTTGCCTTGCCAGAGAAAAAGAGGGCATTGCTGATATTTCCCCTAAATCCTTTTTTCCTCCTTATAACAATAAAAAAAATAATGTGAAAAAAGTGAAAAAAAACACTGACAATACATATATATATTTAACTGCAAAAGGGATGAACAAATGTGATTTCAGTTGGGCTTTAAAGCATGTAACTCTCTTCCTAAAACTACAAATTGTTGTTTTTACATAACTTTGAGTTGGATGAACCAAATGAGATACAATGTGTTAATTAGTAAGCTTTAGAGGTGTTAAAAGATTGATTTTTGAACTGTGGAGAGAGCCAGATAGGCTAGATGTTTCCACCGGCCACCAGTGTTTATGATAAGCTAAGCTAATCACCTCCTGGCTCCTGCTCCATACTTAACACACAGACAACAGCCTGATATGGATCTTCTCATCTAATCATTTAATGCTGCACTGCAGAACTGGCCTTGAGTTTGTCTGTGTGTGTGTGTGTGTGTGTGTGTGTGTGTGTGTCTTTCAGACGGACAGTGCCTGTGCACTGCCTGTGCCCTCGCTTCACTGTCAGAGGATCGCACGTGCCAAGTGGGAGTTTTTGTTCGGGACCCCCGCTGAGGAGGCTGCTAGCAGGGGAGAGAAAAGTCAGAGCATGTCCTCTACTATTTCATCCAGTAAACTGCAGATCAGCTTCCTTGTTATTCCAGTGTTGAACTAAAGGGGTTTTTTATTCATTTGCCTTCATTCTTCATAAGGGAATCATTTAGGTGGGATCTAAAGGAGATAGAGAAGCCAGCGGAGTAACACTGCTGCGGGCCAGTATCACTGTATTTTATTTAGGGCAGCTTCAGATGTAATATCTCATTCTGTGCCTTTAATAATGGGAATCATTTGAAAAAAAAATCTATGTTAGTGATATCTGAGTTTTGGTACTAATGCCAAAACTTTTTAATTTCCCAAAAGAAGCCAGACTTCTCCAATTTAAATGTGTAAACACAAGCAGCCATGCAAGAACTTTGCCTACTTTAAATGCAGCCTCAAATTGGAAAAAATATTATTTAAACCCCTAGTAATAATTTTTTGGGGTGACTTGGGGGCAGCACAACAAGCTGTGAACACAACATTGACATATTATCACTACATTATGTTTATATGGCAAACACGTAAACTGCTAAATGCTCCACTATGCTCAACAGCCATCGTTGCCATAATCACTTGATCCACTGTTGATATAAAAATATTGATTGGTGCAGCCTTAAGTCTAAAATCAAACACATAGCACAACTTTTCTTCGATAAATCATGCTTTCAGTTATCTTGCCTCCATCAGTAGTTGTTTCTAGTTTCTTTATACTGTATATAGTCGTTTTCATGTGACATCACCAGAAATACAAAGGTACTCAAAACATTACAATCATCTTTGTTAAATCCATAAATAAAGGAATGGAGAAGAGTTGACCTCGCTGTGTGAGCGTTCTCAAAGTTAGAATAATTTAAGATTTCTGTCAGTAAATATAAGATCAAGAATGAGTAAGTATCAGTGTTACGGACACATTTAGGTCAGTAAGAAATAAATATTGAGGTTCAATACTCTGTCTTAGCTCTTAATTGTATTTTATGATACAGAACCATCTATTAGGAGAATCAAATGATCTAAATATGTTTATGTTTTGCAGTTGGAACATATAATATCAAATAGCATATTAGAAATCAAAAAGGTTATTTAACTTTCTCTACCTGCAGATTCTCTGGAAACCTCCACAGCTCCTCCCAGTGGCAACTCTAGTGAGTCTCCCACCCCAACTCCCCCTTGCTCCCTTCCTCTGCTTTCTGCCAATCACGAGGTGCAACATGTGGAGGTAGAATTGGTGACCCCTCCCCCCACCATTATTGGGACATCACCCAAAACTGGCATCATCCGCCGGACGCTGAAGTATTCAGAAACCGACCTGGACGCCGTCCCGCTGCGCTGCTACAGGGAGACAGACATAGACGAGGTGCTGCTGGCTGAGCAGGATGACGCCGACTCTGCATTTGGGAGTAACCGCAGTGTGCAGGGAAACTCAGGGACAGGCAGCAGCCCGCTGGGAGGTTTGGCGTATGGGAGGACAGATGGGGAGGAGGAGAGGAGAAGACGGGGAAGAAGGGGGGAGGAGGAGGAAGAAGAAGATGAGGAGGAAGAGGAAGAAATCGTGAGCTGGGCCAGTGTGAGGATGCAAGGAGACAACAGGAAGCAGAAGTATGCGGCGCAGGAGGAGCTCGGACACCGTCTGAAGAGGTGAACACACATGTTGAAAACACACACAACCACAGTCATAAACAAGCTTGTAAACGCACACAAGTTCACAGACATTCTGGTGACGCAGAATTTTCCCCTGACCTACATATTTTAACTTAATTTGGATCTCACCCGTAACCTACTTTTACAGTAGATCGTAAACAGGTTCGGTGACATTTTTGCATTAATTAGACACAGCCCTCTAACAGTTCAGCATGCTGGGAAAGCCGGTCTTTTATAGTTTCAGTTTCTTTCTCTCAAACACTTGCTCGGTTAACGTACATTTAAGCTTTTCTTTACAAACACAGCTGTGTTGTTGCAGTGTACTGAAACTTCCCTCTCTGTCCAGACCAATGGAAACTTTTTTCGACAACCACCATCCAGCCCTGAAATCCCCCATCTTGGTCTCTGGCCCTCGCTGCGCTGCGGAGGACACCTTCAGCCGCCACTTTGAGAGCATAATGGAGTCCCACCGAGCCAAAGGGACATCATACAACAGCCTGGACAGCGAGGAGATACTAACCTCGAGCACGCAAACTGTCTTGACATTTGACCTCCCCACATTAACTCCTGCCATCCACGGGCCGGTCTGCCAGAGCGCCAGGCAGATCGTCCAGCTCAGCTTCGCCCCGCTGGCACACGATGAGAGGCCCAGTCTCTCTGATTCTATCTTTACCGTGACAGGGGATTCGGACGCCACCAGAGCCCCCTCCAGCGAGAGGCTGAGCAGCGGTTCTGACGACACGCCACCCAGAGGACGAGACTGCACACACTTGGGGAGCAGCTGGTACAGCAACCCGTCTTTCTCATTGCCAAGGTGAGTTAGGGTATCGAGCAGTCACGGTGGGAAATTCACATGTAACTGTGTAAAAGTAACCAAACTTCTGAAAGGTACAAAAACCTGCATTAATTGATTTTTTGGCTACTTGGGGACAGTGCCACCAACCATAAACACAACATTGACATATTTATAACTTATAAAGCTGTTATGGCAAACATGTTAGGAAATAGTTGCCTATTTGCACATCCAGCAGACACAGAGCAACAGTAATATTCATTGAAAGTCATGTTTTTGGCCACCTGTAAAATATAAGTTAAATATTCTCTCCTTATAGATCTGTTTTAGTCTCCACTGACTCCTGAGACACATGTGTGTCTCTTTAGCTTCTAAATGCTCCTCTATGTTCACCAGCTAGTGGCTAACTTTATCTGTCTGCCGTTTTGGTGCTGAACAGGTTGTGTACAGTCGGTTTATCAGAGCTTTTTTTGCTGAAAACGGATGCCTGCTATGTGCCTGCTTTCACTTGTAGTCGTTCGATCCATTAATAATATCAAAATATTGATTAGAGCAGCTTTAAATTCAGCATCATGATAAGATCGCTTGCCATACATTATCAATATGATGGTATTGTGATACTTTGTGTTGTATTACAGATATTTAAACACTGAACTGTTCTGCTTTAAGTTGCAAGGTGTGTAAACTCAGTTGTTGATAAAACTCAAAGTCAAATTGAAAGCTTTAGATAATTCTTAACGCACTGATTGCAGTATTTTATTCCCGGTCTGTAAATTTTAAAAAAGGAGGAAAATATATGAGCAGAATCACTTGTTTGTTCATTTAGATCCCCATTAGCTACTGTATTGTAGCTGCTGCTGCAGTAGCTGCTCTTCTGTGGTCCATATAAATATGTTTACAACCCTTCAAAGACAAAAAAAAGTGCACATACATAAAATCCATAATCACATTAAGACCCAATAATGCATAACACTGCACTAACAGCATGATGACTCTAATCCTATCAAGTATATCACATCTTGAAAAACAAAACAATCATAAATTAAGCTACAATAGTTCTTGTGTAAAATACAATCTCAACTTTTTGTAAAAAAATATAGTTTATTACTGTCTGAAGTTGTGTTGAAATACAGTTTAACAGGTTCTGTTTTTCATGGTTTTGGCAAGGCCCCTTAATTAAAGTAGATTTTAATGCTACAGGCGCAGCATACAAATGATATTTTAGACAATATTGTGCTTTCAACTTTATGGCAACCATTTGGTGAAGACTCTTTCCTGTTTCGACATGTCAGTGCCTCCGTGCACAAAGCCAGCTCCATAAAGAAATGGTTTTCTCAGTCTGGTGTGGAAGAACTCATCCGCACCCTGACCTCAACCCCGTCCAACACCTTTGGGATGAACTGAGAGCCAGGCCTTATTACCCAACATCAGTGCTGGACCTCACTAATGCTCTTGTGGCTGAGTGGGAGCAAATCTCTGCAGCCAGCGTCCAAAATCTGGTGGAAAGCCTGAAACCGGAAAAGTGGAGGCTTTTAAAGCGGCAGATTAATTCCTCTGAGTGTTGGAATTACATCATCATATATCACATCATTATACTGAATATTACAAGGCTCTCGGATAGACTCAAAATTAAATTGGTCTAATATTAAACAGATTCCTTTAAATAAACTGCTCAGAAACTTCATAAGCAGTTACAAGTTGCAGACGCTAATTGAGTATTAATGCAGTTTTGAATTCCTCCCCTCCGAGGTCAGAACCCTGTTAATGGACTGTTGTCAGCCTCCAGCCTCCCAGTCCAGATGAATGAGTGTCTCCGTCTGTGTCATTCTCCTTGTGCAGAGCGGTGCTGCAGTGCTATTCTGGAGCCGAGTAGTTTAGAGTGAAGGTCGCTCGAAGGCTGCCTGTGGTCCCTCTGCTGTCTGCCGTCTGAGTCTGAGTCCATCTGTGCACATTCCAGTGTCTATACGTGTTTGAGTGTGTGCATGTTTGCATTTGTTGGTGGGTTTTTTTTGGTGGGTGTGTATGTGAAGTGCATGCTTTGTGTGTGTGTGTGTTTGTGTGAGGTAAGCATGTTAGACAGAGGCAGATGGCTGCTGCAGCAAAGAGGGACTCACCTTAACTGTCAGAGTCCCACCTGCAATTCAGGAGACTTAATCTCAAATTCAAAATCTTTTGTCCTTGTGTTTTATGCGGTATTCATGCACTATAAAACAGCACCACAATAGCTGTTTCAATCCGGTTTGCACCCTGCAAGATGCTCTATATGAAAGATTCATACGGCAAAGCAGAAATGTGGGACAAGTGTCAGTCAGTCTGTTTATCGCTGCTGCTCAGCTGTGGTGGGAAATGTCTGCTACAGTGCTCACGTGTGACGTGTGACGGTGAGGTAGACCGGCTTTGTGAATGTCACCCTAATTTAGTGTGACAGCACTGCAGAGGTAGACTGACTGCATTGGGTCACCTTGTTGCTCAGACCACTAGATGGCAGAAGAGGACAGTGATAAGTCCTTTTTGAGAAGAGACTTTAATGCAGGTATTTGTGTGTGTCTGTGTGTACTTGTATTACTCACGTTGTGGGGACATAAATCTGTTTACACAATCACACTGCAGGAACTCGCCTCCCCTTTGGGGACTATAAACAAGTCCCCATGCTGCCATATTGTATTTCATTACTTTATTTAGTGTTAAGGTTATTAGAGTTTCCAGGAAATGACTGCAAATCAATGCAAGTCAATGTAATGTCCCCTGAAGTGATGGAAACGTGTATGTGTGTGTCTCAAATTTCAGTTGCTTAATGTAAAAATCCTCATGAATGGTTAAAAACACAGCAGCTTTATTTTGCTCTCATTATTTTTACATACTGTTCATATTCTGACTCTTCACATCTTCTCATTATTCCCACATAATTAGTTTCTATACCAAACTTCTGAACCACAAATCTGTTTTTCATTCATAAATATATCATCGGTCATTAATAAGTGAGTGATTGATCCTTAATGAAGCTTTCAGAGAGCAGAGAGTGTATTTTTAAGGTTTTACAGTATTTATATATGGAGAAAAAACATTCACAGTCACACTATATTATGGTCCTATTTTACCAAAACCAGGAGAACACAACAGCCAACACAATGAATTATTATTATACTGAATGTGAAGAATGCAACAACATTTTTTTTCCTGGAACACCTGCTATGTACAAAAATGTGTATCAGCTGCACACAAATAATATATTGGTTATAATAATTATAATAATAAAACAGTTGAAATATTCCTATTTTTCTATATTCGAGGTCACTTTAGGAAAAGTCATGAAATTTCAGGCTAAAAGAAAGATGTTTAGGGTGTTTTTACTGCTCTGAAATGTAAATATGGGTCAAAATTAAATGTGAACAGAATGTAAGACTTAAAGGACGGGTGATATGGACAGTCAGGTGTCCATATGAACACTGAAAGAGGTTTTCCTGGCTGTAATCATTCCTCCTTCCCTATAAAACTCTTATGAGAACCACATCACGCTAGAGAGGTAAAGGTGAATGTTTGCTTAGCACTGTTCTTATCAGTCTTTCATGTCCAGCCCAACTCTGGCAGCCCTGCAGCGGTGGAATCCAGGAACGAGACAAATATTTCTGAAGGCTTGCCCATACTTTGATAAAAGTTGGAATTTCACTCCCCTGCCCCCCTCCTCCTCCTCCTCCTCCTCCACCTCCTCCTTCGCTCACATCACCCTTTTCAGATGTTCTGTACCATTACACAGTGGCTCTTTGTGTTGAGCTACCCAGCAGACTGAGAGGGGCTTCAATTATGCAGGGATACCGTTGAAGCAGCGGCTGACACTGGGAATTCTCTCAGGACCTCTCGGCATTGTGCTGCCTCTTGATGAGACAATGCGAACAGGTGGCGCAGCCTGAGCTACAGTGCCGGCTTAATCTTACGATTATGAACTCTCCTGCAGGCCCTGATGAAGTGTATGCTGTAAACAGATGCCACAATGGCCTCAGACGTTTATAAAAGCCCAACTATTCTTTTCTGTGGGCAGTTATGGTTGTTTAGAGGCACACACACACACACACACAAACGCTGGATCTCCCTGCGAGTTTAAACCTGACACCTCACATCATTGTTTTCTCTGTAGGTGTGCTAAAAGCTCACACCAAAAACAAGGCAGGCTGGAATTTGGAAAGGATGGACATACTGACTGTGTAATTGGAGATGCAGTGAAAGAGAAAGGGGGAGGAATGAATGGAGAGGAGGAGGAGGGGGGGGGGGGGGGGATTTCTAGGCGATAGACAAGCCAAGTTTCATGCCATGCTTCGAATCCAAGGTCAGCAGGGGACAGTGAGAGTTTACACAGTGGAACAGGGAGGGAGAAAGAGAGGAGGGAGGAGTGGAAAGAGGGAACAGAAACAACAGCAAACAGACTCAGAGGGGAAAAAGATAGAGACAAGAGGCATTGCAGGACAAACAGCTCTTTTACTTTTGGGGGAAGGAGGCTCGCTGTGAAGATCAGATGACAGCAAACACAGAGGGAGAGTGAGAAAGTGGAGAGAAGGGGGGAGAGAAAAAAAGAAGGGGGTGACCCATGAAGTCTCAGAAAGACTCAAAACCAAGCAGAGGAATGTCAGAGACGGCGGGCCTCTTGGGAGCGACTACAGGTGTACAGCCGCGTTAGCTGGCGCTCTCAGACCCCAGGAAAAAGGGCAGACGGGTGGACTGGACGGTGATGCGGTCAGGTCACGAGCACAGGAGGAGAGGAGGGGTCAGTCGGGCGAGCAGTCTGAGGAGAGGTGCTGGGCAGGGGGCGGCAATGAGGACAACTTCTGTCTTCTGCTGTCATGCTTCACCTGTAGTCGGAGAGGAGAGGTATTTGACCATTAGGCGGTCTTGCCACAGGTAGGATCTCCACCCGGGAACCCGTCTCACCTGTTTGTCATGTATCTCAGAGAGTTTGAATGTCGTGTTTGGCCAGAGGGAAGATTCAAATGCTCTTGTAGGCATCTGAAGCTGTGCTGTGCTTTGTGTCAGCCGGTTCATTTTGATTTCACAATGTTCAGGAATGAAGGGGCTGCAGTTTGGCCGAGTAGATTTTATTTGGGAAACTATGTGATTAATATTCCTGGAAAGTAACCCAAGTACTGTACTTGAGTACAATTTTGAGATACTTGTACTTTACTTGAGTATTTCTATTTTTTGCAACTTTTTACTTCTACTCCACTACATTTATTTGAAAGCTTGATACTTTTCAGGTGAAGATTTGACACAACGGATAATATAACAAGCTTTTTAAAATACAACACACTGTTAAAGATTAACCAGTGGTTCACAACTGTTCTGGCTTGTGACCTCTTACAAAAATGCATGCAGTCTAGCTGGTATGCCTTGTTACATTTCAGATGTCAATGAGTTAACAGTTAATAGCTCCACCAAATAGTGAATCCACTCTGAACCTCTCACATGGTTTCATTTAAATAACCATTCAATGCCGAAAGAGGTAAAATTATCCAATATGCAAAGCAAAAATGCAAAGTCCAAAAACTGAAAACAGATTTGTGTATCAGAACTTTGTTTTTTCTTCTTTCCTCTCACATTAATCATCTCACGACCCCTCAGATTCATCTGCTGACCCTTTGGAGGGGCCCAACCCCTAGGTTGCGAACCACTGGACTAAACTAGCTAACTGTATATAAAGTAGTTGAAACTAGCTCCACCTCCAGCAGCTACAACAGTAACATGCTGCTCTAACACTGATGCTTCAGTATTAATAATCTAATGATGTCATATATAATAATATATCAGTCAGAGGCACCAAACCACTACTTTTACTGCAATACTTTAACTACATCAAGCTCATAATACTTATGTACTTTTACTGCAATACTTTAACTACATCAAGCTCATAATACTTATGTATTTTTAGTAGGAATTTTCATGCAGGACTTTGACATGTAATTAAGTAATTTTATATACCTTTATTGGCACTTTTACCTGAGTAAAGGATCTGAATACCCTGTTTTAAAACTGCAAAGACTTACACTTAAATTTTATGTTTGCTCTGCTCTCGTCTTCATTTTTCTTCTGTGTACTCTGTGAAAGCAAAGTTGACCCTTGAACCCTTGTCGCTTTCTTTACCAGTCAGCTTGTATTATTAATTACTGTTTGCTCTGGTGTGATTTCACCTGACACGTATGCTGAATATAGATGTGTAAGTGTGAGAAGCAAAGTCCTGTGCTGTGGGTTTACTTGGTTTGTTCCTCATGCTGAGAAACCCAATTGCTCGTTCAGGAAGTGTTCTTGCTTCTTGGAATACAACTCTCAGCTGTCGGGCTGTCATTGTTTTCGTTGGCCAGTTGGCAAGACCAGAACGGTCACACAGCTCTGGACGGCAGCGACAACTTTTGAGCATCACGTCGAATCCTAAGTGAATGAACTCGGAGACCTTGTTTCTGTCATTCATATTCCAGCAGAAACCAGAAAAGTAGCTCACTTCTGGCTCAGTGTGACATAACATGCTTAAATTATTATCACAGAATAATTCAGATGTAATAAGTTTTGCACTTCTGAACTGGTTAATGCTTTGAAGGGGCTTAATTAGGAAGTGATAACGAGAGAGCGAGGAAGCCTGCAAGGAAGCCTGCAAAAGGGGAGATTTTGAATCTAGTTATTAAAGTATATAATCATGCCAAATGTGTTAGAATATAAAATGATTGGCATGAGTTCTGTTAAATACAGGCGCTGTTTACTACTGCATATTCGCACTCATTCATTTCTGCTCTTCATTATAATCTCCGACCGCCTTCCATCTCTCCATTCATACGTCTTTGAATCCTCTTTCATCAGCCTTCTCCGTCCACTCACCATTCATCCTTGAACAGATATTTATCTCTCTTTTAAGCTATTTTCTCTTCATCATCAGCTTTTCTTTTTTTCACCTCGCCATTGTGTATTTTACTATTCTTGTCTTAAAACATTGTGTTCAGCAGGAAACTCAGTGGTGCATAAATCAGATATTAGTGTTATTAAATTATTGATATACTTGAGTTATTAGTTTTATTATTATATCATCATCCTTCTTTGTTCCCCCTTTTATCCTCTTCTCTCTGTTCTTTTCAATTATTTACCAACCTCTGTCAATTGAACTCCTCTTCCTCTCCGCGTCCCACTTTTTCTCTCCTGGATCTCTGCACCATAATGTGCTTCATTTCCCATCTTTCCCTTCCTTTCCATATCATTTTCTGTCCATCTGCTTCTCTATTCCTCTGAGTCGCTCACTAATCCTGCCCCTCTCTTCAACCTCTGACACCCCTCCCTCCTTACCCACCCTTCCAGCAGGGAGAAGGCCCGCCTGGCGACAGATTCGGAACTGGACCAGGACCTCAGTGACAGGCTGGGTCTGAGCAGCAGCGACACCCTCACCAATGGCAGTCACCGTGCCGACGTGGCGGCCGCCAAACGTTTGGCCAAACGTCTCTTCAACTTGGATGGCTTTAGGAAGTCTGATGTGGCGCGTCACCTCAGCAAGAAGTGAGCTACTAGAGGGTTATTGTGTCGTGTGGTTATTATGTAGGTGTTGTTATGTGTGCTTTCTATCATAGCTACCATCCCAAACACCATAGCAACCACCTTTTAACTCCCAGGTAACACCATAGTCTGTGAAGATTCTCAGCCATCCAGGCCAATGTATATCCAAATCAATGCTTTTGAACACCATAGCAGCCACCTAGCAACTACATTATGATGCCTAGACAACTGTCCATAAACCCCTAGCAACCACCTATGAAAGTCTTAGCAACGGCCCAAAAAGATTAAACAATTGGTTATCAGTCACTTGGAAATGCACTAGCAATCACTGCAACCACCCTAGCAACCACCATGAAAACCATATTTACCACCTAGTAACACCTTAGCCACAAACTAGCTACTACTTTGAACAACCCAGCAACCACCTACCGAAGCCATAGCAATAGCCCTGAAAGCCATAGCAACCACTACTATCACCTTAGCAATGCCTTAGCAACCAACTAGCTACTACTTTGAACAACCCAGCAATCACCTACTGAAGCCCTAGCAATAGTCCTGAAAGCCATAGAAACCACTACTATCACCTTAGCAATGCCTTAGCAACCAACTAGCTACCGTTTTGAACAGCCCAGCAACCACCTACTGAAGCCCTAGCAGTAGCCCTGAAAGCCATAGCAACCACTGCTATCACCTTAGTAATGCCTTAGCAACCAACTAGCTACTACTTTGAACAACCCAGCAACCACCTACGGAAGCCCTAGCAATAGCCCTGAAAGCCATAGCAACCACTACTATCACCCTAGCAATGACTTAGCAACCAACTAGCTACCACTTTGAACAGCCCAGCAATCACCTACTGAAGCCCTAGCAATAGCCCTGAAAGCCATAGCATCCACTACCCCAGCCTTAGCAACCAACTACCTACCACATAAGAAACACTTGTAACACCTCAGAAACTATTTAGCATCCATCTGCTACACACCCAACTATTAGCAATGTCTCAAAAGCTAGCAACATATTAGTTACCAGTTGGAAAATGCTAAGTGGTAAGCTAATGTTTACACACAAGCTAGACTGTTGGCACACACCAAGTAGCAAGCACACTTCAAATATCTTAAGAAATGTTATAATTATTTCTACCTGGGTGTCAATTTATCATTGTTTATTCATGAATAACAATTATCTCTACTACTAATACAAGTGCCCTTACTATTTCAACATCTTTCACAAAATATTACAGTATCAATATTAATTCTAATAGTACTGCTACTAATCTTAAAGACAAAATACATACTGCAGTACTCCTCTTAACCAGCATTATAAGTACACTAACACTGTACTGTAATTTGCATGTTATTGAAAAAAGAGCCTTTTCTACTGCATCATATGTTTATTTAATGAATGCTAATCTATTAGAGCCATGACACATTCAGTTTCCTGCGCATTTACTGTATTTATTATTAAAGTCACTTTAAATTCTGCCTACGTAAAGTAGTGCTGTGTTTTAGTTGATCTGCATTCTTCCAGTGCTGTGCTGCTCCATCAGCCCATCAGTCCGTCAGCTGCTTGCTCGTGCATGAGAAAGAATTTGGGATTAAAGGGTTTCCTCACTTTCTGACAGATGCACCCTGGGAATCTCCTCTTTTTTCTTGCTTTTTTCTTTTTTTTTCTTTGTGGCCTCCGGTCTACATCTCAAGCTGACTATGCCAGTGCACACTGACTGACAGCCCAAAGTGAGACCATTCACTGAGCTGAGAAAGCTAGCATTTGAGTGTCTGACTCTTATTCCTATGTTCTTTTTTGTATTACTATATTCCTCCTTATATTATCATCATTACTATATTATAATAATATAATATTTGTGTGACTGTTTACAGTAACGACTTCAGCCGTATGGTGGCAGAAGAATATCTGAGTTTCTTCAACTTCACAGGCCTCGCTCTTGATCAAGCATTACGGTGAGAACAATAGTATACAATCAACAAAACACTGGACATTTGTCAGTACAAATAATTGTACAAATATTAATAGTTTATCAATATATTTGCTCTGCCAGACAATAAACTATTCCCTGCGATGATGTTGATCACATAAAATGATGCTAGATAATTGCTAAAT
This sequence comes from Thunnus thynnus, assembly GCF_963924715.1. Taxonomy (NCBI): domain Eukaryota; kingdom Metazoa; phylum Chordata; class Actinopteri; order Scombriformes; family Scombridae; genus Thunnus; species Thunnus thynnus. The sequence goes on along the minus strand of NC_089536.1, from coordinate 5,976,825 downwards.
GCTAAATGAATGTCAGGCAAATAACCACCCGTTGTCTGCATGTTCTTGTATTTTCCCCAAAAAAACTGTCTTATGATTAAAAAATGAAAGTCCACATGTTTGTAATTGTGACTGTGGTCAAAACATCCTGTCTCAGTCCTTCCCTCTGTGTGATGGTGGCTTTGATTAGGTATCAGTTAGATGAAAAGCTTAATACCATATTTGTTAGTGTAAATGTAATGAATGCTCTCCACTGTTAAACACTGCTCTCTAGAGGGCAGCTTAGGCCTTGCAGTTAGGGTGATGGTTTGTACTGTTTACAGTATACTGTAAGTAATCCTATGCACTCAGTGTATTCAGTGTTTAACAGTGTTAAACTGGGGTATAACTGTGGTAACTTGCTAAAGAACAAGCACTACCTTGTGATTTTAAATCTTCTTTTCCCCCAGAGTTAGTTAATTATTAGTAAGCAGTAATTGAAGAAGTACTCAGATCCTTCAGTCCAATAAAAGTACCATGACAAGTACTAAAGGTTTACTTACAGTAAGTAAAAGTACAGAAGTATTATCAGACAAAATGTACTAAAATTTAATCTTATATATGTTTAGGATATAAAATACTCTAATCTTGCAAAGCTGTCAGATGAATGTGATATAAAATATAAAATTTAAGTACAATATCAGGCTACGAGTAGTTTAACTCGCATAAAATAAGTGAAATACAAGTTTCTGAAAAACATTGTTACTTTCTACCTCTGGCAATTAATTACATGTAAATATATAAAAATAGACATCAGTAGTTGTAATTTGTCACAGCTTCTGTTTGAAATGGCATAATATAAATACATATTTTTAAACATTTAATAGGATAAAAGCGGTCATATACAGTACAAGTAATCCTGCATATGTTTTAAATTCTTGATGTATGTAAGCTGATGGTGACACACAGCTATAAATGTGAATAAACCTTCACAATTTTTAAATGTTCATATGTATGGACATGGTACCATAAAGAAAAGAATGTTATTGCTTTTGAAGCAGGTCATGTTCGGATTAAATAACCGTCCTTGTGTCTGTGGCTGCAGGTCTTTCCTCAGGCAGTTTGCCCTCATGGGGGAGACTCAGGAGAGAGAGCGGGTGCTGTCACACTTTTCTAGGCGTTACTTCGACTGCAACCCCAAAGTCATGCCATCCGAGGGTAAGTACTGCAGGGGAGTGTTCTCACTGCCAGAAACAGAAAGTGGACAATATTCCTAAATATTTAATGCACCCATGAACTTTTATTTTTATTTATTTTATTATTCGTCTTTTTTAAATCATTTTGTTTAAAGGTGCAGTGTGTAGAATTTAGTGGCATCTAGCAGAACAGACTCGGCAGAAATGGAAAATAATATTCATTAATATGTTTTAATTAGTGTATAATCACATGAAAATAAGAATTGTTGTGTTTTTGTTACCTCAGAATGAGCCCTTTATATATCTAACCATATATCTACATAAGAAGCAGGTCCTCTTCCACAGAGACTGCCATGTTGCACCACCATGTTTCTACAGTAGCCCAGAATGGACAAACCAAACACTGACTCTAGAGAGGGTCTTTTGTGTTTTTCACAAGTTTTGCAGCCACTTTAGCTTCTCCTACATGCTTGGAAGGGGAGAGGGAGGGGTATTCAGTTGGTTGCAATATGCAATATGCTATGGCTAGATGCCACTAAATCTTACACACTGGTCCTTTAATCTGTTCTGTGGAAAGTTATGGCACAGCAATGCTAGTCAGAGCTAATGACTAATGAGTATGCTAACCAGTATGGTTAACTTTTAATACTCTCTACTCCAACTAGCTATATATCCAGTCATGTTTTTAATATGTTAATTTAGTTCAAATGAAGAATGTCATCATAGTGGTGGAGAGTAACATTCGTTGACATATGTTAAATAAAAGTATCTGTGAGTTGACAGCAAACCAAAGCTAATTTTGTGTCTAAGAGATGATGTTTAACTCAAATGTTTTCATCCTTTAGATGCAGTTCACACTCTGACCTGTGCTGTAATGCTGCTGAATACAGATTTGCATGGTCAAGTAAGTAGTGTGTGATTGTGTGTCTGTGTAGGTGAGAAAACGTGTGTGCGTGTGTGTGTGCGTGGATTGTGTACATTAGTGTGTAAAATCTTCCACTGTACTGCAGGTGTTGCAGACAGACAAAAGATAAACAAAGAAAAGAAAAGTTTTAAAAGCTGCTTTCTCCTCAAAGCTTCTTTTGATTAATTCTGAAGATTTTGGGACTATAAGACTCAGCCTGATCACCAGCTGATCTGGATCTGCAGGTCTGCCTGCTGAGCTTCTTTCACCATCATTAATCTGCTAGTTTTATAGTCAGAGTCTCACTTTGCAAATCTGGGCCACTGGCGGCTGCTCTCTGAGATAGTGCAGCTCTGCAGATGAATGATTAATTAAAGTGGCTGTAGAGGTGACTGGATAAGGGATCAGATCAGGAAAGTTTCATTAAATGTTAACAGATATACTGTTAGTTTGATCTTCGTTGTGACTGTGATCATCACTACCTTCCTCATTATGATCGTCGTGATGAGAGAAGGAACTGATTGATACATGCTGAGACTTTTTAACAGGATTAAGGCAGATTATTTTTTGATTCATCCATCAATCATTTCTGATGTGACAGAAAATTGTGAAAAATGTCCGTCATAACATCCCCGAGCCCGAGGTGACGCCTTCGATTGGCTTGTTTTGCTCGACCAACATTGTGAAGTTTTACAGTCATTTAAAATACAGAGAAAAGCAGCAAATCAGAAAGTTAATCTGCAAGTATTTTGATAATCAATGAATTGTTTTAGTCATTTTTTCTAGCTGAAACACTAAACACTTATTGTTTTCAGCTTCTTTATTGTGAAGATTTGCTGCTTTTCTTTGTTATAAATGGTTGTAAACTGAATATTTTGGGGTTTTTAGACTGTTGGTCAGAAAAAACAAGCAATTTGAAAACATCACGCTGGACTTTAGGAAACTGTGATTAACATTTTTCAGTATTTTCTGACAATTAAAAACCAAAAGATTGATTAAAAAAATAATCGACAGATTAATTGATAATGAAAATAATCATTGGATGCAGCCCTAGTTATAAATAATGTTAAAATGCTGCAGTTGTAATTATAGTTGACTAATCGACTAATTAGACTGAGTATCAAGACGATTGTTGAATCTAGTGTCAATATGATATCTGAATGTCAGTCCTGCTGTCAAACCAGTACTTTATTATGTACTTCACTTTGACAATTATTTATGTTTTTCTACAAACAAAAAAACCTCCTCAAATGTTAAGTGTTATCTAAACACAAGCAGTTGAACAAGAACTTTGCCTAAAATTAGTCTAAAATTGGTGATTTTGATTTAAATCGGGAACTATATACAGACATTTAAAGCCAACTTTTGGTATCTGACTCGCAGATACACTTCAGTTTGTACCAGAAAAGCACTGAAGTTTGGTGCCAAGCCCCTGCTGACTAATAATTACTTATCATCATCATACCAGCTGTTCTGACAAATTATTTTATGTTAATCATCGTCATCATCATCCTTTTTTTTAAAATCTGACCTTCAAATCACTTGTCTTTAAATCTTTCCAGTGCTGTGATCATAATATGTGTCAATCTGGAGTATCTTTAAATAAAAACACCGTGATAGAGGTTAATACTTTTTTTAGTTCAGATCAGTTGATTGCAGACTTTCTGATCTTCTCTATCAGCTCTTCTTAGACAGGATATAAGAACTTATAATAGAGAAAGGTGCACACTTTTAAATTAAAGGACAGCTTCACATTTTTTCAAGCTTGTCTTAAAACAACAGTCAGGTGTCCATATGAACAGTCACAGAGGTTTTCCTCCTGTTCATACTGGCTAAATGGAGGCCAAAATCCACCGTGTGTCCGCACAGTCATTGTGTGCAAAAATGCATTTAGAAGTTGATGTGAAGCTTATATGAGGCTTCAGCAGTCTGAGTTAGTCATATCAAGTGGATATCTGACACATTTACAGTCTTTTTAGCCTCAAATTTCCTCTTTGTGTTTCCCTGTTGAGCTGCGGTGGAAGTATAGTAACAAAAAGAGGGACTTTGACACTAAAAAGACTGTAACGTTGAAAGATATCTACTTGATTTGACTCGTTTGGACGCTGAAGCTTGAAACTTTTAAATACATTTATGCACAGAAGGAGGACTGTGGATTTTGCCCCCATCACTTATATTGTAAGTGCATTATGAAGGGACCTTCTAATGGTCAGTATGAACCAGCAAGAAAAACATGTTTCAATGTTAATTTGGGCTCCTGACTGTTTTAAGACAGACTTTTTTTGTGAACCTGTCCTTTAATAGAAAAGTAAATAAAAATTAATTGACTGAGTTAATTAAAATAGACCACATCAGGCAGTGTTAAATTAAGAGTGTGTATGAAATGCAGGTAAATTTCTATTTCTCTGTTTTCAGAACATTGGCAAGAGGATGTCGTGCCCACAGTTCATCAGCAACCTGGAAGGACTGAACGATGGCCAAGATTTTGCCAAAGATCTGCTTAAAGTAAGCTACTCTCAAGTCTAAAATAGCATACGCGTGCTCACACACACACACACACACACACATACATGCACATGCTGTCATGCACAGACACACATCCCAAATGAGGGAGAGCAGACTGTGTGTGCCAGCACTGTATTGTCCCTCAGATCTGTGTGACTGAGCTTGGCTGTCTGGCCCGCGCTCACTGCCAGCTGGCATTCACCTCATCTCCAGAGGCCTCCAATCAGAGGCCTGCATGGGCTTGCCACTTCCTGGTACAGTCCAGCTATAGCGCGGGCTGGGAAAATAATTGTTTTGTGATCTGGAGACAAGAAGAATGAGACATAGAAACCCTCAGGGTATCTGTGAATGACTTCAACAGCATTAGATTAGGCTAGTTTAACCCAGTTGAGTTTGGTTGCGATAGATTGTGAACCATCAGACGGGGTTCAGACAGAGGCCTGGGGCCACATGATGTGGCAAAATAACCCAATCAATGTGGGTTGCCTGTCCATTGGTGCGCCTAATGATGATGTCGTTGATTAGTTTTGTCTGCTGAGTGGTCCGTCAACATGCCACAGGGCCCCAGAGTGCAAGTCAACAAGTTGTAATGGGGTATTTATAATGCATGAAGGAGAGAGAGAGAGAGGCCACGTCCTTCTGCTGAAATGACGGGAATGAATTCTGAAATGAAAAGCTGTTATTAAGGGCAGATAGTATCCACGCTGAGGCCATGTGACCGCAAGCTAAGCAAGACAGAGAGAAAGAGAAACACAGTCCCACAGTCGTGCATTAGCTGTTTTATTAATGCTTGTATAGATCCAGAAACGTCATCTTTTTAATCATGCCTTCCACTTTGCACAAGCTCGCGCTCTTTTATTCCCTTTCTCTCTCCTCGTTCTTACCCTGCAGACAAACACTCTCTTTTCTCTCTTTCTCTTTCATTACCTTATTCTCTGACTCTGTAAATGTTCTGCCTGCCCGCTCTCACTTGCTCCTTATCTTGCCTCTGTTTAGCTCTGGTGCAGTTTAATCTCTGTCTCTAGACTGTGTCTCGTTGCTACCTTTATCTACACTCTTTCACCTCCACCCAGTTCTGCTCTCTCTTCTTCTTCCCCCCCCCCCCCCTAAACTGTCAACTCTTCTCCTTCCCAAAGCTCTCTGTCCTCTCCTTTGCTTACCTCTCCTCTGGTTTGTGTTGCATCACTAAGTTTTCACAGAAAGTCTATCTTAAAATCTTACAAGATAAAGTTATCTGCTGAAACATTTAAAGAGTTATTTGTCGCTGTAATTATTCTTCCTGTGGAGAGATCCCTTCCTACAAAATCACATTCTTAAGTTCAGCTAAAGCTACAATAATATGAGGCTTCATTAGTCTGAGTAAGTCAAATCATGTCGCTGTCTTTTTTAGTATAAATCTACTCTCCCTCCAGTGCAGCTCAGCAAGGAAACACTAACGAGGGAATTTTGTACTAAAAATGTCAAACTATCCTTTGAAAACATCTGTAGCGCTGTTCAGTTACAGTGAAAGCAGTCAGATATGTAAAGAGGAAGTTACTCCAGCAAAAATCATCTTTAACAAGTAACAGTTTCAGGTAGCCAAGAGATATTTAATTTTACTGCAGTGTAAGTATGGCTTTGTTTTGTTTATATATTAATTCACACAGAAATGTATGTGTTAGGGAATTACCGTAATAGTATTCATGTACTTTAGATTGAGAGTGATGTGTCGGATTATTCAACCTAAACAACCTTGTTTGGTCATTTAGTTACTGGGAGAAGGTTTTTTGTCATTTTAGGTATATTGTATTGTTGTGCTCTTTAAAATCAACTGTTATTGTTGACATTCGGCAGCACACTATAACTCTTAAAGAGGACGTATCATGAACATTTCCACATCTCTATTTATATTCTTGGGCTCAACTGGAATATATTTACATGATTTACAGCTTAAAAAACTCCTTATTTATCTTATACTGGCCCTTTATACAGCCCCTCGGTTCAGCCTCTGTCTGAAACAGGCAGTTTTAGCTCCTGTCTCTTTAAGGCCCCGCCTCCCGATGAGCCCACTCTGTTCTGATTGGTCAGCTTCAGTAGGCTACATAAACAAACAATAGTAGTAGGTTTTTGCTTCTTTTTCTCGTTCTTTACTCGAAATATAAGCTTCTCAAATACATCCGTACATGTCGAGCATGAATCTGATCTAAAATATGTGAGTGGACAACATGAACAACACATGGAACAATCTTAGCAACAGAGACTACAGGACGGAGGCTGTTGAGAATGAGGGAACAACCTGACGTCAGTTTGATGGGGAAGTAGAGGTAACTTTGCAAACAAAGTGTTCACAGCAGGTTGAAGCCCTGGCTTTTGACTTGAGGGTGACATTTTTACATACATTCACCTCAAGTTTTGGAATGTTGACCGTGTTTAACATCCAACATCATAACAGTATATGAACAGCAGAAAATCACAAAAAGCATGTAATGTTCCCTGTAAGGCAGGTCAGCTCGTAGAAAATCACAAAATTTCATCACATTGGCCAAAGTACCTTCATGCAACGCCAAGTGATGCGGCCAATGCGTGTTGCACTTATAATACAACAGTGAACGTCATTATTAAACAGTATTTCAATCAAGTGTCAGGTCAGATATGTCATATTCCATATTACCTTTCACACCCTTCAATCTTAAGAGTTTGATAGTTTTTCACATATCATCAAGCTAGTTGGTTCAATTATCTTCATAACAGTCACACCTGGCATTTAGTAGTTTAGTTCCTGTATTTTTAAAGCTACTTTTTGTGCCACAATCTGTTCATTTGGTGAAGCATTAATCCTCATTTAGGTTATAACAAGGCCAAGTTTGAACCTTTCTCCAGTACGCTTACCTTTCCTTTACTGTTTTTTCCCTCTCCTCTCTTTTTCTCTGTTATCGCTCCATCATTTCCAACGAAATGACTTATCATTCCTCCCCCCCAGCCATCCCCATATTCCTCATTTCCTCCACTCATTTTCTTGCGTTCCCATTTCCCCTTTCATGTCTGGTATCTGTGTTTGTATATGTTGTAAATACATTAGGAATGAGCCACAGAAATCTCTCATTTTCCCCCCCTGTGCTCATTCAACACACTCATGCATCCAGACTCAGCGCTCATTTCCTCTGTTACCATTTTGACACAACATCACATCAGACATTTTGCTTCTTTTGCATCTTTCCTTCATTTCTCCACCATCCTTCTCTCCTTCCCTTATCTCAATGTTGAAAGTGGTTTATTTTCATTGTTAGTGTACAACAAATAATAATGTCTTTGTATATTTCACCCTTGTACCTCTTACATTAGCCAGAAAGGTATCATATGTCTTTACTCAAGGTGTTAAAATCATTTTTTTAATTGACATCTTGATAGATAGACACATTGATATTTAGAGTAGGGGCTGTGTGATCTGGCCAGAAAATCAAATCTCGTTTTTTTTAAAGGTGTACTATGCAGGATTTGTCGGTTGATGTTTGTAAACAAACAGCATTCAAAGATAGCCCCTCCTCCCCGGCTCGACCAGATCGAGCTGAGAGCAGAGAGAGAGAGAGAGAGAGAGCAGCTGTGGTCAAGCAAGCTAGAGAGTGAATGAAAGGAGCGAGAGGCGCTGGCAACAACAAAGCTGTGGTTCAGATCACGGCGGTTATGTTCTAAAGCACAAATAAACACACCCACACCTCCACACACCTCCGCACAACCCTGCAGGAAGGTGCCGCATTGCCAGATTTTGTGTGAATGCAGAGCTTCATCCTGTCTGTTGTGGCCTCTCTGCTCTGCGTGTGTTTAACTCAGCCCCGCCCTCGCTCGAGCAGACACACAGACCTGCAGCTCTCTATGTATCCGTGACACAGAGACAGAGAGTAGAGCGGAGCGGAGCAGAGGAGAGAAACGGAGACAGAGATGTAACCTGGTTGCTACGCTACCAGTCCCAACCTCACACCCTGCTGTTATTGGCTGGGGGCTACACACCCACTGCCCAAAGATTGACACTGAGAAACATCCCGAACACAGCAAAATAATAAGAAAATAAGAAAATACAGGCAGAGGGCAGAATCTCTGCAGATAAATACACTGTCACACACTTCTAGAGGGTCATAAGTGATGATTGAGAGGGATTATTTTTGTAGAGTCTATACATTGTTTTCTTAAAACAATAAATCCTGCACAGTGTGCCTTTAAGCTTGAGGTTCATTCACGATTTTGTTTATTTATTTATTTTTTGCCTTCAAAATGCAGGTTTGAAACATATTTCTTAAGACAAGAATAATAAAAGACCTGCACCACCTGCAAGGTTGTCATCATTACACGTCAAATACAGGTTATCCCACAAAGGTATTGACTGTCAGTACCAGATGCCTCAGGGGTTAGGATTAGGGTTAGGGTTAGGATTAGGGTTAGGGTTAAGAGTTAGGGTTAGGGTTAGGGTTAGGGTTAGGGTAAGGGTTAGTGTTAGGGGTTATGGTTAGGGTTAGGGTTAGGAGTTATGGTTAGGGTTAGGGTTATGATTAGGGTTAGGGTTAGTGTTAGGGGTTATGGTTAGGGTTAGGATTAGGATTAGGGTTAGGGTTAGGGTTAGGATTAGGGTTATGGTTACGGGTTAGGGTTAGGGTTAGGGGTTATGTGCAGAAAGGTCTGCTCACTAAATGATCTCCTGCTGTTTGTCTTTCTTAAGAAAACAGTCTAATATCTGCAAACTGCTAGCTAGCTTTAGCTACCCAGCAGGTTGAGGCAGACTAAGAAGAATGTGCACACTACTCAGTCAACTGTCAGCGCTTCAACTCTCCTAACCAGAGATGATACCTCGTCAGCTAACACAAACTGAGAGCACAGACCAGTGCGCAGTCATTTTCAGTCTGTTCCTCTCGTACATGAGATAGCCAGGGACAGCTAGCCGCCTGGAGTCACTACAGTCCTGTAAACTGCAGAAAGTGAACATGAAATGTAACTAATCATGTCACAGACTCAAAACGGCTAATCTAACACGTCATCTACATTACTTTTTGACTAAAATAACCTTTTTGTGCATATTGTAATAACAAATTTTCACAATTTAGACATTTTACACATCAAACACAAAAAAATGAATCAATCAAATTAATTCGATATATAGCCTGGCCCAATACTTTACAGGAACATGTCATTAATTTTAAAAAATAAATTAATTAAAAAAAAAAAATGTTAACCTACTCCTACTAAATGTATAGTATTTGCTAATGCAAAGTATTTGCATGTGAATGTAATTTTTAAGAAACAGGGTTGGAAAAAAAAAAGACAGATCACCTTTTGAAGAATCATAATGTATTTTGGGAACTGTGATCAAATATTGATTCACTATCAGATTGCACAAGGTTGGCACAGCAGGTTGTGTATGTTTGTGTTTTTATTAGTTATAATTTATCATGTGAACAACTATCACAAGAGGTGTCAAATTTCTCACTGCAAATTTACTTGTCACTATTGGGAAAACGTTGACCCCACATAAAATGATTTACACGCAATTTTAGTTATGAATGAATTATTGTGCTTTTTAACATACTGTTCTTATTTCTATCAACGTTTTTATGAAATAACTATACAGAGTAGAGTTGTAGAGACTAAATGATGCATTTTATGCAGTTGTTCACATTCTACATAAACATTTTGTAAACATTTATTAAAATCTTAATCAAATCAAAGCTCCGCATTAACGCAGGCTACATTCATCATAAAGCACAGGACAATGTGATTATGTCACAGTGGGCCATATGTTGAAGCTTTACTCTGACGGACAGGAAACACTGGAGTCCTGCTGAACCACTGAGCCCTGTAGCTAAAACAGAAATCAGCTGCCTGGTGGACTGGAAAATAACGAGAGGGGCTTTGCATCCCCATGACACCTCTTACCACCTCCCTTCCTCAGGTAGACCGTTCTCCCTCTTTCCTCATCAAGAAGCTCCTTTCTTTCTTTCTTTTCCTTTCTTTCTGTCTTGTTTCTTTTTTTTTTTTTGTTTAATTTATTTTCCTCAATAACTTCTTCAATTGTCACTGATTCTTCTTCTCTCTCAATTATTCCCTCTCTTTCTCACCAGTGCAGCCTCTTTTGATTAAACCCGGTGATATGTTTTCCATTAACACCACAATAGACGAGCAAAATGGAGCAATCTCCTGCACTGAGTGTGTTAAGCTTTGGCTTCACAACCCTCTTTTAAACACTTCCCAGCACACCACAGTCATAGCCGGAAAGTCTTTTTCTTTCAAGATTTTTTATTGCTTTTTTTTTTACTTTCATAATGACGGGAAATTGAGGAGCTAAATAAGGAGATTATGTGTGAAAAAGGTGATTTAACAGATTTGAAACCAGGTGATGACTGTTACATGGTACAGTACATTTGGGCCTGTCTCAACAGAAAGTGGCACAGTTCATTTTCATTTGAAGCTTGGTGACATGTGGAGCTGCAAATAACAATTATTTTCATTATCGATTAATCTGATGATTATCATTTTGTCTGTAAAATGTTAGAAAATAGTGAAAAATACCTGTTATAATTTCTTAGAGCGCAACGTGAGGTCCTCAAACGTCCATTCTACAATCCAAAACCCAAAGATATTCAGTTTACTGTCATGTATAACACCTAAAAGCTTCAAATCTGAGAATCTGCAACCAGCAAATGTTTGGCAAATAGTTACTGCTCCCCTTTTATATACTATAATTACTGTGGTACAACTATTACCATAATAGTTCCCCATTAATTTTCCACAATTGACAAACTGATTAAACTAATCGTTGCAGCTCTAGGAATGTATGGTCACTACTTAATGGGGCTTCCTCCATTTTTTCCTCCTGCATAGTTTACCTTTTTGTTCCTTCAGCACAGTCAAAACGTTTGCAATTGTCTGCAATTCGCTAAAGTGTAATTATACACTAATTCCTTTGAAATTAGTTCATGTCAGCCTTAAATTTTGCAGTTTAACCTGCAATATGTCAGTATTAATAACCACGTTGTGTCACTAACACTGACATATTATCAATTTTAAGTTTATAGGATGAACTTCGTAGCAAACAGTCACATATTTACACGTCCAGCTCTCCTTTCCACTGTATTTTCAGTTTCCACTAACCTCTGAGGGAAACTTGCAGCTCTTCATGCATACAGAACATAGCAGCTGCTTAACACACAGTTATGTTCACTTGCTAGTTGCTAATTTGTAACTCTAACTTGTGTACTGGGAGTTTTTAGAGCTTTTTGCTAAAAACAGCTGCCTGCTGCGGACAAAAAAAAAGAATGAGAACAGTGGCAGTGAATGTAAAGAGTAAAGTTGCTGTCCAGAAAACCAAAACAATGAGCTAAAGGAGGCTAAAATGCTCCAGTTGCATTGTTGAAGCACTATAGAAAGGGTTGGGGAATCCATTTGGCCGTTGAGAAGTTTTAAGCAACTGACTTTGTAGCCTGAAGTTAAGCAGAAGAGCGTTAATTCTTTATTTTCCACGCTGTATGTTCATCATATAACTTTCTTGCAGCCTTTACAGCTGTAGTATCATAGAGTTTTATAATTGGAATAAATATAACATAAAAGATTAATGAAATGTTCCTCAATACAAAAAAAACCAAATGTTAACATTGGAACATGAAGATGACAACATGATTAAACTGACTGGATGGTTGTACATGTCACTACATCCCACCGGTAACTTGATGGAGGTTTTACATGCGCCTGTCCATTCGAGTACTGATGCTTGTTTGTCTCAATCAGTGTTTTCCTGTTCTAGGATTCATAACGAGGCCATAAACTATCCTAATGTACTCCAGAGGATATTTCCTCCCCCAGTTACCCCACGCGAGACTATCACTCAACAGAGACGTGACAGGCTGACAGGCTGCGTAGACTCTGAGTACAGAAACCAGTCAACATCAGCAACATGTTCATATCACATATTTGTAATATCAAAGTAGATACTCCTGTCTCTGAAATAACTGACCAGGATAATTATGGTTTATTTCAAGCAGGGTCTTATTTTCCAGCATTTCCAACATTGTACTCAACAAGTTAATGGTTGAGGTTTGGGTTTTCAACTTTATTCTACTGTACTGTACCTGTTGTACACACACTTTTCCTGTTCAATAAGGGATTTATTGGCATTTCAGATGTTCTCACTTTCAGTTTTACTCCAAATAAAGTGATTTAGATTAAGGAAATTTTTTGAGCCCCTTAAATAACAGGTAAATGTCGATACTGAATCCGATCAGATACTTAAATTTACCTATATGTTGATTAAATCTGACATAACAGAGCTACAGCCACTAAATTTATTAAACCTTATTTAACACACTACTTGATCCAAACACTGAATGTCCTGGTTCAAAAATATCAAGTTGAGAAACGGAAACTATTGATACAGTATGAATGAAAATTTAACTGGGAGAATATGACTCCTGAAATGGACGTGACGCTATCAGCTAGAGAGAGAAAATGCATCACTCTGTTGGAGTTGTAGGAACTAAAAAAAACACTGATTGTTACAAACAGTCTTTGGCCCTGTAAAGACACACAAACCCGACTACAGCCAAATTCAATTTTAGCCCATTATGTGATCTGTTGCCGGTGACGTTTGTCATATTAAACGGCAAAATTGAAGGCTAAAGATGAAAAGCTGCTTGAATGTTTTGTCCCTCTTTTTGTTACTATACTTCCACTGCAGCTCAACAGGGAAACACTGTCCGAGGAAACACAAAGAGAGAATTTGATGCTAAAAAGACTGTAAATGTGTCAGATATCCACTTGATATGACTAACTCAGACTGCTGAAGCCTCATATAAGCTTCACATCTACTTTTAAATGACTGTGTGGACACACTGTGGATTTTGGCCTCCATCACTTACATTGAAAGCACATTTGAAGGATCTTTAAATACCCAGTATGAACAGGAGGAATGATTTCAGCGAGGAAAACCTCTTTCACTGTTAATACCGACACCTGACTGTTGTTTTAAGACACACTTGAAAAATGCGAGCCTATATTTTAACTAAACTCTGAATTATATTTGTCCTATCAAGATATTAAGAATGTTTTACTTCTAAATTGTAAATACATGTCAGAAAAAAGGGGTTTTCCTTGTAACATCTCTATAAAATTGAGCTGCAGACGTGTGAAGTGGAAATCCGTCAACCAAAGACAGAGCGTAATTTCTAATTTGTTTTTCCATTTACTTGCCTACTGATTTCTGTCAAAGTTGACAGGACTTCGAATTTGGACAAAATATCTTCATAACTGATGAGTTGCTCACTGTTTGGTTAATTACCGCAAAGAGAAACGATTATAACTTGTGATCCTGATGCCCCGGCAATAAGCTTTTAAGCCTTCATAACAACTCGATGATCCTTTACTCCTTCATACCAGCCTGCATGGCAGACATAGCTGCTGCTGTGTAGCTAACACAGCTCCCTGCAGAACTGGAAGTCCTGGCTGCCGGCCCGAACTAGTGCTTCAGAGGAAAGTTTCTTCCTTTTATTGTGAGGCTTAGAGACACATAGGTTTGCACTCCCTCTCACTCTCTCTCTCTCTCTCTCTCTCTCTCTCTCTTCTTCGGCACTGCTCGGGGCTTAAAGCTTGAAGTGGAAACTAATGATGCACTGAAGTAGGTTACCAGCCCGCATTAGAGCAAGAGAACGAATTCTGCTGAAATGAAAATGTTGTACAGCTCAATCAGACGCTGAACCACGCTCTTCAGACAGTAATTAGGTGCACTGATGTTATCGATTACGTAGCAGCGTCGACGGTGAGGGAAAAAAAGACGGATGACTTACTTGTTTTTGTAAATGAAGGAGTAGAAATCATTCTTGCATGTCTGAAATCTGCACAGGAGGTGTAGACGCCAGTGCTCGGCGGCTCGACGCCAGCCAGAGCAAAGACAAGCAGGTCAGGTCTGAGGCGTGAGAGGAGGATGTTAAATAGATGTTGCTATTTAGAAATATATTTATTTAACAATATATTCAGTGTGTTCGGAGAGGAAATGTTAACAGTTTTGTTTTTTCTTACAGTATTAGTGTCTTTAGGGGTTACAAATTGAGTGATAAATTGGGTCAAACCTGAGCCTTGAGGTCACGCTGTATTTCTTAATCTCTCCTGGAGACCTCAGCTGTCTGTGATGTTTTGGTGAAAGCAGAAACCTCTCTGATAAAGAGTATATCAGCATCGCCATGGTAAGACAAGACCAGAGAGGACCCTTCTAGACAACGCAGATAGGTGGAACGTGTAGCCAAAATGTGTTGACAATGACCTGAGGCTCAACGCGACGTGACTTGAGATGTCACAGGTAAAGTGCAGTCCTTTGTTTGGAAACTAGTGAACCAATTAGACTCATTTTTCATATTGTTGGCCGATCTGTTTGGGTTAAAAGACTCAGACTTTCAGAAGACTGAACGGAAAGAGACAGCGTCCGAGTTACAACAACTTCGCTGTTCGCTGTTTACGATTCTCCTTGATCATCATAAACATCTTCAGCCCTCAGACATCAAAGCCTCCTGTGTGCTTCTCTCCACTGAAGTGTTGAACATCGCTCGGAAATATCCACAACAGGTGTCAAAGCTCAAACTCAAATTACCTGAGTGCCACAGGCCAGGTTCACTCCCCGGGTGCCTGCTTGAAATAAAATCAGTTTTTAACAATAAATTTCAACTATTTAGACTCGAAAGCAGAGCGACACCTCTGTTCCCGCCCTTCTCTGTTGTGTAAAGTGATTTCGCTCCTGTAAAACTACATTTTCCTCCTTGCAGATGAGACAGGAAGCAGTCACATTAAACTCCATGAAAATATAATGAATAGCCCACTTCTCTCAAAACTGTCTGTGCACCAGGTTAAATGTTCCAAAATGAAACTTAGGGTTAATCGTTTTAATCTGCCTGTTATTTTGTTGATTAATCGTTTAGCCTGTGCATTGTCAGAAAACAGTAAAAATGATATATGTTATAATTTCCCACAGCTAAGATTCAATCAAATGTTTTTTGTTCAACCAACGAAAGTCCAAAACGAAAGATATTCAGTTCACTGTTATATATAACAAAACCACAAATCTTCACATTTAAGAAGCTGAAATCAGAGAAAAAAGATTGATCGAATATCTAAATATATAATGAAACTATATATTGTGACCAGTTTTTAAAGTTTTATGTCTTCAGAGCTGAGACTCACAGACAAACTGGGGAAACTGCAAATTATTTAGAGACGGACTAACACAGCGTTGGTTTTGGTCTTTTCATAGCACTCATTGACAGCAACAAAAATGTAGAATATCACCAGCTTTTATCCCTTAAATTATTGGGTTTTTGGTTTTGATTTTGCCTTGTTTGGATATTTCATCTAAAGTAAAAGACACAAATCTAAATGGAAATAAAAGAATTGCTGCTCTGGAGCTTTAGAAATATTCCCCCGCTGGTTGGATCTGGCCGGTAGTTAGAGACCCGAGTGTTTAGTGCTCAGTGCTGTTGTGTTTCTTCATTTCACTGCTGAGAGATCAACTGTAAGTAAAACAGTGCAGCTGCCTTTTTCTACTCCGTTAACAAAAATCATAAGGTGCTGCACTGAAGCAGGAACAGGAGAAAGAAAAAAAAAGAAGAAGAATGGAGTCTGCACATGTGTTCGTAATGATCCCAATTGATTTATTTCTTCATTTCTTTAATATTTCAATCTAACTGGGCTGATAAATGTAGAAAAATAAGCTTAATATAGATCAAAGAAAGGTCAGTCTTGATATATCCACTTAAATAATTGAATTCTCTCTATTGGAACACATATCCAACACCTGCCGTCTGCAGCGGCCAATGCTACATTGATCGGTGATGGAGCACAAGAAAAGCAGACATCGATTGAGATATAAATCTCACACATTTCTACTCTGAAATGAAACAAAACAAAAACAAGAAATGTGGTACTATTGGAGGGTAAAAGGGGGCTGAGAGAGAGAGACCGAGTGTGAAAAAGAGACAGCTGCTTAGGTCAGCAGAGACGAGTGGCTGTGGATACACTCCCCCTCTCCCCGAGCTGTCTGAAGTCTCCATGAGGGACAGAAGGAGAGATTTAGACAGGATGTGAAATATTGAGTGAGAGGGAGGTAGAGAGGGAGGGAGGGAGGGATGGAGGGAGTGGGAGACTGACAGCAGACTGGAAAACTGATAGAGGGCATAAGGTATAACACAAAAATGACATTTATTTTGCTTTTTACAGTTTGCTTTTGGTGAGCAGGTGTTCTCTGCTCTTTGTTAGCAGCGGTGACCCAGCTTCATGTGAGTAATTCGGGGTTAAGTGCTTTGCTTGGGGGCAGCTTGATGGTTTTTATGGGACTCGAGCTTCCAGCCACAGGCCCACAAGCTGCTGCTGCTGCTGCTGCTGCTGCTGCTGCTGCTGCTGCTGCCGCCCACGGTTAGCACCGGAGGAAGGATAATTGTCAGGGAAAGACTACAAAGACAGTCGGAGAGGCGGTGACAGAAATGTCGCCTTGATGCAGGTTGTTTGGGTGTTGCAGTCAAAGGTTGGCTCCACTCCCCCCCCCCCTCCTCCTCTCCCCTCCCTCCGGCTCGATGATGTTCCTTTCTTGTCCCTCCTGATAGAGTCAGAGACGCCGGTGGGGGACACCACTCACATCTCAGCTCGCCAACATGTCCATCCTGATGGTGTATGTTTTAAGACAGACGCCGGTCATGAGGGAGGAACTGTTCCCCCTTCTTTCTTTTTCTTTTTTTTCTTATGTTTGTTCTTGCTGGATTTTGCCCCGAGTGTAACAGCAGAGTGTCACAGCACCCTCACGCTTCCTTTAACTTTTGTTTTTAAAACATTTTCGATTTAATAGAGAACATAAGAACATGTAATAGATGTGTGCGAAACAGACCGGCAAAATTACAGAAACACAGCATGGAAACTGATAATATAATATTCAGCATAAAGGTTATAAAGTATAATTTCATCCAGTGTTTTTCACACTATCATGTGTCAAGGAGTAAGTGCTAGTCCTCTTTAAGACAGCAGATAAAGTGATTTGTAAAAAAAAATGTTCCCACCCTTTTCCTCTCAGTCTGCTTGATATACATTTAGGATGACATTTTGAACCTGAGCACTGAATATTTTAGTTTTGATTATAGATCAGTCTTATCAATGTCCTTGGTCTGTGATTGACACAGTCATTAAATCTCCGGTCACACTCTTGTAGCCTCAGATTTTTTTCCTCTTCACGCCGTCCCTGTTACTCACTCTAAAGTCAATAATTCTATTTGACAAATTTCTCTCGGGGAAACACCTCATTCATTTGTCTTGTAAGCAAAGGTTCCTGTCAGATGCTCGGTTTTCTCCGTCGTCCTGCTTTCTCTTTCCTGCTTTCACTCTGTCTCTTTACGGCTCTTGTTTACTTTTTTCTGTTTGCTGTAATCACCGAGAGGAATTTTGAGATCTGGCTCCACGTCAGTTCTCGCTCTACTCCTCGATAAGACATTTAAACTGTTCCTGCAGAGGTTATGTGTGGTTGCTTTTTAAATTTTGATTCGAGGTGGGGATAGTTTCAGCGAGTGCAGAGAAAATGTGAGGTTTAACCATCATGGTGACTCAGAAATGCTGTAAATCTTTGTGCTGTGATAAGGTAATTTTTTGTAGGCTTGATGCTAGATGTGAAGCTTTTTAGAACACATTAAAGTCTGAACAAGCTAATCATCAGAGGCTTTTGACCAGAATAAAAGGAAAAGTGCAAATATAGTTGAATAATTTGCTGCGTGTTTGTACAGGTGAGAGGAGAAAGAATCGACAGTGCGTGTTTACAAAGGTGTGAATGACCTTATGTGAGTTAAAGGAAAAGTTCAACATTGTGGGAATTTTACACTTATTTGCTTTCTTTCCAAGAGTGACATGAGATGATTGATGTCAAGCACACAGCTACAATCAATAATTTTATATCAACAATGGATCAAATGACTACATGTAATGTGAAAGAATCACCTGACTCTGTAGATTTACGCTGCTCTAAAGAACATTTTAGCATCTTTCAGCTTATTGTTTTGGTTTTACAGCCTTTAACTTTACTGTTGTGGTTCTGGCAGTGATTGACCTGCTGTAAACCACCTGGACAGCATCCAGCATCCAGCAGAGAGACACAGTTAGCCACTAGCTAGTGATAACAGGCCCTTTCACACCTGAAAGTCCAAACCAAGGTTCATGTTTTGTTACATTATATACATTTAGTTTTGGTTTCACATTGCAATTATGCAAGCGCACTTAAGAACTTTACATGATATACCTACATCCTGTCGTCATCACCTACGTGGTCTGTGTCTCTCTATACTTGATGTTGATTGGTTTGTAGACGGGCGTGCGTCTGACGTAGGCATGTTGTCAATCCGGCAGGTAACCTTTTATCGCCATATGAATTAATGGAGAAAGATGAATAAACAGATTCATTTCGTTGCCACTATATTATATTATTAAACTATAAATACTACAGTTTCTTTGTCTTCAGGTGGCATTGCTCTCCCCTCCTCTCATATCCTGTTTCTCTCATCCTCTGTGAAAATACCTGGAAAGTGTCGGCATTTTTATGGGTCTTTTCCAGTTGACTTTTTATAACATTGTCGGACCATATTTCAATTAATAACTTGGTCTTTTCTTCTTCCCATGTGCTCAACTCTTTTCTTTTTCCGGTTCTGATGATAGCCTGCCAGAACTTCCTGTAATTGGTCTGAAAGTCTGAACCATCCAAATAATGTTTGTTCAGTTTGATCCGGACCAAGACCACCTCTTTTCGTCGGACTAAGGTTCAGCTGTTTGGTCCAGACCATGGTCCCGGGGAGGTTTCACTCCTGTAATTTTGGTTCAGATCAAACTGAAAAGTCTGAAAGTCCAGACCAAACGACGTAGGTGTGAAAGGGTCTGTAGTGGAGCAAAACAGGACTAAAAGTAGAGTTCTTCAGGTGGACAGATACTCAAAAAATGTGAAACTAGGCAGCTACTTGCTAAGAAGGTAATCCAGTTAAAATGTGATAATGTTTACAGCTTGTTTCTTGCCAGTCTGATTCTGTCCAAAATCCATAAATACGCCTACTGTACCAACAGTTCTAAAACTAGATAATTAACGGGTTTCAAGGTACATTCAATGAGCACCAGTTTTGGCACCAAACCTGGCAGCGTCACGGCACCCAACTGTGCCAAGAAGTAGTTCAATCTTGTAACTTCCTCTGCTACCAAAAATTACCGTTTTTACAATTCAGTTAGTGTGCTGGTTAAAGGGGACGTATCATGCACATTTTCAGGTCTGTATTTATATTCTGGGGCTCGACTGGAATATCTTTGCATGATTTACAGTTAAAAACTCCTTATTTATCTTATACTGGCCCTTTATGCAGCCCCTCAGTTCAGCCTCTGTCTGAAACAGGTTGTTTTAGCTCCTGTCTCTTTAAGACCCTCCTCTCGATGAGCCCACTCTGTTCTGACTGATTAGCTCCCAGGATCTTCCTCCGGCTCCGGAGGCTACGTAGACAAACAATAGTAGTTGGATTTTGGCTCTTTTTCTTGTTCTTTACTCAAAATGTCAACTTCTCAAATACATCTGTACATGTTGAAGTCAAAATTCGATCCAAAATATATGAGTGGACAAAGCTAACAACCCATGAAACAACCTTAACAATGAAGGTTAAAGAACAGACGGCGTGAACAATCTGACATCATCGTAAGGGGGAAGTAGAGGTAACATTGCAAACAAAGCCTTCAGAGCAGGCTGAAGCCCTGACTTTTGACTTGAAGGCGGCATTTTTACATAAATTCACTGATAAGATACAACATGTTAAGTGAGCTTTAGAGGTGTTGGTAGTTGTATTTTTAAACTTTGGACAGAGCCAAGCTAACTGTTTCCCCCGTTTCCAGTCTTTATGCTAAACTAGGCTAAGCTATGCTAACCATGTCCTAAATCCAGCTCCGTAGTAACATACAGACATGAAGCTGACATCTATTGTCTCATCCCACTCCCTGAAAGCAAATAAGCAAATTTCCCAAAATGCTGACCTATTCCTTTAATTCACACTTTAATAGCAGTGATGCTGTGTCTGACACACCTTTCCACATACACATACTGTGCTACCGATTCTTTCTCCTCTCACCTTACCAGTCTCTCCGTCAAGACCACCGCTGAATACTAATTGCCATCGAAAGTATATTTTTAAAAAAGTGTGCATGTGTGTATGTGTGGAAGAGGTATTTGGGAGATTGTGATTTGCTGGTGATGACTGAGAGAAGGAAGGAGGAGGAGAGAGGGAGGGAAGGAGGGAGGGAGGGAGGGAAGGAGGGAGGGAGGGAGGGAGGTACGCATTGACGAAGCCAGGGAGAGGGAGGCAGCGAGACGGAGAGCACTGTCCCTATCTGCTTCTTTGTCGCTCTGCGATTCAGGCAGCCAGCTCTCCTTTCCTCGCCTCCGCAGCAGCGGCAGCAGCAGCAGCAGCAGAGAGAAGGAAGGAAAGAAAGAAAAGCGCTGAATTGGATGAAAAGATTTGCAACAGATAAATAAACCAGCCATCAACAGAGACAGGGAAGGTATGAAAGACATCAGCGGCAGCAGCAGAAGCAGCAGCAGCAGCAGGAGAGCGACGTTTTTTCCTTCAAACACCCACACCCGCCGAATGTGTGAGGGGAAGAGACTAAAACCGGTGCAAAGAGAGTCTGAGAGAGAATACTGACTGAGAGAAGTGGATCACGGAGAGGGGCGAAGAGGAGTGAACGATGACAGCGGACCGCTACACATGGACAGAAGAGAGCAGGAGGGAGAAGTGAGAGAGAGAGAGAGAAATAATCTGACAATCAGCGTTGTGACTGTAAAACTGATGGTATCCATTTTACAGTGGGAGCAACAGGAACGTTCATTCTTCTTCTGTGCCAAATCTTAGCGTTTCTGCATCCTCATCTGCCTCGTCTTTGTCGTCTTCCCTTCGTCTTTAATTTATTTTGTTTATGTCGTATCTCTCGGGTTGTGACGAAATCGAGGGTGCTCTTTGGAATCCCTGCTCTGAAGTCCGAGGGCAGCCGTCCGTCCCTCCCACCCCTCTGTATCTCCCTCTATTACGTGTGTGTGTGTGTGAGTTGGGGGGGGGGTTTGTGTGTGTTTGTGTCCATATAAGCATAAAGAGCTTATTGTATGCCTGTGTGTGTTTTTCAACTCTTTGTTTCCACATTTTGCACCCAGCTGTTTCATCCTCTGCCAGTGTTTCGTACCATCTGTGAGAGTGTCAGCTTGGTTCCCTCTGTGTATGTGTGTGTGTGTATGTGAGTGCATGTTTAAGGATTCATCTCTAAGTGTTGTCACTGGCGTTCACTAAAAGGTGGCAGCTGGACAGGTGTCACCTTCAGGTAACTTGGCAGAGGTTCATATCCTGTTAAAACCATGTAGAGAGGGTGTGTGTGTGTGTATGTATGTGTGTGTGTTTGTTTACCCGCTTCTGGAGAAGTTACAGTTTTATGCATCAGCCTGCAGTTTATTTCCCATTAAACTTTAATAGACAAGCCGAGAAAAAGCGCCGGATTTTATTGCGTTCGTTGTGACCGATTTGCACCTGCAGAAGAAATTCTTCACATAAGGAGACGTCCAGCAAAGGAGTCGCCTCTGTGCATGTATAATACATGGCTGTCTTATCAATAATTCAGCGTCAGGTGGGCACCCCGGTGTTGCCTGGTGAGCGTTGATCAAGACATTAAGGAGCGAGACTGTTGGGGTTTGATGCTCGCTGATAGCAGCTGACTGACTGACAGCAGCCTGATGATGTGCTGCTTCCCCCCGCGATCTCTACTGATCGCCAGCTGCTTTCTGTAACAGCTGAATTCACTTCCATCTGTCTGTTGGCACATCAGCCTACTGGACAGAATCCAGATCAAACCAACCTCAAGTCACACTTTGTATCTCTTTGGATGAACTCTTTTAAAAAAAAAAAAAAATCTGCAGGACTTAAAAATACAGACTGAATCGTTTTTGGCAGATAAAGTCCAACGTTCTGTGCGAACCGTTCACCTTCCTCTCTGACTATGATTGGTGTTAACAGCCTGCACTCGGCAGGGCGCCTACGCTCACGCTCTCTCTGCACTGTGCGCTACGGACGGGACTTCCGGATGATGGACCCATTCCGCTATCCCAGAACACCACGCTCACGTTCGCTCAAACCCCTGGTGTTTCCAGACCTGCTGGGCAAGGCTCAGGACGGACAGAATCACCCACAGGCCAGAAAGAGGAGGAAGGTACTGAAAACTGTCAGCTATTTCCTGTTAATTTTACTTTTATAAGTCACAAAAACGCTGCAGCTTTTCAGTTTGATCATCAAAACCAATCTCCAAAACCTAGAGATGAATCATTTTTCCTACTTTACACATCATAACAAATCATATCTTACCCAACATAACATTAATAATGGTTTATCAATGGTTTATTAATGGTTTATTAATGGTCCTGTAGGGTTTTTGTTGTCTAAAAGTGTTGTAATGTTTAATACACAACAAACCCTCATTGCAAATTTCTGAAATTCTACTTTTACTGTTTAATTTACCATCTTATCAGTTTGTATACGTTCACCTCTGGAGTGTGGGGAGGTTGATGAACACATTGGCTCACTGCCCGGCCTGATTGGACGTACATCACAGCTAAACACAGCATATTGTGTGAAGCCACCACTCAAGGCTAGTGGCTCTCTTTTCTTGGCACTTGGTGACGTTGATGAAGCAAGTAGGTGAAGGTGACGAACATCCATCCTCGTCTCAATGAGCCTCGAGAACGAATAGGACTGACTGATGCTCTGGTTTATACTCTGTCTCCATCTACCTTTTTTTTTATTTACTTACCTCCCTCTTTAGTCTTCTACCTTAAAACCCACAGAGTCCCCCTGCTGTTGGCGCTGCGTGTTCCCTCAGGATTTACAGTAAGAGGGAGATTTTTTTCTTCTAAATGAAGATGTTCCACTTGCAGTAAATCAGTTGGCTCAGGCACAAATATAGACATACAGTATATGCACAATAATACGTTAATAGAAACTTAATAGAGTTGGGAAAACCATCAGTATAGTGTATGACAGTGGGTGGTTTATGATCCCTGTGGCATCATTTACTACCTACTATATTTCACAAGTGTTTTAATGTGCTATATTTATTATTTATCATTTCAGCGTGATGCAAAAACAGAAATATCTGTTGTTCTTCCAAGAGAAGAGCATTGGAGATATGCTAACTGGATGTTAAAGATGTAGTTACGTTCGTCATTATCTGTCAAACACATCATATCATTGTAACTTGTATATTTTATGCAGGATTGGGAGGAAAATTGGTTGGATACTCAGGTGGAGTTCCTGGTTTGTTTTGCTGCTGTTGCTCTTGTCCTCCCAAGAAAAAACAACACAACAGGTTGTGATGTCAGTTGCCCAAAAATGACCTAAAGTTACATTTGAGTAATAGATGTCATCCAGCAGCCGTTGTAATTATGACCCGGAGCGGTGACGTAGTTCAGATGACGTGTTTATATGTGGACAGATTTCCTCATTTGGAGGGAAAGGGGTGAATGGAGGCATTAACCCATCAGTGGACTTTGCCACAAGAGACCGCTATTCGTTTCCTGTTTCTAATTGCGAGTCAGGACAGTTTCCATATCTAAGATCATCCCCTACCCTTAACCCTGTGGTTTTTATTGTAGCCATGACAACGAAGGACGCCTTACTTTAACCTCATTAATTCTGCTAGGACGCCAGCGTCTGCTAGTTGGCCAACAATCCCTTTCTTGCCTCACTACATCACTTCTCTTCCGTAAACATGGACACATGTGGTATCGCTGTAATCAGGAAGACCTTGTGTTTACAAAAATAACATCAGTTTAAATGTTTTCATAATGTAGTTCGCACCAGAGATGCCTAAACATGTCATCTCTTTTGGGACTTTGGGAGGTTTCCTTTCTGGCAAGAACTTGTTTATGTTTATGTTTATTTATAGTCACTGTGGTTCAGCAGCCATTTTCATCTGGGTATGTCATTTTAGGCATTTTTACTCAAAATAGTGAGTGGAAGAGGTTGTTTCTCTAACTTTAACAAAGTGATCATTTTAACCCAAACTAACTTTCCCTGAACCTAACCAGACCTTCACCATTGTGTTGTCACATCATAAAACATCATTTATTATTTTTAACAGTGATGTGTAACAGTTTTGGAAAGCACAGACAAATGATGTCCTGCTGATTACTGCCAATAGAGGCGACAGATCAGAAAACAATCCTATGTGTCGCTCTGGAGTCACATGGTGCTTTATTGTAATCATGCTCAGATAACAGGAGTACATGTAAATTCAGTGTAATATTGAGCACTTTAATTAACGAAAATATAAAAATCAAAAAATGAAATTTGAAGCTTAAAGAAAATGGTAATGTGGACCAATATGAGAACCATCATTATTAGTGACTAGAGCTCAAACGATTAGTTGATTAATTCATCGACTGAAAAGAAAAATTGCAACTATTAACAACAGTTAAATTATTTTCATTTTTGAATCACAAACATTCACTAGTTCCATCTTCTAAATTTGCTGCTTTTGTGGGTATTTGCTGCTTTTCTTTGCATTTTGTGATGTAAACTGAGTATCTTTGGGTTTTGAACTGTTGGTTGGTCTAAACAAGCAATTTGATAATGTCACTTTTGGGCATTTTTCACTATTTTCGGACATTTATTGCCCAAATGATGAATCTATGAATCCAGAAAGCAATAACACATTGCAGTCCTACAATATTCCAGTAGGTCTAAGACTTATATGTCCTGGATTGTCTCCATCTCTGGTTGTACTGTTGGGAAATGCCCTCTAGCCAACACTCTTGAGTTCTTTTTACTACCCGAGTTTTTTAAAATTCAGCAGTTTTTCTGCATTTGCATGCGATGAACGTCTGCAGGCAGAATCTGTGGCTGTTGTGGCAGATCAGTGCACTTTTTACAGCAACAAATTCACTTTTAATATTTGATGTTGACTAGATTTCTGCTACAGAAGCAGTTTGTCTTCTACTTTGAAAACGGCCAACTCTGGCATCCTGGAGAACTCAGCTGTTTTTCTGTCTGTCGTGATTATTAAAATGTATGAACACATTTAGTTTGAAACATAGTGTGAATGCTAAAGATTTTAAAGTGGAGTGCAGGGAAACCAGAACTAAATCTGTAATGGTCTTGGCTGGCTGGTTATTAATATTCATGAGTATTCATGATTAGGCCAAGTTTCAAAGAAAACTCTGGAAATGAACCTGATTAGGCACAACGAATCAAACTCATTATAAATCCAATTTAATTTGACTAGAAGTCACAATGCAACACAATGATATTCATAATAGGTTGGAAGCCCTAAAACAGCAGAATTCAAGTGAAGACCATGAGCAGCAGTTCTTTAATCAAAGGAGTGTAATGGAAAATGATCGATTTCAGCTGAGTATGAGGTTTCTTCCCCCTCATGGTTAGAGGGAATGTATGGTTTCGGTCTACGAGGAATACAGAGGTGAACAAGGTGGTGATGAACTGCCTGTAAGTGTCCTCTCCATCACCTCAGCTGTCACAGCTGTCTGTCAGAGGCATCCACTGTGTCTTAAACACTGCAGTCTGATGGCTTCATGCTGTCCTCTCTCCCCCTGCTCCTCCGCTGCAGACTGGCTGTGAAACCAAGTGGCTATATCACATTCAACCGGCGCAGGCTAATGTCACCAGGGGCTGTTGAATGAGAAGTGTCTA